>NW_028317902.1:957500-1276666 GCF_062004578.1 Staurois parvus | reverse complement strand
CCCCCGTACCGCCTCCTCATGCTGCTGCCAGGTCCAGAGTGTCTCATGGGTCCCTGTACGGCCTCCCATTGCTGCTGTCTCCATCGCCACACTCTGCCATGTGCCACTTTCAGGTCTCCTCACACTGCTGGTGGGTTCCATTTTGTCATAGGGTGCTGGCAGATTACGGGCCTCCCATTGCTGCTGCCAGGCCCGTAATCTGCCATGGGCCCCTGTACCGACTCCTCATGCTGCTGCCAGGCCCGTAATCTGTCATGGGCCCCTGTACCGCCTCCTCATGCTGCTGCCAGGTCCAGAGTCTCTCATGGGTCCCTGTACGGCCTCCCATTGCTGCTGTCTCCATCGCCACACTCTGCCATGTGCCACTTTCAGGTCTCCTCACACTGCTGGTGGGTTCCATTTTGTCATAGGGTGCTGGCAGATTACGGGCCTCCCATTGCTGCTGCCAGGCCCGTAATCTGCCATGGGCCCCCGTACCGCCTCCTCATGCTGCTGCCAGGTCCAGAGTCTCTCATGGGTCCCTGTACGGCCTCCCATTGCTGCTGTCTCCATCGCCACACTCTGCCATGTGCCACTTTCAGGTCTCCTCACACTGCTGGTGGGTTCCATTTTGTCATAGGGTGCTGGCAGATTACGGGCCTCCCATTGCTGCTGCCAGGCCCGTAATCTGCCATGGGCCCCTGTACCGACTCCTCATGCTGCTGCCAGGCCCGTAATCTGTCATGGGCCCCTGTACCGCCTCCTCATGCTGCTGCCAGGTCCAGAGTCACTCATGGGTCCCTGTACGGCCTCCCATTGCTGCTGTCTCCATCGCCACACTCTGCCATGTGCCACTTTCAGGTCTCCTCACACTGCTGGTGGGTTCCATTTTGTCATAGGGTGCTGGCAGATTACGGGCCTCCCATTGCTGCTGCCAGGCCCGTAATCTGCCATGGGCCCCCGTACCGACTCCTCATGCTGCTGCCAGGCCCGTAATCTGTCATGGGCCCCTGTACCGCCTCCTCATGCTGCTGCCAGGTCCAGAGTGTCTCATGGGTCCCTGTACGGCCTCCCATTGCTGCTGTCTCCATCGCCACACTCTGCCATGTGCCACTTTCAGGTCTCCTCACACTGCTGGTGGGTTCCATTTTGTCATAGGGTGCTGTATGGCCTCCCATTGCTGCTGCCTCCACCGCCACACTGTGGCTCCACACTCTGGTTTTGGCCCCGTGACTGCCCAAATGAGTGAAGTGTGCGGTGATTCTAAGATCGACGGCACTCATCTGCATGTCATACTGACTGACAGTATTATTTCTCTTCCCCAGCAGACTCCAAGGGCATTTAAATTAAGGGTACAGTGTTCTGCACTAATATAAAGGCTCTCTGAAGCCTAGAAACACCCTTTTTATAAGTTAAATTCGCAGCGAATATATTCGCATCGAATCGAATTTATTCCTCGAATTCGCCGAATCAGCCGAATCGAATTTTTGAATACTTCGCTCATCTCTAATTTTTATGATAGGCTCAGGTGTTCAATTGCTTTACTTTTATGATGGCCCCACCACCTACTTATAGTAATTTACCTTTCATTTATCCACCACTCTGCTTGGCCTCTCACTGTTGGCTCGGCAGCAAACTGTTCTGTAACATGGTTGCAAGAGAAGCAAGTCACAATATCCCTGAACCTGGGAGTACTGGGCAGTGTTCTTCCAGTAGCAGAAGTGCGTGGAAAGGGATTGACGTACAGTATATGCAGCTGGTAGAGTTTCCAATAAAACAAACATGTTGCTTTGACCTGCATAGGTAGAGCACTGGTTCACTTTAAGATGCACTAAGTAATAATAAACAACTTTTACAGGAAAAGATTTAAGATTTTAATATAATTTTAACTGTCTGTATCTGTGCATTTACAAATTATTTTGAAAATGTGTTCTTGTCCCCCTTTTTTTTTTAAAAAAACTTCAAGATACACATTTATTTACTTGAGTCCACTGTCACGTGGCCATCCATGGCCCCTCTTCCAATAAGAGCCTGCCTCCACTATTGAAAGAGGTAATATGAGTGGTCATGTGAATATTTTTTTCTTTTAGATAACAAACATGTCATACTTACCTGCTCTGTGCAATGGCTTTGCAAAGAGCAGCCCCGATCCTACTCTTCTTGGGTCCCCGATCTTTCTCTTCTTGGGTCCCCTGCCGGTGCTCCTGGTTTTCCCTCCCCAATGAATGCCCATCACAGCAAGCCACTTGCTATGGGGGGCACTCGTGCATGCTTGCTCCCAAGCCGGCTCTGTGTGTCCATAAGGCTTACAGAGCGCAGTTAAGCCCCCCTATTCCCTCCTCACTGACTGTGACTGACAGCAGCAGCTGCTGTGTCTGAGCCAATGCAGAGGAAGAGAGCCTCTGCTCTTGTGCACATTGCTGTATCCAGATCAGGCTTAGGTAAGTATAAGGGGAGGCTGGGGTGGGGGGGGGGGAGTGCTTGCAGAAGGTTTTTTTACTTTAATGCAGAGAATGCATTAAGGTAAAAACCTTCTGCCTTTAAACCACTTTAACGTGGGCCTTAGTTTTCTTTTTAGAAAACTCTTATTTTTTTTAGCACTTCCCACTACAACTGCCTGTAGCTTTTTTTCATTAAAACAAGATAAAAGCCTTTTAGGTTCCTTTTTTTTTTCAAAAAAAGTGGTAGTTAAAGGCAGTGGAGCTGGAAAAGAAAATGTATTTTTATAGTGTCCTGAGTTAAGCTTTAAATGACTCAATGGTTATTGCAGTTGTTTTATATATTCTAGACATTTTTGAAGAAAGTGGTGACTTCATTAAAATTACTGAATTATCTTTACTTCCTACATAACATTAAAGGTTTGTATTTAGTTGGCCTTTGAAAATGTATCATTATTTGCATATGCTCAATCCACTGACCATCATCTGATTTACTCAGAACTAACATGTTTATTTGCATTTGCTGAGCAGCTGGTTCTTGCTATCCTTTTATTTTTAGTGCAAACCGAAAATCACTGTGGTAACAAAGGCCTGCTGAGTGTCATACTTTAATGCCAAACTGCCAACACGTTTTCTGTGCCACTTTAATTCAAGTTTTACTGAGACTGATGCTGTCTTATTACATTTACAGGAAAGTGATATTAAACAGGCTATGCTGGGAACTGCCAAAAAATAATAGCAAATGGAAACTGGGTAGTAACAAATTCCTTTTATGTTGGCTCAGTTGCAGAGATTTTGATGCTCGAAACATCTGTGATGTAGTGATATTTATCGTACAGGATGTGTTTTCTGAGTGGAAAAGGCTCCATATTTCAAGGAGTTCCATTCTTGAAAGTACATTATTCCAATACAGCAACGTTTTCTACCTCTAGAGCGTGAAAGTGTAGAACTGCTGCTTTAACACCCCCCCCCCCACCTGCTACATCAAAAACCAATCTCTTTAAGGTTTTGGATATGAGAGTAACTGGCTGGTATATTAGTTGCTGAAAGGGTTTTGAGCTACTTTCTAAGCTGCTATTGTATTACATTGACTTGTGTTGGAAAAAGAAAACAACTAAGTTTCAGTGTACACACGTCCTTAGAGTGAACCATAAGGGGTTCTTACCTCATCAAGTGGACCCTAGTTCTTAAAGCTGAGCTGTGAGATAAGAAAATATTGTTTAAATGCAAGAGTATGTATATTCCTACTTGAATCTTGGCATTCTCTGTGCACAAGCTTACTGTAATAAAGACCTGTCACTGCTGTTCTCTTTCCTTGTGCAAGGTGAGTGGTCTGGTATCCACCCCCTCCTGTAGCTTTCTGCAGGCCACCTGTAGTGGGTAAATGTATATTGTATAGGGCGTGCTTGTTGGAGCCCAACCTCTGTAGCTGTAAGATAAAGGTGCCAGATGGATATCAGGGATTGATAGATGGATGGGAGCAGTAACACTTAGGCAGCTCTTCTTAGAGTGGAAGCAAGGCTCTAATGCAGTAACAAGAAAAAGAGAGGAAGGCGCCTCTAAGTGCAGTATTGACAATTTATTTAGTAAACAATGGAAAATTTGCACTTACAAGATAAACGGTTAAAAAGGCTCATCGTGTGGTAATTAGATCCAGGTGGGACATCCAGCCGTCCAGCAGCAAACTATGCCTATCGGATCAGGAAGTAGAGACCAGGATGTGCCTGTGCATCAAAAATGATGAAGAAGGAGCCTATTGAGCATGCTCCGAAATGCATTACCGCCCCCTTCACCTGCTACATCTGACTCTGCTCTCCAAGCTTCATTTTTGAAGCACAGGCACATCCTGGTCTCTACTTCCTGATCCTATAGGCATAGTTTGCTGCTGGACGGCTGGATGTCCCATCTGGATCAAATTACCACACGATGAGCCGTTTATCTTGTAAGTGCTAATTTTCCATTGTTTACTGAATAAATTGTCAATACTGCACTTAGAGGCACCTTCCTCTCTTTTTCTTGCACCTGTAGTGGGTGAACCTGCTGGGCCCCTCCCACATCTCTGCTCTCTGCACAGGCTAAGTTAGGAATGTACATGCAAAGATTGGAGACCAGTGACCAACAATTCAGGCTAGACCCAGTTCTTTGTGGATTAAGAGACAAGTAGTCACCATCTGTGTCACAAGCCTGGGTCAGTTCAGGTGACAGAAAATCTGCATAGGGGTCACAAGATGGTCTTCATGAATCCCTTTCTGGACTGTAACCTTTGCATTGTGTCAGTAACTGTAGCTTAGCTGTAGCATGATGCAGACAAGAGCTAGGGTGGACTGACCATTTGGAAACTCAGGCACTGCCCGAGGGCCCAGGGTCAGTAGGGGCAGTAGGGGGCCCCATGAGATGCCCCTGGTACCTTTTTAATAGGCTTTTTTGAGTTTGGGCATTTTTCCTCCCCTTGTACTTGGACCAGGTTGGATAGAGGGAGTATACAGAAAATAATTATTTCTAATAGGCTTTAAAAGGGCCACATGAAAGACTGGATGAATCCTTAAAGGAGGTAATTTAAGTTTGCACACCATACGATTAATCTGGCCATTACTTCAAAAGGACCTATGAATTTAGGGTTGAGTTTTGAAGTTTTTTAAGTTATAAATGTTTTGTAGATAACCAGACATTATCACCTAAAGACTAAGAAGTGGCTCTGTGCCTGTGTTCACCTGTTCCTGTTTGCAGTTTTACTATAGGATTCTCAAGCTTCACATAGTTCTTGGATTTTTGTAAAGCAGGTTAGCATTTATACTTGGCAAAGGTGAATCTACTGGATGTTTGGGAATAAATTATGTTTGAAGTCCATAACTTATCAAAAATGGGCCTTGAGAAATGGAACTATGGCAGGAATTGTTGTATGCAAATTCTGCTAATGATAGGTATTCAGTCCAGTTTTCCTGGAGGTGGCAAATGAAACTATGTAAATATTGTTCTAATGTTTGATTTGTCCTTTTTGTTTGGCCATTCGATTGTGGATTAAAATTAGTTGACAGATTCACTTCAATAACCAGCATAGAAAAGAAATGTTTCCATAACCATGTAGAGAACTGAACTTCACAATCAGATATCTCATATGGAAGACCCTGAAGTCTTATAGATTTATATTATTTTATAAATTCTAAAATTTATAAAAAAGTATACATTTATAAAAATGAATAAAGTCTTATTTATATTTCCTCCTACTTAAATTTATACTGTGTCTTTGTCTGTAGAAATACCAATAATGGTAAAAGCTAGACATTTTTGTTAGATGATTAACTACTACCAGGGCAGGGAAAATTTCTTTGATGGTGGTAGATTAACGAAAAAATCCATGGAAATATGCCCAAATGGGTGGGTTTGCCACAGGGAGAGGTTACAGTAGACCAACAGGGAGGGAGCGTGGTAGCTGATTGCTTGCACAGTTCTCACTTGAGATGACATAATCCTGAACATCTTGTGGCCACCATTTTGAATTGTGCACTGATTGTAGTAACTAAAGTTGTGCCTTTTTCAGGGGTTTATAGTCTTTTCTATATACCGTAGTGTAGTATAGTATATAGTCTTTTCCCCAAAAGTCAAGTAGCCATCAAAAATGTCCATAGGAATGTATCTGGTGGGTTGTTTAAGACTGGATCCTCATCATAGGCTTCTTTGATTTTAGTAAATCGTTTTGCAGGGTAGATCACTCAAAAATAGCCTTTAGTAGCTCTTGGTAATGACTCTTGGTAATGAAGAGGACATTTTTCAAGATCAGTGGATATAACTGCAAAAACAGCAACAGCAGCTTCCTTAAGCAATGTACCTGACAGTTTTCTGAAGAAAAGGTAAGATCACTGGGGTGCCAATCAATAGTATGGTTATGAACTGACAACCATGGCTTTCCTAAAAAAACAGGACATTGCAGAGAGGAAATCGAGTTGAAAGTTATTACTTCCTGATATCCTGGTTCAATATTTAATTGCAGTTTCATGAGTCATTACACTGGAAAAGAGTGGTGATCCATCAAGTGTCGCTATGTGTACTAGAGATTGCTGGCTGATATAATTTTCTTCCACATACTTCAGGTCCATTAAATTACCACCAGCCTCAAACTGCAGCATCTCTGAGATGGATAATTATTGGTTCTAATGTCTGCTATAAAATGTGTATGATGAGATGATGAGTGACCATTTTGCTCTCTCCTGGTGCTAAGGAAAACAAGTAATGTTATAGTTATGTAATAGACTCCACTAGTCCACTAGATATGGACAGTTCCCCTTGATCGGAAGCTTCAATTGTTTTTCATAGTTTGGACGTCTTAGAACAAAGTGTCTTGACTAACCATTATACAAACAAAGATTCAATTCACGTCTACATTTCTTCTAGACAAAACCAAGGAATCCCTAAATTGCTCTAGTCTGCATTGACTCTGGTTCTGGCTCAGAATTGGTAATAGTTCAACTGGTGGTTTGCTTTTCCAATCATCTTTTGATTAAATATCTGTCAATTTTAATGCTCGGTTTGATAAAGACATCAACTTCAATTAGTGTACTAACCCAAGCTAGCTCATCTTTAATTTGCTTAGAGATCCCTTTTTTAAAGTGTTGTTCCATATGGTATCTGACACCCAGCGCCAAAATGTGGTAGCTTATTTGCTTACAGAATTTTTCCCATGGCACAAACAATAATACAATATAATAGCTTCAAAGGTTGCACCATGGTTAGGATCAAATATTAGGTCCATAGCTGCCACAGAGTTGTCAAGATTTCTCAGCATAGCATAGTCTTGTTCCAGGTATGAGGAAATCCATGCCAGGGCCTCATCAGTGAGCAAAAAATTTAGTAAGCCTGTCTGACTGTGTTGCATTACACACTGGACAGGTTTCAGTTGAAAATTTAATCAACTTTGGTTCAGAAAGCCTTTGTAATGCTTTGGATTCCAAATAAAATTAACAGACAATGGAATTCAAAGCACAGTAGGATCACTGACAGTAGATGCTTGCTTGCTGATGTTTTGATTGCAAAGCAATTACTTGTCTGTAATTCTTGCACTTGGGCACATAAAAACTGAATCAGTTAGGTCTTGGTTTTCGGCTTATCTGGGTGTAGCATTACCCTCTTGAGGGCCGCTGAGTTTTTGGGTCCCTCGACACTCTGCACAGCCAGGCAACATGCATCTTCCACACTTGCATCCAAAGGCAGTAAACAGTCCATGGACTTGTTTTTTTTTTTTATTAGGGGTTAACAACTAGGATAGGGTAAAGGAGTTATAGGGGACGGACCGCCTGGCACCTTCCTATGTGCATCTGTCAGCTAACTGCTTCCTCACCACTGGGACACAGGAATAAGGTATTATAGCTTGGCATTGCACGCAAGAACTAGACACTAGCTTAGGGGCAACCTGGAACTCTCTATACCGTCAACCCAAACAATTTAAACCACACAGAATCAGGTAAGAGCTTGATCACAATATCCTAAACAATGCAAACTGTAAACAGTACATCAATGAACAGCTAACATCTAACAGTGATCTAATCAAACAGTGATCTAATTAACAGCTAGCAACTAACACCTAACAGTGATCTAACTAACAGTAAACTAATCAACAGCCAGGCACCCAGGTCATCCTGTGTGGTATTTGCATTTGGAATCTATTGCTGTGAATCTACATCATGCTTTCAAAGGAGCTGTCCATGCAAGTGAAACAGGCCTTTGTAAGGCTTCAAAAACAAAACAAATCCATCAGAGAGATAGCAGCACCATTAGAAGTGGCCAAATCAACTGTTTGGTACATTCTGAGGAAAGAAGAATGCACTAGTGAGTTCAGCAACATAAAAAGGCATGGACGTCCACGGCAGACAACAGTGGTTGATGATCGCAGGATCCTCTCTAGGGTAAAGAAAAACCCATTCACAACATCCAGACAAGTGAAGGACACTCTCCAGGACATGGGCGTATCATTGTCAAAGTCTACAATCAAGAGAAGACTTCACGAGCGCAAATACAGAGGGTTCACCACAAGGTGCAAACCATTCATAAGCCTGGAGAATAGAAAAGCCAGATTAGACTTTGCCAAAAAAATATCTAAAAAAGCCAGGCCAGTTCGGGAAAAGCATTCTTTAGATGGATGAAGCTAAGATTAATCTGTACCAGAATGATGGGAAGAAAAAAGTGTGGAGAAGGCTTGGAACAGCTCATGATCCAAAGCACACAATGTCATCTGTAAAACATGGTGGAGGCAGTGTGATGGCATGGGCATGCATGGCTTCTAGTGGCACTGGGTCATAGGTTGCTATTGATGATGTGACAGAAGACAGAAGTAGCCAGATGAATTCTGCAGTGTATAGAGATATACTTTCAGCCCAGATGCAGCCAAATGCAGCAAAGTTGATTGGACAGCGCTTCACAGTACAGATGGACAATGATCCAAAACATACTGCAAAAGCAACCCAGGAGCTTTTGAAGGAAGAGAAGTGGAATATTCTGCAATGGTGACTCAATCACCTGATCTCAACCCAATTGAGCATGCATTTAATTTGCTGAAGGCAAAACTAAAGGCAGAAAGACCTACAAGCAAAGAAGAACTGAAGACAGCTGCAGTTAGAGCCTGACAAAGCATCAGAAAGGAGGAAACCCAGTCTTTGGTAATGTCCATGGGTTCCAGACTTCAGGCAGTCATTGCATAGTAAAAGTTTTTCTCAACAAAATATTACAAATGAACATTTTATTTATGATTATATTAATTTGTCCAATTACATTTGAGCCCCTGAAAATGGAGGGACTGTGTATAAAAATGGTTGCAGTTCCTACAATTTGTACTATATATTTATGTTCAACTCATTGAATTAAAGCTGAAAGTCTGCACTTCAAATGAATTTGGATTGTTTAGTTTTACATTTATTCTGGTGGCATACAGAGCCAAAAGTATGAAAATTGTGACTGTTTCCAAATCTATATGGATCTAACTGTATTTCTGTCCCAAGTGGAGGAGCTTCTCCAACCTACTCTGCAGAAGGGTTACCATATTTCCTCTGACCATTACCTGTACAAGATTAATATTGCACCTTTCATCCACTACATAAGGAAAGCTTTATTGTCTGTATTCAGAGACTAATCCAAGCCTCACTCTCAGCATTCATTACGTTATTGTCCATCAATAGAGAAGGATCTGCTCTCTCCATGTGATCAGAGGCTGAACTGAGCTCTTTTTCTTGCTCTGACTGGGAGAAGCAGACAAAATCCCCGGTTTCCTCCATAATCAGTGGATAGAAGACTAGCCACTAGTCCTCTCCAAAAGGCCCTGTCACGGTTGGGTCTGTAACATGCTACTCTCTTGAGGGTCACTGAGTTTTTGGGTCCCCTTAAGCTCTGTACAGCCAGGCAACATATTTTCCATACTTACTTCTAAAGTCAGTAAACAGTCCATGGACTTGTTTTTTTTTTTTCATTTTATTAGAGCTTAATGACTTGGATAGGGTAAAGGGGTTATGGGATGCCCAATTTGATTGAAACAAAATGATGGGGACTTTCCTGCTCTGGCACACTTAGAAGAATGATAAACACTTGCCTGCATTCCAGCTGGAACCATTACAGTCTTTAGTAAAGTAATCCCCTTCTAGGAGCTTGGGGTCCCCTGAGTGGATTTCTAGTAATGTCAAAATGTGTAGGAGCTCTTTGTCTCCCTTGGTGCACAGAATACCAGCTCACCTGGCTATGGTATCTGATCCCAAGACAGGGGATTGGGTAAACTATGAACTGTCCCCTGAAGCGTTGCCAGAACTTGCATCCAGCAGACCTCTCCTTTCTAGACTCTGGGGGTGTAGATGTACTCACACTGTCCTTGCCCTGCAGCTGTGGATAGAACTGCTTTCAGGCCTTCTAGCTGGGCTGGTTTCTCTCCAAGCTTTGCAGGCTGTCCTCCCCTGGTGAACAGCAGGGCAGTGCAGCTCCCTCTTTCAGCTTCTCCTCAACTTCCAGCCTCCAGCCTGGAAGCAGAACCCCCCTCCTCCGGGGCTCCCCCCAGGCTACACAGCAACACCTCTCAGCAATCCATATTCCACCCAACCTCCTTGCTAGCATGGCTAGTCTACCATACTATCAGAGCCTCCTCTCTGGTCAGACTTCCACTAATATGCAGATTGAAGTCTCCACCCTTCTGCTCTTTGGCTTCTGGAAGCTTCCATGGACCTCCCAAACCAGGTGAAGCAATAGTCCTAACCTGCTGAGCCATCCAGCCTGACCTCACAGTAATTCAGGCTCACTACCATGACCTAAAAATAAATTTACTTTACACTAGCCTCACCTAGTGGGCACTACATGGGTCTAGCTTTGAACAGCCTTTATTAACCAGTTGCCGACTGCAGATAGCCGAATGATGGCTACACTGTGGCCGGCCAGTTCTGGGAAGGTGTCATATGATGTCCTCCCAGAACGCGCTCTCCTGTGTGCCCCCAGGGGCGCGCACCCGGCGATCTCTGTGACCGTTGTGTCCTACAGACACAGCTGATCTCATGATGTGGTAAAAGGCCAATCACAGCGGCCTTTTACCACATGATCACAGGGAAATGCAATTGCCGGTTCTCAGTACCCATCATCAGTGACGCCTATCCGTGCCACCTCATTAGTGCTGCCTATCAGTGCCCTTCAGTGCTGCCTATCAGTGCTGCCTATCAATGCTCATCAGTGCTGCCTCATCAACGCACATCAGTAATGGAGAAAAATTACCTGTTTGCAAAATGTTATAATATTCAAATTTTTTGTACTTTTTTTGTTTATAGCACAAAAAGTAAAACACGAGTAAATACCACCAAAAGAAAGCTCTATTTGTGAGAAAAAAAGATACAAAATTTCATATGGGTACAATCTTGCATGATCTTATCATTCAAAATGCGATAGCGTTGAAAGCTGAAAATTGGCCTGGTAAGGAAGGGGGTATAAGTGCGCGGTAGGCAAGTGGTTAAGGAAACATGTTCACTTGTGTCGTTGTGGTGGTGTTCATTTGGGTAAGATTATTCCGTCAGAAATGTACCTGTAGAGTGGGAAAACCGTTGGCCAAACACTTGAGGCTAGACATAGTTGTTAGTGAATCAAGAGAAATCAAGTAATGTAGATTAAAAGGCACAGAATCGGCTTTGGGGTCACAAGCAAGGGTCATTCCAGGAAGGAGAGAGTCAGAGTAAGGTTCTCTGCTGCCTGCATTGACCCTGACTCTACTACTACTTCTAACTGACCTTGGCTTGTGACCCTAGTCCAAATGAAAAGGCACAGTGTCAAGGTCACAAGACAAGGTAAGTTAGAAGTAGTAGTAGAATTACCACAAGGCAGCAGACAGAATAATGTGTGCAGCAGGCACAATAATCTGGCAAGGAAACAGGGTGGCTTTAAATTGCTGATCATCCTAATTGGCCACATGCTCAGATGCAGGTGAGACTCATTTTGGTTCAGATTCAGTTCTGCAGAACTATGACAATTCTGTTTACTACAAGGCTGCAGTGGCAGAACAGATTAGTCATGCTCCAGTTTGTGCGAAACCTGAGTTTCAGACTAGGCAGGGCTAGGTAATATGCAGGTTTGTAAAGGCATGTGGTGCATACTCAGCAAGGAAAACAACGTGGATTGCTTAAACTGCTGTGAATGTTTAATGGAACTAAGGATTGTGGGAGAGATAGTTCCATACAGACTAAGGCTGCTTTGTAGACTGAGCAGAGGAACTACAGACCACAGAACAATTAGAATTTTGGGGAGAAGAAAAGGAGGAGGCTTGTTCCCTGGCTTAAGGAGATGCAAGGAGGACATTAAGGGAAAGAGAGTGTGCTGCTGGCGAGATGCTTACCATCGCATCTGAGACATAGAGGTACCTCAGAGGACACTTCCAGGTATCTGAGATCATTACTATCTCTGAATCAGCAGGCTGCCTGGTTGTTGGTAAAAACACTGCTGATGCTCACTCTATTGACCCACTGACGAAGACCAGAGAAAGGCCATCTGAAGCCACAGGAGTTGGTGATGGGCTACTGGCCAGTCCCACTACACTCTCTTAAAATGAACAGCATTGCCTGTGTGGGTCACATTGCAGGTGCTTTTACCAGTGTTTTGAGGAACATTGTCATGAGTGCTCCAACATCATATTTGGACCTCAACTTGTTGGCCAGTAGGAAAAGGGGTTTAACCACTTGCCCTCCAGAGGATTTATTCACTGAGCAGGCTATTTTTTTGCGATATGGTGCTGCGTTATTTTAACTGACAATTGCGTGGTCATGCAATGCTGCACCCAAATGAAGTCCTTTCTTTCCCACAAATAGAGCTTTATTTTGGTGCTATTTGATCGCCTGTGCATTTTTTATTGTTTGTGCTGTAAACGAAAAAAGACAGTCAATTTTGAAAAAAAACTATTTTTGACTTTTTGCTATTAAACATGTCCAGTATAAAAATCTTAAAAATCAAATTTCGTCATAAATTTAGGCCAAAATTTATTCTGCTACATGTCTTTGCTAAATAAAAAAACCCAAATATATATAAATTAATTGGTTTACGTGAAAGTTTTAGCATTTACAAATGGCGGTATATATACTGGATTTTTTTTTTTCGGTACTAGTAATGGCGGTGATCAGTGACTTATAGCAGGACTGGGGAACTGACTTGGTGTCACTGACATCCCCAGTGACACCAATACAGTGATCAGTGCTAATAAAAAGCACTGACACTGTACTAATGGCATTGGGCAGGAAGGGGTTAACATGTGGGGCGATCAAAGGGTTAACAGTGTGCTGTGTAAAGTTTTGCATTGTTCTGTGTGTGTGTGCTTTACACTGTAGGTACACTGCTTTGTATGGCTCTGCTATGCAGAGCCACGCAAAGCAGTGTGCAGGAACTGACAGGGGATAAATCTGCGTTGTTTATACACAGGTGTCTCCCCTCTTGGAGATACTCGGTGATCACCGGGTTCCGGTGAGGAATCAATGGCTGGGACCCAGTGATTGACAGCCGAGGCTGCAAATGGCGGCGCGGGTACCCCTACCTGGAACTGCAAAATCACATATATATATATATATATACACACATTATTTTGCTCACCCGTACCACCCTGTAGCAGTATTTCTATTATAGGGCAGCGCAGAAGCGTTTAATAAAGACTGACAAACTATTATTGTGGTGCTACTCCCTTTTAGGAAGGATTTCCAGTAGTATAGAGTATAGGGACTACTCTCTAATACATTTGTTTGTCACCAACCGTATACATCTTAATTGCCATTGTTTTACCTATTAGTTGAGCAATTGCTACTGTTTATTTTCCTTTAAACTGTTGGGGTAATATATACATTTACAATATAATTTCAGCCCAGGTGTGTCAGAGTGCTTGGTGCTACTTGCAGAGCCGTAGGCACAGGAAAAGAGACCCTGGAAACAGTGACTCCTTCAGGGGTAAGCATATATAAACTTAGGCTGCTCAGTAAAGCACTATATAAATTTCCAGGTTAAATAAAAAAACATCTTTTACAACTGGTTATTGTGCGTCCTTTTATATTAAATGTCCAAAAGCTGTCTTGGATTTATTTTTTTATCACGCACACTCTTTAGACTCCAGTGGTTTCCAAAGACCCAAATCCCCTGCCTGTAAGGATAGATTACCAAGAATAATTTGTTCTCCAGTGTTGAAAGATGAAGTGAAGGTTTTACTTTATGTTCTTAAGTGCACAGTGGATCCACCCCTTCTATTGAATAAAGTGCACCTCCGCAGCTCAGCGTTGCTTGTTGTACCTCTGGGTATGTCATTTTCCAAAACATGAACTTTTTTTTTTCACAGAGCCGGATTAAATAACATGAACATTTTATTTTATATACATGATTTTGGCTGCATTATTTTACAAAAGTCTGGAAAATTGCATATACTGTAGGACTGTGCAATTCTCTGGCATAATTGCTGAGTGCTTGTCATTATTATGGAGTACGGTATATATCCATGCAGTTATCTATCAATAAAGAGAATGAGTGAGAACAATGGAGCTGTCACAGCCCACACAATGACGCATGCTGTTATTTTGTTCATAGTAGATTCTTATTTAAATAGAGATTGTACATTTTATCAGGTCTCCAAGCCAGGCAAAGCAGCATGGCAAGTATGTTAATGACATGGGATAATATGCCCAGGATTCACCCTGGTGACTGCTCCACACTGTCTTTGTTAGTTAACCAAAGTCTATAAAGACTTCTTAAAGAAGCCTGCATTGTAATAAGTGAGGTTAATGGGTGTCTGGTAATTTTAGTGCACACAAATTGCTCTGATCCTTTGGTAATGTTGCGATTGTGAATGATCTCCCCATTGTGAAGGTTTGTGTATGTGGGAGTGGTATTCATTTTTTTAATAATGGCATATATGGAAGTGACATTGCTAAACTCTCATAGAAATTACCTATTAATGCCAGAATGACTTCCTGCTTCTGCTAACCTGTTCCGATGTTCATATCCAGAAAAGAGGAAGATATTAGAGACTGGTAGACATGACTATTTAACCACTTCAATACCGGGCACTTTTACCCCCTTCCTGCCCTGGCCAATTTTCAGCTTTCAGTGCTCTCGCATTTTGAATGACAAATACGTGGTCATGCAATGCTGTACCCAAACTACATTTTTATAATTTTGTTCACACAACTAGAGCTTTCTTTTGGTGGTATTTAATCACAACTGGGTTTTTCATTTTTTGCTAAAATAATGAAAAAAGACCAAAAATTTGGAAAAAAACCTTGTTTTTCTTCATTTCTGTTATAAAATTTTGCAAATAAATAATTGCTCTGCATAAATTTAGGCCAATATGTATTCTGCTACATTTCTTTGTCCACAAACTATGGTACAGTATATATCTGAAAATCAGTCTTGAAGTCCTGACGCCAATCTAATTTCTTGAGGCCCATAAATGTCAGGATAATACAGATATCCCCCAAATGACCCCTTTTTGCAATGTAGACAGTCTGTGACATTTAGTAAGAGGCATGGCGAATTTTTTGAAGTTGTAATTTTTTTGTCTAAATTTTTGGAAAATTAAGGAATTAAATTTTTTTTTTCACAAATGTATATATTTATTTAATATATACTGTCAGCAGTGCAGTGCAGAGTCATCATATAAATGGTGTGTCGGTGATCAGGGATCACCTGATTCTCAATTTTGTTAAATTTTTTTTATTTTTTATTACTTTTTTTTCTTTTTTTACAATTTTTTTTTCATAACACACTGTGACCAGAGTAGCATAATGTCACCGTAGTAAAAAATGTATTTGCTATAAACAAGCATTTGAATGAATGAAATTGACGAGAGCCCCACTTGGCTGTCATTTTGCTGTTGGCCAGACAAGAACAAGTTAAAAAAAAATTTTCCTGATAGATGTCTGGAGGTTGCAACTGCTTGGCTACCATGCTATGGTAATGGCTTAAGTACTTCCTAAGTTCCAGATCTGGCAGAAGTATTCTGACTGAGTGTACTCTGGGTCGATGATTTTGAAAGTTTTGATGTCGTTAAATCAGCACTAAAGCCAGGAAACCAGCATTTTCAGATAGAGACCTGCAATGGTAGGATTTAAATATTCTGTGATATATTCAAAGTCAAAAGGGTTTTTTTTACCTAAATGCATTCTCTGCATTAAGGTAAAAAAAAGCCCAGCTACTTGTTCTACCCACCCCCATCCCTAAACACTTCCCTGATTGAGTGCAGTGGAAGTCATAGGCTCTCACTGCTGTCAGTCAGATTTATGTGAGGAGGGAGCGGGGACATGGCCTACTAGGGATGTGTATGTCTATAGACCCAGCTTGCTAAGCAGGCACCTGTAAGGGACATTTCCATTCAATATTATTGCACAGAGCAGGAACTATAATGTCTATTTTGTTTTAACACCAAAAAAAAAAAAGTATCTTCAAAGTCCAAACCCACACACTCTACCCCACTGACTTAAAGTGGCTCTAAAGGCTGATGGCTTTTTACCTTCAAGTATTCTATACATGAAGGTAAAGAACCCTCAGTGTGCAGCTCCCCCCTCAGTCCCCTTCCCCCTCCTTATACTCACCTGAGCCCAATCCCAATCCAGCGATGTGAAGAAGCTCTCCTGGGTCTCTGCCTCCTTATTGGCTCCTGCTGCTGTCAATCACAGTCAGTGAATTGGGGATTGGGTTATCCACAAGGTCCCAAACCAAGTATGACCCAAAAAAACACAGAAAGCTTGCATCCCAAACATTGCACTGCTCTATGCGATTGTTACAGCTTCATCTCAGGCACAGATAGATAAAATGATCTCACGTTAACCAGTATCCATAGTTTCCAACAAGTTCTGGTAATCTGTAAAATAAATTAAATTAACCAGGTGCTCCAAATGTCTCTAAATTTATGGTATGTAGTACTACCCCTGCAGGGTCCGCTTGATAACGCTTGTCCCCAGTGGTTGCCCTGAACATACAAGCCTCCCAACAGTTCTGACACTCTGGGTTCAGACATATTTCAACAGTATAGAATAATTATACAAGAGACACAATTATTTAGTAACACCTCTATATTAATCTTGAGCAAAAGAGTAGGAATAATGGGTTTAGGATATACAACCTCAGCTAACGCATAAAAGCAGAACACTGGTAAATAGGAATGATCAATTAGCAAAATTTAACAGATTATACAGTCATGAGTAGTTAGCTTCAACTATTTAATTGCAACTCTAGCAGAAAAAGAGGGAAAATAAGGCTTATTGGCTTATCAGCTCCCTCCGTACCACCAGCACCGCAATGGGGCATGCAGAGAATTATATAAATGTATACTCTGGATTAAATAGATTTAAGTACCCTAAGTTGAATAACCATGGCCTTAAAAGAGAAAAGTCCCATTAACTAGAGATTGCAACTTGATCCTGCGATGTTTAAAGTTCCTGATATGGTGGTATTCACTGTCTTTTGCTAGCAATGATGGGGCCCGTGAGCATTAGTTAATACTGGTAATTCAATGACGTTAAACAGATAAGCCATGATACTGCTCAAAGCAAAGGTCTCCTAGTAACTGAGATGTAAAGGTATCTGCATGCGGTGTCTCTAGAGCGATGATAGAAAGAGATTAGGCATCCACCTACTCACCAATCCTATGAATCCTTCTAGGATCAAGAGTTCTTGCCAAAGCTCTTGGCTGTTTTCAGGAATGTGCAGAGTTACTGCCTGACATCCTGTCAGCATAGCAAGAAGAGATGTCTATGTGAAGGCCAGACAGTACAGTCCCAATGCAGAGAAGCTGATGCGGTCCCAGTGTTGAGATCGCTGTCACCGCTGTGCTGAACTGATGTGTAGAGTCCTACAGCAGTAGGCCAACAATCTGTCTCTGGAGGAGAACAGAAGTCTCTTTGTGTTCAGCTCTGAATCCCACGCCAAGAAAGTGAGCCAGTCACTTGCTGTAGCATATATCTGCTTTCCCAGAATCCTTCATGTTCGCAAGCTGTCTGGTAGTTGTAGTTCAATTAGCATTCAGGAATATAGGATGTATTGGCTATAGTACTACAGGTCTCAAGATACTCGGTTGTCATAAAAATCCACTCTGCTAACAGGAAGTGATGTAGCAGTCCCAGTACTGGGCACTAGGGGGGAAAGGAGACAGTAAATTAGGGATTGAGGTGTAATTCTAGAGGTCGTGCTGCCACTCCATGCTGGACCGGTGGCCTCCTGTGTAAGTTTCATTCAGCGGCATTTGTTTGATAAGTTTTAAATTTTTTATTTGTACTGCTGCACTCCTTACCGATTTTATTAAAGTACTGCACTATGAGACATTTTTTGTTTGTTGTTATGTCCTTGAGGATATGAGTGCATTTATTAACCCCTGGAGAGCTGAAGGTGAGGATGGATGCTGATCCCTGGTTAAGCAGAGGGGTCTATCTTGGGAGAGAGAGAAATACCATGTCAGAAACGCTTATTGCTGTTCTAATTTTAGACAGCAAATCCTTTTGGTGAGTTTGCATTTTACCGTGAGGTGGAGGCAACACTATCGGGTGTTTGTAAATCACATGGATACTACAATCATCTGAAAACTGGTACTGTTCTTATGGTGTAACAAGATATTATGAAGTGTTTATTGGACGCTGGATGCACTAGTCTAGACTTATTTCACCATTTTATTTTGTTTTTCACTATTATACACTTAGCTATTTGTGTATATTTACATTGATTTAGCAATTTTCTTTATTTCTCAAGTAAATTAGGGATATCTTGTGTGGACATGCAAAGTGTTGGTAGGGTGAAGATATTAAAGCGACTGAATGGCAGCCTTGGAGAGTCAACCAGAGGATGTTGCAGAATGCAAAAGAATTTACCAGACCTTAGAAGTATCTCAAGATGTCTGTTAGAAGTGTTTGCCAAAATTGCAGAGTCTAAAAGTACAAGTCAATAGGGAAACAGTTGGCAAGATCCCTTTCATTGGAGAGACCATTTCTATGGTCTTGAGCGTAGCTCCATTTGTAGGATGAGACACACTCTAAGTGGGTGCAGCTTTGTACAGAAAAGTATACATATGCCTATATATTTGTAATAGCCATCATAATGTAGTTGGTGTAAAAGATAATCTTTCAGAGCATCATGATCTTTAAATATAGCCCTAAGCAGCTCCTGGACCAGTAGTATATCTCAACTGTAATGGGCATAATAGAAATGATATCACTGCTTACCTAAATCAGAAGTGTTTGGGATGTGGGGATATTTACTGTATCCTTGCTCACTGGGAATCACTGGAAGACTGTCTAAGCCAAAGCACAACATGGTAAGAATCCTGGATTTCATGTAGCATACCCCAAAGATGGTAGTGGAAGTTCACTGAGTCTAGAAACTTCCATAATACATGTGTACATATTATTCATCTTCTCAGTTTCTGGCAAAATGTAGGGGTTATAGGTGCATTGACCTTTTAAGGGTCAGTATACCAAAAACTGGTATTTTAGGTTTTGATATTGGAAAAGTAAACAGTACTTCTCAGTGGTGTGATTCCTGTGTTTAAGTTTGTTAACCTGCTGTGACAATTATGCAGGGTGTCAATTCACATTGTATTTTACATGGGATAGAATACAGGTATGCACACCAGGGAACATGGCTATTGTGACAGAAATGAGACTCCAAGGTGGTTGGTTTACTGTTGCAGTCCCAACAGATACAACAAGAGGATGATTCAGCCCACTATACTCCACTTATAATTGAAATGTTACCTATGGGAAAACTGACCTTTTAAAATAACGTGTATATGTCTGCTTTGGGCTTTGAGGTATATTATTACAAGCTCCAGAAGGCAAAAATTGTCAATAGTACTTTATTATAGGATGCCCAGCACATTATCCAATTCGTCAGGTCTGTGCACTGATTCAAATAATTGAAAGCAACGGCCCTTCCAACCATTTAGAGAAATGCAGATTCGGTGATGTCACTTTCAGTCAAGCACATATTCATGCTTAGATACACATCTCATCCGCACCCTCCAGATGCACTTGTAAGCAGTACACATTAATTCCTTCCCAGCACCCAAAGGCTTGAATGCTGTTTTTGAGCCTTTCTGGTATTTTAACACCACAGTCACAGTCACAGTAACAGAAAATTATTGGCATGCATTTATTAATAGGAAAACAGAATGTTTAGCAAGCCCAAAAGCACCAAAAGGTTACCAAAGGCCCTCCATCAAAAATGTGAGTTCGTTTGTAATGTCTGCAATAATTCTTCTTATTTAAAACTTATGTTTAGCGAAAAAACATTTGTACAGCTTCAGTCACATCATTTACCTGTTCCACATTGTAAAGGCAGCTGGATCCTGGAGAAATCTTCGCTGCGGGGATATCCATCCTCTTCCTGTCTCTGAAGTTCAAGTGCTGTAGTGATTAACAGTTTTGGGTCTTTATCAGGGGCGGACTGACAACTCATTGGGGCCCCCAGGCAATAGGGGATCATGGGGCCCCTGTGTCCTTGCCCAAACTCAAAAAAGCCTATGAAAAAGGTATCAGGGGCATCTCATGGGGCCCCCTACTGACCCCGGGCCCTCGGACAGTGCCCAAGTTTCCAAATGGTCAGTCCACCCCTGGTCTTTAGGCAGAACAACAGTACAGATGGTCTGATGGGGACATGCCCCCTCCTTCTTCCTCCTCTATTGAGAAAAGTTATTTCATTGATTACACTTCTTATAACATAATAATGGCCATTTACGTGATATGCTCCAAACATGGTATCCTTTTAGTCCAGAGTTTTTGGTCTTATTGAAACTTTGTTTCATGTCACCATACAGAAAAACCCTAGAATAGCTCTTCCACACCCCCCGTCCCAGGGCTCACTAATCCCAATCAAAAGCTTGCCATCTTCCTATTTATAGTGGATAAATGGACTATTTCCAGAAGCTGAGAGAAACCTACAGTGGCCCTACAAGAAGTTGAAACACATTAACATGTGCTGCTTGTTAGTGAGAAACTTTCCAGTATTCTCACGGACTCAAAGTCTGGGAATCCTGGCTTGGATATGCACTTCCTACCTTAAATCTATCTAGCTTTGGTTACCTATAATTGTGTAGTATTGTCCTAGGCCCATGGGGACCATTAAATCTTTTCTTTCTTCCTCCTCTTTCCTACTATTAATTTCTTTAAACACACCTCTCTCACCCCCCCATCCCTCCTTCCTTTCCCATCCCCCATTTCCATAATGGGCCGCCCCTATTAATGTTTAAGATGACATGTGGGTTAGGGAACATGGGTCACCTCTCGAGGGTACTAATGATTTTGCATTGTTAACTACTGTAATACTCTAAGATGGTGGTATGAGTCTATGTGAGTTAGGAACTAAAATTTAGGGCTTGCTGGCCCACTTTTATTTATAAATAAAGCAAAGTCCTTATAAGTCCTTATATCATGGTTTCCCTCACAGGTGTCTTCGCCATCAAAAACAGACACAGTCAAAGTAATACCAAGCCACCTGGTTTTCTCTTTAGCAGTGCTGCTGCTTAGGTCCCAAACCATGGCCTTTGGCTTCTGTTTAGTTCCTCAGACCCTCTCACCCAGCTCTTCTGACTCCCAGCCTTTAGTTGCCGCATCCTGCTGCCCAGGCCCACAACCTGATCTCTCAATAGAGGTTCTTCTACCACCCATATGAAGTCCTCCTGTCTCCTATCCTGAGACCTCCTGGCTTTCTGTCCCCTCAACAGAGCAGACCTGTGTCCTGAGTGGAGTACACTTGTCTCCTAAAAGGGGCAATGAACTATGCCCAGACCTATCATTATAACAGCTGTGCATACCTGCACACTCAGCTTGCTGATCTTCTGCAAGATCTGGACACTAGGTTGGAGTTTTCTTCCCTCTCAAAGCACTTTGAAATCTCCAAACTATGGAACCCAGTCCGGGAATTCTAAAATCCAGAGAAAGTTGTAAAAATAGCTTTCCCCATTTGTAATCATTACTCCGGAGTCCCGCACACTGCATATTTGTGAACCCCGTGTCCTTTTTACAACCATTTTCACAATGGCAGAGCCTTTCACTGTTAAAAATACTGTGTCAAAAATACTGTGCAAAGATATTGACGCAATGTAGGGCAGTTAGCACTGGCTGAAGATGGAAAACTACCATCACTGGGACCCAGTTCCACAGTGGATAACAAACCTATAAAAAAAACCTCATAAACTTCATTGTACTCTCTTGATGGTGATCCTGCAGTAAAGCTCAAAATGCATTACACCATCGGTAAAATGCAGTTGAGTGCTGACTTTGGTGTTTTAATGCACTATTTATTTTGGAAAGCGTGAAAAAGGATTAGAGCTGCCTGTGTCTGGTTGGGTTTTTATTTTTTTTAATGTGTCCCTACTGGGGAGATTTTCCTTTATTTCCTGTTAGGAAAGAGTTTGGAAATCTCTCTAAGGAGGAAACGGACAAAAAGATTTTTAGCAGTGTGGTGGAAGGGTTCGAATTTTTGATAAATCTTAATTTCTGCATTTTCCTGCCCCTTGATAACATTCCCATTTTTTTCATCTATGTGTTGCAAGGGAAGGAACTGAGGGACAATCTGAATAAGATCACAGCCCATTTTGACTGGAATTAGTCTTTTTTTAAATTCTTTTTATTCTGTAGAGAAAATACAAATCCATTCGGCATTCCCTGGCTTAACACATACCTTATAACAAACAGTACACAGGTAAAACAAAAAAGAAAACCTTAAGTACAAAACCAGAGCAACTGCTTGGCATATACATAAGGAAGAAAGCATCAGGGATAGTCATTTAGGGTCTACAACCCCCTGACAAGGGAAATTGGAAAGGTAACTCCATATAGCTCTTGAAGTAAAGGAACATTCCAATGATCTTCATCACAGGTACTCTGTACAGTGCACAAGTAAGTGTCTTACTTGTTCAGTAAATAATACTTCACAAAAGTGGAGGGTGAGCCAGAGGTCTCACACCCTATTGAACTTCTGAGGACAACCCCAGGAGAGGTAAGTAGCTTTATAAAGAGGTATAACAGCATGAATTATGGATTTTCAGAAAGGGGTGGGGCCTTTGTCAACTTTCACTTTAAGGCTACAGCCCTTCTAGCATAGAAAAGCAAAAGACTGAGCAATTTTTTGGTGTCCCGATGATAAACTGGGGGGGGGGGGGTGTCACCAAACCTAAAAGACAATATTCAACATTCAGTGGGATAGGTATGGTAGTCGACATGGACACAAAACTTGTAACCTCAAGCTGGAATGCGACAGCAAGTCTCATACAGATGCACAAAATCAGCCAGATCCTCCACATATCTCCAGCAACAAGAAGAGACCTCAGGATATATTTTGTGCAACCTTTGAGGGGTCATATAGGACCTATGGAGAATTTTACATTGAATCAGCCGATCCCTGGTGGCTACTAATTGGAGGAAGGGGTATTCCCACATATATTCTCAACCCTCTCCATATCAATATCTGGAGCATCTGCCTGTCATTTAAAGTGAAGATCTTCCATGCCCCCATCAACCAAAGGCATAAGGACCCTATAGATCTCTGAAAGAGGTTTAGACAAAGAGGAGTCTAATGGGTAGACGGGAGAAAGGGTATCGGAAAGAGAAAAATAAACAGCTCTTTAATTGCCATTAAACCATTTAATGTTAACTTGTCATGAGAGATATACAGAACCTGCCAATGATGACCTCCACCCAAAAATGAATTGCTGTTATACTGATCCACTGGGTTCAATACTTCCAGACTCAGTGACTTGCCACATGTATGCAGACTAGTAAATGTCAGAACCCCTTATCTTTATGCTTTTCAGGGTCAATTCCTTATAGTTCTAAAGTCAGAGGATTGGCATGACAGGAAGACAACCTAGGTGTGGTGGTTTGGTTCCCATCCTGGACACTATTTGTATATAAGGATTTAGAATACCGGGTGTTATTGAAAATTGCAGATTTATAACTATTGAAAACAATGCTTGATACTACAATAACATGGTAAACCTCATATGAGATCTTAGAGATTGGGTTTAGATATACTTAATGACACTCCTCCATGTTTCCTTTAGGACGGTTTTACTTTAAGAATAACATTACTTTTAATCAGGACTGTTTTCCAGACAAGGGTAACAGATAGTTATTGGAAATGATGTCTGAAAAAAATCCCAGTTCTGCATTATCTTGGCTGTTTTTTAGTGCATATATTAGCTTGTTTGCTACAACGACACTTGTAAGTTACAGGAACAGCTGTTTTTCCTCGATGTCACATTCATAGCTGCTAGCATTAGCAGTCACTAATAAAATGTGTTGAAAATTAGCCTTATGCCAGTCTACGCTTACTTTATTTCTGCTGAGCATTAGCATATTTTAGTTACTTTTTGCATTTAGATTACAGAGAATCTCAGAACACAACTGAGTTATATATGACAACAAAGCAAGAAAAAAACCAAATGATTTCTCATAGCAACCAACCGGATTCACATCAGTGCCAGTTAGAAGAGAAAAGATCATAGGTGTTTGCTGTGGACACCATGTTCAATTCCCTTATACAGTAACTAAGCCTTGATATATAGAAAAAAATTACTTACTGAAAAAAAATTTGTTTTCTATTGAGCCCCTTTCTAATCTGGCCATATGTCACTGAATTGGCCAAAATTCAAGGCGTAGTTGGCCGTGTCAGAACCACCTGGCCCAACAAACGTTGGCCAGCATTCTATCAGATATAGTCACTGTTCGGGTATTTAGGCAGCTGCAGTTGTCTAAATAGAAGAACCAATGGTGGAGAGTCCTCCATTCACACTGTTTAGCTTGAATTGGGGAATCAATTGATTTCTTTCCTTAAAGTGTTACTAAACCCCGGACCCTGCATTCACTATATCTGGTCTCCCACAGTACACAGAACATGGAAATGCAATTATTTTAGTAAATATAAACTGCTAAATACCTTTTCTCATCAGCAGTCTTGTGACTTCTATCAGTGGCTAGCCAAGCTTTTGTTAAAACTTGTAGGAGGCGTTTTCATTTTGCTTTAGAGGATGCAGAACCCCTGATCTCTGCCTGGACAGTGATGATTGGCCCTGTACTGATCACACCAAACTGAGCATGTGCAGAGTGACTCCACACAATATGTCTTATCAGGAGATAAGAAGGGGACACTGGAAGAAGGGGAGGAGAAGTCAGGATCAAACTGCCTTTTTACACAAGTCAGTATAACAAGCATGCTTTACTGCATATACAGACTGATTTTATTGTTGTGGGTTTAGGAACACTTTAAAGCTACAGCATAGTGGCAATCAAGTTCAAATAATTTAATTGACCAAGTAGGATCAAATACCCTTTAACATTACCAAAGCAGTTGAGGAGCTATTATAGGTTGGATGGGAGAGGATGGTGGAAGGGGTAACTCCTTGGACTTTATTATGGCTAAAGGATAATATAATGGGAATAGAAGGATAATATGAAGGATATTATTAAGGGAAGAGAAGGTTAACATAGGGAAGGGAAGAATAACCTAAAGAGAATATGAGAATTAACACCTAGGACATTATTAGGAGAAAAGGATAGCATAAAGAAAATATTTTCTCCTGTTGGTACATCTGCTATAAAGAGATTGCCTGCATATATCACACATATGCCCTGTTCCCTAATTATCATACTACGACTGGTATCTCAGATAGGTCTCAAGTCCTGGTACTTGAAAGGAATGAGTTGTTTAGGGAACAACCCGTTTATAGCCCTGGACTTAATGAAGTAGGAAAGTTTGTTCTTTGCTATTGTTGGCTAACGTAACAGTGGTATTGTCCACTTGAATAGAGTTTTGAGTGAATTCAAGACTGTATGTCCATCCCTTTTGGTAAAAGTGCTTAGAATCATAATAAATCAACGAATGTGGTTCCATTTTGAATTGCATCTGTGCTGCTCTGTGTCATATGTGCTGATTGTAAACTTAACAAGTATGTGTTACTGCTTTAAATGTTGCCTTTTATGCTACTCTAAAGAGAACTGATTTTGGCTATACAGTATAAATGAGTCATAAGTGAAGGAAAAAGCACATGGATGGTTAGCCACCTGGAGTCACTGCAGTCTGCACTACAGTCTGTGAGTTACTTTAAGCCAAGAGAATGTTATGTAAACTCCTTCCCATTTCAGTATACTTTTTTATTTTTGTAGGACTTTGAGATGTAATATGATTTAAAAGTTCATCATCAATCCGCATTTTTATTAAGCATGAATCAGGCAGGTCCCTGACAACCGCCGAGCACTAAAGGTTAATAGGATATTTAGTTCTATTTGTATTAGAGAGCTAAGGGAGTATTGAACCCACCCTCTATGGCAACATACTATGTGGTATGTTAAAAAAATGTTTGTATTCCATAGGAAAAGGGTGCTTTGCATTATTTTAAGAACAGATCCAAGTGGGGTTCTGTGATCAATTTAAAAACAAAACACTGAAATACCCCAGATATATAAAGTAGCCTTAACCTTTGCAAAATAATTATTGGAAAGACCATAACGCAACCATTCTTTAGGATACTATGATCCTATTGATCATAGTATGATGAATTTTAAAAAGATTTACTTTATTTTCAAAAATGAGTACCAAATTAGTACCATTTCATGTAATTATATATTGAGATTTTACATTTGCTACTAATTGTTGAAAATAAAGTATATGTTTTTAAAATTATTTTAGAGTAGAAGCTCATAGTATACTAAACATGAACAGTCTTTTTATGGTCTTTCCCATAATTATTATGCAATTAAGATTACGTTCTAGGATCACCCCTTATTAGGGGAGGAGCGCATTGGGACATTGATCGCAATTAGATCATATCTTCCTTACACTTTTCAGTGTAGTAGGCTATAACCTTTGTCCTACAATAAAGTATTCTATTTGAGACTAACATTTCATTCTCGCGGTTCATGTATACAGTACATGAGAATGTCTAACAGCTCAGCTAGATTTTTGAGCCTCCAGCTGGAGAATTCTGAGGTGTACAGGCCAGTTGGAAGGCATCATCTCTTTAGTATGTTCTAGTTCTGCCTTTTGAACTCTTCTCACATGGACACATGCAGTGCATTTGTCATAGAGGATTTCTTTGGAGGTTAAAGCCAACTCAACTGCCAACTTTCAGTCAGATGTATTGTCTAAAGTAAATTTGAGCTGAACCTAATCTTTAAATCTGTCACGAATGAGTTCATGGATGTTTGTATGTCAGGTCTAGTTATTATTAGAGTGTCCTAGAACTCCACAAGCTGTGACCTCTGATATGCAAGGACCTCCTTGGTCAACCCCCAGCAATTTTATTGGCCCATTATGGTTGAGGGAAGAAATGTGTGGGTATTGTTGGCCATCATAGGCACTGGTTCCTAGTTGTCTATCACCATAACTCTAATCATGGGCAGCTCAGTGGCTTAGTGGTTAGCACTTCTGCCTTGCAGTAATTGGGTCACGGGTAACTCCAATCATAGATCCAATATGATAGCACAAGGTGGTACTGTAAATTCTCAATGTAAGCTGCAGTTTAAAGAATTTGGAAGGCTACAAGCACATTTTATAGTCTCATTCTACTGTGGATGGACTTTTTGTTGTTTATAACCCCTATGAAAAATGAATGTACATTAGTCCTATTTTTCAAACTAAAACAAAGCCCAATAATCAGAAGTTCATTCATACATTTCTGCTTTTTGAAATCAAGGTTTTGTTGCTTTGGGTTCCCAGTGCTCTTGACTACAAATGAACAAATAAGTTTACAATCTGAATTTGAAGAGGAACTTCAAAAAATATAAAATTACAGTTGAAATGCATACTGTATATGTTTACGGTTTTGCTTGCCAATGAATTTGTAAGTTTGCTTAGCCAATTTTGCGATTTACCACATTTTCCATCCTGCATAGACTGGTGACACATGTAGTTCCTGGTTAAGAAATTGATTAAGCAACTCATCTTCCTATGGCACCTCTTCACTGGACACTGAACCAACATTATCACCTAAGTCCAGAAAGCAGAAAGATAACTCTAATGATCTTCCTGTCCTATGCAAAACTATAAAACTACTGTCAGATAAAACAAAATATATTTATTTAATCCAGTTTTACTTTTTAAGATTAATAGAAACCTTATCCTTTTAGAGCTCATGTTTTATCTTGCTTGTTTTATTTATTTAAGTACTGATTTTGGTCGCTTAATTTCTTGATTTGGTATTGTATGTGATTTATATTATGTTTTTATATATTTTTGTGGAAGTCTTAGGGAAGGGATTTTAAATAGCTTCTAATAATATCATGTTTTACAATGACTGCATATATTATCGTGTACAAATACTGTATTATATGGCTATAATTAAAATAAGGAACGGGTTCATTTGCAGCCATTATAAACCCCTTATGACTATCTTGTCAAAGTATCAACAAACTAAAAGCAGAACTATAGCCACAACAACTTGATAAAAAATAATGTTCTTTAGAAGGAACATACATTCTACATTAATAATTATGCTACCAAAACTAGTGTAAGCTGTAAAGTGCGTCCATCACTGCTCCTGATTTTTCTTACTGGAGGCTGCCATTTTGTTGAAGCCCAGGGCACCTGAGCAGTGTTAAATCTTTAGGCTGTCAGCAGATCAGCCTCTACAAATTAGACACAGTGCCGAAATATTATATATTATTGGATTTTAAACAGTATAGGCACTTATTTTTAATGTTTTACATATAAATGCAAAAAGGGCCAGCATAAAGTTCTACTTTAACCCCTAAAAAGATAAAGAGCTATAGATTTCAGAGAAAATGAACTACCAAGTACAAACAAGCTTTTTTTTTTTTTTTATCAGTCAGCCATCTGTATGGAATAAGAAATATAAATCCTACGAAAGATGGCACAATTTCTTCAATTTCTATAATTGTATATTACAATGTACAATTTCTATAATTGTATATTATTAGATTTTAAATAGTATAGGCACTTATTTTTAATGTTTTACATATAAATGCAAAAGTGGACAGCATACAATTCCACTTTAATCCCTAAAAAGATAAATATCTATAGATTGCAGAGAAAATGAATTAACAAGTACAAGCAAGCTTTTCTATCAGTTAGTCATGTGTATGGAATAAGAAATACGAATCTACTAACGATGGCACAATTTTTTCCATGACATTATGCCATGACTTGTGCGCAGACATCCAAGTATCCAGCAGATGGCGCTCTGTGAGTGTAGTTGGAGACAATGAGGCTTGGTAAGGTAAGTAAATATGCTTTTTAAGTACAGTGCAGTGAGTTATGAATTCTTCATGACTTGAAACTAATTCCAAACAGAAGATGTATTCTGGGAGAATAGACTTCATATTCCATGACAACTCAGTTAAACATCACTGTTAACTTCAGTGACAATAATATTAAGGGACATTGTTCAGTCTTTCTGCAGTCATTACAATTTTAAGATACATGTTATACGTGAAAACGGTGGTATAAATTTAGCTGCATGTCAACTTGATTATTATAGTCCTATTAAGTAATTTTAAAAAGTCATCACTTATAATTAAGCTCTGTACTGGTAGAATCCTGGCATGCTGCAGAGACATACATGACAGTAGATGGCTCCATTGTAGAGGTAACAGATCATCAACCCTCTTCTATAGCCTTCGTAGCATGGCCTCTTTTAAGCACCGTATAAAAGAGTAGAAGGGCAAGACCCCAACGCCTGGCAAAGATCAATGTGAAAATCTATATAAATGTATATGTACTATAATCATTATATCTACTGGTTTGTATTATTCATTTGTTAAATCACGATATTTTGCCTCGAGATGAATCGCACTTTAAACAAACATCTTATGACCCGTCTGCATTACGGGAGAACATGGAAGATGTCTATGCGTGGACTGTGATCCATATCTGTATATGACTTGATATGCCTTTCATATTTCAATAAAATACTTTTTTGGGAAAAAAAATGTATATGAATAGAGGAGAGAATATATAGACTGATTTGAATGTACAATATTTAAAGAGCTACATATATTTTCAGAGCTATATACTGTACATACCTGGGGATTGATACACCGCCAACAGTTTGCATAGCGCTTTACAATATAAAGGGGGGGACACAGTACAATTACAATACAGTTCAATACAGAAAGAATAGAAGAGCCAATACAAATATATTTGAATGGGCACACATTTACTAGCAATACTAGTAAAGAGTTGTGTTAGTTAATGGGTCATACCACTAGAAATGTGCATTACAGAAACATTAATTTTGTTTAGTTTCTGATTCTTTTGTTAAGTTAATAATTTTGTTTTGCTTTATTTGTTATTTTAGAATGATTTGTTTTTGAAACTCATTTGATATATTCGATATTTTCAAATCGATTCGAAATTTGACATTTCAGAAGACGGCTATATTTGTTCTATTTTGTTCTATTTTGTCTATTTTTTTCTATTCTATTCTTTTATTTTCTATTCTTTTCTATTCAATTCTGTTTTATTCTATTCTATTATTTTTTTTCTATTCTGTCTTATTCTATTTTATTATTTTCTATTCTATTTTGTTATGTTATATTATATTATATTATATTCTTTTCTATTCTATTCTGTTTTATTCTATTCTATTAAGCAGCCAATGTAGAAGGCTGAAGAATCATCATCTTTCACTTTTATACTTTACTGTATTTATTTCAATATGTTTCCATTTCAAATTCATTTTTGAAATGGAATCATTTTCAAATTTGAATTCAAAATAATTTTTGAATTCTGATCATTTGTTTCATTATAATTTATTTTGGATTTTTTTTTTAATCCGTTACTATTGTGATTTGGAAATTCGGATAAATCTGAACCTCTGAATAACGACAATTCTGTATAAATTTTGATTTGTAACAAAATGAATTGCACATGTCTATAGACCACCCAATAAGTCAAGAATACTGAATCATCCCCTGGATTCTCATACCTCTAAGGAGATCTCTCTGCTGTAATTTCCACTTTTCCCTTTCCACACACTTGGCAATCTTTGGTGTTTCTGCCCCAACATTTGGTGTTTCTACTCCTTTTATTGCTTTCTTCTTAATAAAATAGCATGCATGGAAGTATTGGAAACTCAACCACAGATTCCCCAAGGCATATAAAACGTACATTGAACTACAAGTTGTGAGTGGATTGATCCTTAAAGTAATTTTTATGCTTTCACATTTTTACATGCAATACAAATATGGATATGTTGACTCTCCTTCTGGATTTTGCAATTCAGGCAGTGTCAGCTTTCATAGCATTTTAGCCATAGTATGATTGTTTTTAATCTGTAACACCTGACTGATAGGCGTGAATTGTGCGTAAAGCTCATCAAAGTAAGGGCACTGTGCAGCACGGGGCAAGAAGCAGAGTCTGCTTATGTAAAGGCCCAATGAAGCTTCAACTATGCTCATATGCAATTAAAGTAGCTGAAAAGTCAACCTATATACAACCCCCCAAATGATGTTTATAACTTTCCTTAGTAATACTATGATGTCTAATAAATCGGCATAACATAAATACCTTTTTTTCTGTGGTTACTTGTGGCTATGTGTTCTCTTACTCTCCATGTGACTCTTCTCCCTGGTCAGCAGCTGGTGGGGACTTTCAAGAGTACCATTGTCATGATAGGTAATGAAGCTGTCCTTGGCCAGGGGCGGACTGACAACTCCTGGGGCCCCCGGACAATAGGGGATCATGGGGCCCCTGTGTCCTTGCCCACACTCAAACCACTCCCATAAAAGCCTATGAAAGGTACCAGGGGCATCTCATGGGGCCCCGTACCGACCCCAGGCCCTCAAGCAGTTCCTGAGTGTCCGAATGGTCAGTCCGCCCTTGTCCGTGGCCCTTCAGATTGAGCGATGTTGGAGGTCAGTTTGACAAATCCAGCACATGAGCAATGAAGCAATAGGCAGTGACATGCAGCAGCATCCATGTACCAACAACACTGGGGGGAGAAGCCACTTTTATAGAGACAGTGTAGTGTTGTTGGACCTAAACCAGAACTAGGGCCATTAACAGTGAAATGGCAGGATCAGCCTAGTAATTTAAGGATATTAACAGAGGGTAATTTATAGGAGCATACATTCAAGGGTAACTCCACATTCCTGGGGGAAAAAATGAATAATATAGCATATACATTTGTGACACATCATATTGTAACTGAATATAATTAAACATTACCTTTCCATTTCAGTCTACAGCACTGTAGTTTTGTGTAGAATATAATTCAAAATGCAATCTGGAAGAAATGTAATTTCCTGCTTGTGGTATTTGCTTACTGATGTTCGCAGAAGTCTGCACTAAGATGCAAGTCAGATTTTGGGCATCCCCTGCAACAAAAATACCATTTTTGGTGAAATACTCCCAAAAGGAACTCATGTCTAAGGGGATACAGACCCTGCCACTTTCCTCATTAGAGCCCTACAAGTGCAGCAGCTGAATAATAATGATAAAATCACTCTCATTCACATTCACTTTGCACACGGACACAGACAAACAAACAGCTTTTTCTTCAGAGTGGCAAAAGGTAGGAATCTGAAAAAAAGTTTGTTAAAATCCTTGCAATGTACATAGATCACCCAGAGGGGAATGTTTTTTTTTTCAACCAAAAATGGAGTTACTCTTTAAATATGCAATGATTATGGGAGCCTTGCTATACAGTACAGTTTTTAATTTCTAATTAGAGAGACACTTTAAACATTACACATAGAAACAAGGTTTCTAAAACAACATATATTGATAATATTATTTAGTGGACCGATTCACAAACTGTAGATGTCCAATACAATTAAAAACACAATAGTTAACGTCCATACATGGGCTCACATATTGCTACAAGACTGGAAATGCTGATCATTTCGGACTATCTGCCTGTGTGAGCTTTTTCAGCAGTGGTGAGGTCAGAGCATAATAATGAAATCAACTGTCATTCATGCATCTTCTAATTGGAGAGTGTTTAGTAATATCTACATCTGATCACTGAAAAATGCACACACTGAAAAATTCTGGGTATGTTCAGACAGTGAGAAAATGCAAATGATGGTGGAGTTGCTATGGCACCAATGCAGGAACAGTTTGATAGGAATGTATGTGTTATAATACAATATACATGGTGGCAAACCAATCACTTAAGGTTTGTTTTTTCATATAATTAAACCCTCTTGTTTCCTGTGAGCTCCTTTTTTCCCCTTTCTATCAGAGCCATATGAAAGAAGCAGAAGTCATTACTTGTTGTATATTGGTTTGTTCTTTCTCTGTTCCTTGGCTTGCAGTTCATGCACCAATAGCATCACAATAATCACAGCTGTCTTTCTGTCACTCAATGAAAAATATAGAGCTTTACGAATCATCCAAACTAAATAAAATGGTGGTGACGAATAAAGGCCAGTTTTACATTGGATGGATTTTAATGTCAGTTCTGGATCTCACCGAAAAAAAGAAGGTTGTTTAACATGTGTCAGTTCTAGAGATGGAAAAGGCTGAAAAAAAAAGGAAAAATTGAGGGGAAAAAAACCAAACAGTTTTCTTTTCGTTTTTTCCAAAGGCGTTTTTTGCTTTTTTCCATTAAAACTAAAATACAATGATACAATTACAAAATATAATCAATTACAATGATAAATATGTGTAAGACATGGTATTCCAACTTTAAAACATAAAGACCTTAATGAAAGATATTTGAGACTTTACGTAAAGTCCTAAAGCATTGCACGTTCTCTCGGCTGAAGACGAGCAAGTCCTGGAATACAATTCAAGTAACAATGTACTTCTCAATGCAGTTCTCAAACAAGAGAAATATGCATTTCTGCCACTAGGGGGCACTGCAGGGGAAAGGCTCCAGTTTAGTTTGCTTGTGGGTTCCATCAAAAGGCATTAAAAATACTTTATGGAATTAAATGATGAAAGTGCAAGTAGCTTTTCCCTCCCAAGTTCTCATTCCGGAAATACTGCTGCTTCTGGATCATCACAAATTTTTAAAAAGTAGGTGTAATGTACCTGGTGGTGGAGCCTGACAGGTGTAGGTAGGCTTCTTTTACACACCTGCATAGGGAACCTGGTAAAGTGACAGGAGCGCATGAGCATAGAGTGGGCACGAGTCCCTAACTTGTCTTCTGCTGCAGGATGCTGGGGAGCAGTGCATTGCTGAAGATCAGGCTGTGCGTTGCTGAGGTTAGGTTGTGCATTGTTGAAGAGCCAGAACAGGAGACAGGGACAGGTCAGAGGCCTTAGATGCAGGTAAGCAGGGTCAGGAAGAGTGGGTCAGCAACTGATCTGCAGATCAAAGTACAAACAGCAGGCAGAAGAATAGTCAAAGTCAGGCTAGGGACGATAACAGCTGCTGAATGGGTGGATAAGCAGAAGAATCAGGCAGAGAAAAAAATCCAAAGACAAGCCAGGGGTCGGTACAGGCAGCGTTCAGGCAGAGTCAGGAGCAGATCAAGTCGGCAGCAGGGAGTCAACACAGGAACAGGTACTGTGGCAGGTATTCAGGAAATGTAATAGACCAAACGGCAAGGATCCAAGGCCCTAGTGCTGCTTATATAGCCCGCCTGGAATTTGTGCGTCATTTGCACACCCGTTCGTGCACGCGGCATGTGCACCTGAGAACTGACCACAAACGAATCTTCTGAGCACAAAAATTAGCTTTCCTAATAGCAGGTTTAGTATATTTACCGAATAAGCTGTACTTTTATTTCAAGCATAATACTGCATTTCTCATTTCCAGTGTAACAAAATGACTTTCCATTTGTAAAACTACTCAACACTGATTTTTTTTTTTTTAATGTTTCTGAAAATTCCAATTTTTCCAGAAAAAACAAGAGAAAAAAGTTTTTTCTCATGGCTTCGAAATTTCTGGAAATTTTTCTCTCTCTCTGCAGTACATCTCTGTAATACGTGCACATCCCCCCATGTTTTATCCATGTAGAGACTCTGCAAGTATAGAAAAGTACCAGTCGATCTGAAAAAAATGTGATGAGCTTGTAGGTCCTTTTGTGGGCTAAAAAAACACAGCATTTTTGTGGGGTGATTGGTGTCAGCCCTGCTCTGTTTTCTATTGCCAAACTACTGAGATCTGCCTACTTTCCTATCCCCACAACATAAAGGCTATGCATTCTGTAGTCCCAGATAAGGACTTAGAGGCATAATTACTCTCCTTTTTAGATAATGATAGGAAGGGCAGCTCTGAATTTGAATGACAGGATAGACAGACTTTTTTCTTGCATTTATCAAACGAATATAACAAAAAACTTTAAATGGAATATTTACAGACCAAAAAGAAGCAAACGAGAGAAGTTCATCATTATGGTTTATGTACAATTCAATATGGCAACACTCTGGTAAGAGTAAAAATTATCAGTTTTCATTCAGGTTGATTTACTAAAACTGGACAGTACAAAATCTGGTGCAGCTGTGCATGGTAGTCAATCAGCTTCTAACTTCAGCTTGTTCAAAAAACCTGGGAGTTGGTTGGTTTCTCTACAGGGCTGCACCATATTTTGCACTCTTTAGTTTTGGTAAATCAACCCCATACTGTTTATGTGTAGTTTCTAAATTGTATTGTGCATTTGCTGCAGTACTTTCAGCCTGAACTCTGGGAACTCTGTGAGGGGGGCCATGGGGAGCCGAGCTGTGAAAGGATGAGTTGCTCTACAGTGCTTATAGCTAATGAGGTAATTGAAGCCTTGTTTTAACATGTATTTACTGTGTAACTCTAACGTCCATTGCCTGGATACACTATGAAGCGAACTTTTTCATTTCTAAACATAGCTGATGGTACATTTTGGTATGCTTTTTATAAGGATTTATAGGCTCTCTTTCTTGCAAAATGCGTTTTACTGTTGAGATGTGGATGCATCAAATGCATTTTTGGTAGGAGTTTTATCTATATTTTAGGAGACATTCCACAAATTAAAACAGTGAGGAAACATATGAATTACCATTCATTTTCAAAACAGTTGAAATCTGATTGTCTGCTAACAGCTATGCCTCCAAGTATTGCTCACTCTAGTGGGTCCAAACCAGGGGCGGACTGACCATTCCAGCACTCGGGCACTGCCCAAGGGCCTGGGGTCAGTAGGGGGCCCCATGAAATGCCCCTGGTACCTTTTTTATAGGCTTTTTTGAGTGTGGGCAAGGACACAGGGGCCCCATGATCCCCTATTGCCCGGGGGCCCCATGAGTTGTCAGTCCGCCCCTGGTCCAAACCTTTAAAATGTGCTTCCGGACACGGACCTCTTCTCATAAATAGGACCTATTTTGCCTTGTACAAAAACTGCATTGCTTCATAATTAGTCTTCTTTTATGAGGCATTCAGACATCCCCATCCAAGCTTTTGTTTCATGATGAACCTGTCCTCCAAGCATAAAATCCTTGGATCATTACTTTTATAATGCCCTCTAACTTATTTGTACAAAAGATCATTATGGTTACAATGACAATAAGAGTTCTGAAGGATAAGATTATAGCCTTTTCAAATTACAGTTATTGTGTAATTGTTGTAAGCAACTCATAAAAGGAAAGAGCAAGTAAATTATGATCTAGAATTTGTCAGCCTCATTGGCTTGTAATCCATGAACTTCAAACAATTCTTTGGAGTACAATGTAATTGAGATAAAGAGGTGATGCGTAGTTACTGCTTTAATGTTGAGGTTCATTGTAAATAGAGCCGTATAATTAAAATTTCCTCGAATCAATTAGTCTCTGAGATTCTGGGTATATGTTCTGCACAGCTTTTCAAGCATATTTGACTAAACGGAGCTAGCATTGATGCAGTATGCAGTACTCTGAGCTCTGTGTACAGAAGTGCAAATTATTTACAGCTGAAAGAAGGACAGAAACAGTACAAGAGTGGAATAGGTCATGTGATCTGTCACTAACTGCCACTTGAAATGGGTTATGTAATGTCTCATGCACAGCCACTTAGGAAAGGTCTTGTGATTTCTCTTCATTTTCCACTAAGACAGTTTGTTGTCCCAGCCAGATTGGACCAAAACTGCCATTTTGCAACCATATTTTAGTGTTTATTTTCAAGCAGTAAGCATTCATAGGGGGCACTTAGGCATTATGAGGGCCACATTTCCTGTTGTCCCTGAAGATGCAAAAACTTGTGTTTTGAAATACCCCGCTCATGTTGCAGATTAGAGATTCTCCAGTGCAAGGATCTTGTTTCTGATTTTTGTAGAGATGTAATAAAGCGGTAAGTGATTAAAGGATAAGTTCACCTTTTGTAAAAAAAAATAAATGTACATCTGTTTGCAGGTAAAAAAATGTGCATTTATTATTTTCTGTACATTGTAGCCTTTAAAGCATTGCACCCATGATCAGCAGATCGCAGGTGAAATGCCAGGATCCTGCAGACTTTCAATGAGCTGTCTGCTCATACCTTCGATACAGGCAGACAGTTACTGATTGGCAGTAAGTTTTAATGATCTACAAGAGGGCTCATATGCACCCTATAAGAACTAAAAGCCATTAGCTGCAATGGCTGACTGTACTTGTAGTCTGAATCAATGAATGACACGGCCGTGTGGGTGTAGCTGCACAACCGCACTCTTTTTAAGCTGTGACAGTGGGTGCGGGGAGAAGATCCCCCACCTGCTGTCACAAAGCAGGGAGCGCTGGCTGCGGCAAGTGGGCTCATAGTAGCATGTTACACCCTAGATATGGGTGTAACATATAACATACTTCTAAAGCTGAAGTTTAAATTTTTAGCAATTAACTAAAACTGAAGTATCATGTTTTGTTGTGTTGTCCATTTAGACCCTTGAACATCAAAATGATGGTATTTAAAAAAGAAAACACTATAACCTTTTTTTTTTAGCCTGGGATAACAATAATAAACGGTCAGCCTGCATGACACAATGAGCTGTAAAACAGCCCTGTTCCTTTAAAGAATCATCTCTTTGTATAAACAAATCTCTTCTGACTATACTTTATTGGAGAATCATTTTGAATGCACTTTGATCTTGTATAGATCTATAGTATGTGGAAATGTCACAAGCAATCAATGAATCTTGTATCACTGAGTGACAGTTATCAAACTGTGAGGCTGTCTGGTGTTCAAGTGTCATCCAGCATTTGAAAAAAATTGTGTGTGTGTGTGTGTATGTGTATATGTATATACAAGTATATTTAAACCAGGAATTCAAATAAATACATATGACACAAACACAAACACACACACATATATATATTTATATATATATTAGTTCAGCCCAGGGGTGGACTGACCATTTGGAAACTCAGGCACTGCCCGAGGGCCCGGGGTAAGTAGGGGACCCCATGAGATGCCCCTGGTACCTTTTTCATAGGCTTTTTTGAGTTTGGGCAAGGACACAGGGGCCCCATGATCCCTTATTGCCTGGGGGCCCCATGAGTTGTCAGTCCGCCCCTGGTTCAGCCAATATACAGATATGACTTTTATTTGTTCTCAAATTTATTTACTTTAAGAAAAATTTCAAAGAAACTACAATTATTTTCATCCAATGAACACTATTATTAAAAATGTCCTGCTTCAAGTTCAGATTAACCCAAGTCTCTATGGATAACCATTGCTTTACACCACCCATACTGCCCTAACGTTCAACACACCTTTCATGTTTTTATCATCTCAATGATACGTTCTGTATAATGCCTGGGGTGTATACAGAAGTAGGAAAACTAAGGTAGCAAAGTGCAATCAATATTATATGCCACTTCTAAGTACATGTTGACACATTAGAAGATACACACATACAATCCAATGAGGGTGCCAAACAAATGTCTAAGGCCCCTTTCAGATGGAGTGGACACCGTCAAGTGGATATGCCATCTCGCTGATTCCTACTGAGCAGGCGGATTACACACTCTGCTGTTTTCTATCGGCCGTTTCCAACTGTCATCCAATTCGATCCGTTGGATGGATGGGGAACAAATCCCCATCCACCTGTTTTTAGCGTACAGGATCGGATGCACATGTCCGCTGACACCCGCTGCTCCATAGAAAGCTATGGATGGTCCAATCGGGTCTGCCTGAAAAACTGACAGCGGACCCGATTGGATCATCAATGTGAATGGGGCCTCCGAGTCCAAGGTAATTAATTGATAAAGTTGATTCATAGCAGAATAGACCCAATGCATTCTGGTGGGTCCTAAAACACATTAATTCTTTTCTGCTATGAATCAATTTTATCACTGAATCACCTCTGACTCTTAGACATTTGTTTGGTGCTCTTATTGGATTTCATGTGTGTGAATTCTCAACTCTGGGCCCTTTCTCTTTTTCCTGAGGTTGGTCCCCGCTTTGTGGAGTGCTGCTGAATCAGAGCCAGGGTGCCCAGTGACAATTTCTGTGACCCTTCGAAAATCCGAATCCAGTGACCTGTTCGTTCTTGTGTTTGAACACAGATGGCTGGCTGTGGCTCAAAGAATAAGAAGTGTTGAAAGGGACTTGGTAGGAAGTAATAGTTACAGGTTAACTGTAATTGGAAAATGGGGAAAGGATGCAGAGGTAGGGGCCATTGCAACGCAAGACTTTAGGTATGAAAGATACCATTAATCCACTTAGTGTAAGTATTCCCCAAAAAGCATTCAATATTTTTTTAAACATGGCTATAAACAATTATAGTAATATTAAACTGCCAAGTTTGTTTTTATTTTAGATTCTTGCAATCCCTTACACAGCAAACTATAAGAAAAATGGACAATCTGGCTCTTCGGCATTGCTTAGTTCCATCAGTCTAAAGCCTGATACACAAGCACCGAGAGTTGGCTGGTTCAGCAGCTGACTTTTGGTACATGTGTGTAAGCAGCACCTGTGCACCATACAGAGTGTCTGTGAATATTTTAACCCTGCTTGCACTGTAAGTTTCATTGCTGTCTTTGTGTAGGGAGCTGCAGGCTGCCCAGGTTGGGATGGGGCTAACTGTAAACCAGCACTTTCCCAGCTCTTCTGGACTCTGCCCTCCATCCTGTGCTGCTAATAAAATGGGGGAGGGCTCTGCTCAGAGGTCTCTTTACCATGGCCTGCATGGAAAGGAGAATAGAGGCACGGCATCAAGATGTGATCACGAGCAACTAACCAAGCAATCTCTGGGGAGGATCCCCTGGAACCAGGACTCCGCCTCTCTTGGACTTGCAAGGACTCCTGGCCCCGCCCACATGTACATCACTGTCTGTTTACCAGAATCCAGTCTAACATCTGGCTTCTGTTGAATGGTCTTGCTAGAAAACTAGCATTTGATCAGCACTTGCAGCCAATAACACAGAGGGAGAGATCCCTGCATCATACATCATGTTCATGTAGAGATCTGTCAGTTTTTTATTCAAACTGCAGGTGTATACCCAACGTAACACTAGGATGTTGGTGGTAGAAGGAGCCAGCAAAGCAAAGCCATAATTCCAAACAGCAGGTTGGGGGTGATTCACTTATATAGCTGTAGAAGTCGGGTAACCAACCTGACTGTGCTCTATGGCAGGAATGCCTGGATTACAAGTCAGGCAGGAGAGAATCATACTTCTCTTGGGTGCTTGGATAGTTTTTATAAATGTATTTCAGCTGTATATTTTGGTGTTTGTCTGATGTTCCTTTTTACCAATTTTCTCCTTTTGTAGGATAACAGCACAACACTAGATCCATAAAATAGCATAACATGGAATGAAAGGAGCCATAATGAATTAGAGGAACATGAATCCTCGCACTAGACAGTTATGCCAGGGACAACTTCCATTTCTGAGATATTGTACTGAAATTGCTTACATACGCCAATGATGTCAGTTAAATATAGATATTCAATACATTGTTCAGGCACATTTGAATGAATATGTGTAGCATTTATGGAGGAACTCTCACTCTCTCAGTGCCAGCTGTCATTTGCAGAAACTGTGTTGGCCCAGGGGGCATCTTTATGGCATTATTAATAAAACATGAATCAAGCTAGTTACTGTAGAAGAGATAACTATGTAGTAGAAAGTACTGGAAAAAGATCACAGACTAATGTTAGGATTCCCAGCGTGTAAATCTAGGAAGATTTTCGCTAGTGTAATTCCTTGAATTTCTACCCTGAGGGAATATGTAGACGAAATATGTCCAGAAGCTTCTATCTCTATAACAGCGGGGTGCAAATTATAGGCCTGCACACTCCATATGTACAATAACTACTAATAATGTCAGTGCTGAAAAATAGAGCCCCGTCTAGCCCTACATTCTATGTTCAAGAAGCAGTCCGCTAACTTACGTAGTATGGCAAAGAGCGATTTACAAAGTGCAGTGAACCTCAAGAACTATTCACAAATTCACAATTATCTTTCACTGGTTTTGCTTCTCTGTAGAAAAACTGATATGCAGTTTTTTTGCTATAGATAGCTGCATCTCACAACTAACTGAACTTGTTATAGGGTTACTACAGTACATCCAAAGGTGGTTTCATGTGTCTCAAGAACACCAATAGTACCATGTCTGCACAGTTTCCATAGCCATTCATTATGTCCCACTCCCATCATGGATTTGTATGTGGCTTATCTCATTGGTGTTCATCTTCCTAGATAAAGGGTCCTCATGTGTGGTCCCTGACATCACCAGAGGTCCACTCATAATATTCAGTAAAGGAGATGGTCAAGCTGCAACTGATGGTCAGAGACCTTGGACTTACTATAGGATTTGTTGGAAACTGTAGATTTGCTTCAGGAGACAGTCAAAGAAAAGATTGCTAGAGATCACTGATATTACCTCCTTTTTACAAATCTATGCTTTCAAAATTCTGCTTCCAAAAACCCACTTAAAATATAACTACACCACAGCTAGAGCTATAATAAAAGACCAGAGGGAGAAAAAAAAACAAAAAAGAGTAAAGAAGAGAAAAAGAGAAGGATAATGTGAAAGAAATAAACAAACTATTGAACTACTAGAACTCAATCTAAAGAGTAAGAAAAACACAGACCACATACATGTATACAGGGGCTCCAATTGCTGCACCATAAGAAAGATTTGTACATAGACACACACAGCATGGCTAGGCCCTTCTTCTCACTCTCTATTCACAGGCTGTGATTGACAGCAGCAGGAGCCAGTGGCTCCTGTTGCTACCTCCATGTTCAGTAAGGAGAGAGAGCAGAGAGCCGTGGCTTTCGGGCACAGTGCTGGATCGAGATCAGGCTCAGGTAATTATAAGGTGGGGCTAGGTGGGGGTGGGGAGGGGCTGCTGCACCCAGAAAGTTTTTTTTACCTTAATGCAGAGAATGTATTAAGGTAGAAAACCAAAAAACCTTCTACCTTTACAACCACTTTAATTGTGCTAGTCATAACTGGTAAACAAAGATATTTTTTTTTTTCAAAAACAAACATGTTATACTTATCAACTTACAAATGGGTTTGCACAGAGCAGCCATGATGCTCCTCTTCTGGGATCCTCTGCTGGCGCTTCTGGCTCCTCCGTCCTTCCGAGTGCCCCCATAGCAAGCCACTGTTATGGGAACACTCTTCCGGGCTCGATTCTGAGCTCTGTGTATTCATTGACACACACAGCACGGCTTAGCTCTGTCTTCACAGTCTGTGATTGAGAGCAGCAGGAGCCAATGGCTTCCATGTCCAGAGAGGAGACACTTGGGTACAGCGCTGGATCAAGATGGGGCTCAGGTAAGTATTTAAGGGGACTGAGGGGAGCATAGAAGGTTTTTTACCTTAAAGCAGAGAATGCATTAAGGTAAATCCCTTCTGCCTTTACAACCACTTTATTCTCTAGGAACAGCAATTCATTGCAAAACCATAGAACAAATAGCTTCCTATGGAGTAAACTGCACAATGTAGTAGTGATCAATCTCACATGATCATACTAAACACTACTGCATTCTACTTGTGTGGCTTACTCAATAAGGAGCCATTGGTTCCATCTATTTATTGATCACTTAACATTATCAATTGATCATATGAACACTTGCCATATTCGCTACTGTTTTAGTAGCTCAGTTGAGCTATTTAAAGCCCATGCTCCCTTGCAGTAGGGCTGCCCACACACTGCAAGCATTAAATGATTGTTTAGGTCTACAGGGCCACAAAAATAGTATATCCTTACCCTATCCTTTGTTTCCCTGGCAGCCTATGCTTTCCTCTAATCCCCTACGTTCTGGCAATGGACTGTCTGTCAGCTTCCTCGCATCCATTTCAGGGCAATAGGTGCTGCATTGAGCTTGATGATGTCAGAGGGCATCCAATTGCTGGAACATAGGGGAGAAGCAGCTTTGAAGATCCGGCTAATAATCCAGGGCAGCCTGAAGTTGAAGTTTTTTGCAGTCCTATAGACCTTTATGAGCATTTAACCCTTGCAATGCAGGTGCAGCACCACTGCATGGGAACATTATTAATAGAAATATAGTGCAGCGCTGTAATATAGATATGTAAAACAAATAGGTGAGCATAAAGTTCATAAAATCTTCATGAATGTGATAAAATTTTTTGCAGAAAACTTGAAGTGAGAATCTCCTCTATATCAGATAGGTGACTGGAACCATATAGATAAAATGCGCACTCACCGACCGCGCATTAAATATGCACATGTATATGACCATCTATCCAGGTAATCAGCCAGACACACGGGTCATCCCTCCCAGGTGGATCATCAGCCTTCGGTGTAGTGATCTGCAGCAAGGTCCAGAGAGCACTCAAAGCCAGTGAGTGAAGGTGGATGAGCTCCCTCTCCTGGATACAAGATGCACTAGGAACCAGCTGCTATAGATCTGAAACCCTCAGAGAGAGGGTCAAAACAGAAAGAGAGTGCCAATAGTGTAGTAGGTTCAAGCTGATTTATTTGGTCACAAATAGAATAACATTCAGGGGTACATGTATATAAATGTACTGCCAGCATTAGGTGGACAGAGAAATAAAATGGACATGTACTGACCCGGCACAGTAAAAAGCCGCCGGACCTCCTCGTGGTCACGGCGGTGCAGAAAGTCACACGTGCTGTTGGCTCCTGCTAAGGCAGTGCTTCTCAATTATTTTCTGTCATGCCCCCCCTAGGAAGAAGAAAACATTTTGCGCCCCCCGCGCGACTGTAAATAGTATCATTTGTCTATAAAATTGTTATAAGTACACCTCTGCATAACACTGTATCCTTATTAACGTATAAGAGAATAAAAAAAGAAAGAAATGTGGATCAATTTACAACAAAGAATAGCTTTATTAACTGTAGCAGAAAAGATTTAAAGTGCATAAGAAATTTAAAAAAAATTAAATCCTTAATTAAACTATAAACATTTTTTGATTGGACATGTCAAACCATATGATACTGAAAAAATACATAAAATCAATAAATAATAATGAATTCAAACCGATCACCAACATTTACTTAGGATCTAATCATTGGCGCCCCATCATTGGTGTCAGTGGGAGGAATAGTGCCTCATTATTGGTGTCAGTGGGAGGAATAGTGTCCCAACATTGGTGTCAGTGGGAGGAATAGCGTCCCATCATTGGTGTCAGTGGGAGGAATAGTGTCCCAACATTGGTGTCAGTGGGAGGAATAGCGCCCCATCATTGGTGTCAGTGGGAGGAATAGCGCCCCATCATTGGTGTCAGTGGGAGGAATAGTGTCCCAACATTGGTGTCAGTGGGAGGAATAGTGTCCCAACATTGGTGTCAGTGGGACGAATAGTACCCTGTCAGTGGGGAGAGGAATAGTGCCCCATCGTTGGTGTCAGTGGGGGGGAGGAATAATGCCCCATCGTTTGTGTCAGTGGGAGGAATAGTGCCCCATCGTTGGTGTCAGTGGGAGGAATAATGCCCCATCATTAGTATCAGTGACACCAATGATGCGGCACTATTCCTCCCACTGACACCAATGACACTTGCTGACCCCTGTTGCAGTATGGTGCTGCTGCAGCCAGCATATGTGGTTGCAGCAGCACCTCTGCACTGCACACTTACCGGCTTTTCCCTCACTCGATTTTCGCGGGTCCGCTCGGCTCCGCCTCCTCGCCCGTGATTGGCCGCCTGTGTACCTTTCCTGAGCTACAGTTCTGGCGGCCAATCACCAGTGAGGAGGCGGAGCCGAGCGGCAGGAGTGAGGGAGTGGCCGGAGTGACGGAAGTGACGGAAGGACCAGCGCTTCCTGGATGGATCATCGTGGGAGCCAGGTAAGAGACAGCAGCCCTCTGCCCACCCCTGTACTTAGTGTCCCTTCTGTCGGAAGGGGGGGGGGGCGGCGGCGGCACAGCGCCGCCCCCCTAAAAAGTTCCACCCTAACGTATACCGGCGTATAAGACGGCCCCCGACTTTTGTGAAGATTTTCAAGGGTCAAAAAGTCGTCTTATACACCGGAAAATACGGTATGTTCCCCGAGGTCAAACGCGCCCCCTTTGACGGCGCGCCCCACTATTTGAGAAGCACTGCCCTAAGGGAACATTATTGTTCTACCTGGAGTTCAGCTTTAACATTTTCCACATAGGTCTACCCTAATGAGGTAATTGTTGTGAAATGGTTAAATCTCTCCATAGCAAGACTTTAACATCTCCTTATCTCTAACCTAAAACTTCATGGTCGGAGGGGACAGTACCAGGAACAAATCGATTAATTTTGTTACACAGATTTCAGTGCAGGTTTTTCAATGGCGATACTTTTCCACATTATGGCTTCATGCACACTAGTATTTTTGTAAGCTCCTAGAAGCTAATATGAGCATTTTGTTCTGCTCCTAGAAGCTAATAGTGTTATCCTATGTGTCCATGGACACTATTTTATGTTAGAAGCTTTATTCAAGCTTTAGCGTATAGGAGCAGAAAAAAAATTGTTTTTGTAGAGTTTTTTTGGAGCTGTTTCCCGGCAGAAAAAAATGCTGAACACTCCTAAATGCTACTAAGATGCTCCTAACAGCTTTTTATGAGTTTTGTTTTTGTTTCATGTACTGTAAAAAGGCTAATAAAACGCTAATGCTCCTCAATGCTTATCAGCTATTATCTGTGTTTTTCATCCAGAATATAGCATTTTTTGAGCTTATAAAAGATAGTAGTGTGCATGGAGCCTATAAAATGGGTACCAAAGATTTTGTTGTATGATATTTGTTTTAAAAATATAACATTCATTGAAGGCTTAGATTCACTTTAATTTCTCACATATATTTTTTCAGGGGTGAGACTCGTAAAGCAAACAAGTTGTCTATGATTAAAATTCTGCTTCTACATTGCTGCACCAAAATCAACCAAAACACTAATGTACCTTGGTAACCAGGGGACTATGGTGGGGGTATCTTCCTACATATGAAAGGAAGATACCCCCACCATCTATAACATATAACAATCCGTACACATGAAAAAAAAAAGTAGGACTCTGAAATGCTGAAGGACTTTAAAGCTGAACCATGTGAAAAAATCTACTTGAAACTTAGGCCATTTACAAAATGTCTTGTATTATTTTGAAAGAATACAAGGTGTTCTGTGAACGAATATGGGGAGATGAGGGGGTGGACATTACAATCTCCCTTTATCCATTCACAGAGCGCCTTGTATTCTGTGAAAAGAATACAAAACTTTTTGTGAATAGATGGAGTGGAAAGTGAGCGGTGTATTATCATCACTGTACTAAGCCAGAAATGTAAGTTTCTGTGCCAAAAGTTCTGAGTTTACAGTAGTGTAAGGACTGAATGAAGATATGTGTTTTTAACTGCAGGAACATCCATGGGATTTATTTATTTTTACATTCATCATCCAAAAAGTTTTCCCCAGACTTCGGCTTTAATGTAAAGTGGCTGAGAGATGCAGATATTAGCAATTCTTTACTAAATTGATGCTTGGCTACCCCTCCTGCCTTAAGAACCATCTACTGAGCTAACTCAACATGTTCAGTATCCAATATCAAAGCATTGTGAAGTAAGATTGGTGGGTCAGTCATCAACTTACAATGCATTTGATTCAAGAGGAACCCTTACTGCCTCCACAAACTGCTTTCCTTAAAAACCTGCACCCAACTGCAGGTATCTGATTTATACCATTTGGAGGAGATATTTCTTCAGTTCAGTCCTGACATTATAGAAATGTACTGGCAAGCTATGTAATGGCAAGGCAAACAAAAGCTGTTTAACGTGGGTGTGATATTGATATGACATCTTCACTTTCAGCTGGGGGTTGCCTAACATGATTTTACTGCTATCTGTGTCCCCACTATGGAGCTTAATGCTCTCTTTTAGTCCACTGAAATAGAAGTGGAATCTTCCAATGGAGACATTTGCTCTTTGACAACTCTCTAATAGGGACTTTCTCTCACTTTGGATAGATTTCTGCTCATACGCTGCTGTGTCTTCTTGTACAGAAAGTAAAACGCCTATTTCATTTGAAGGACTGGCCACCAGCATGTATGTGTATTATTTCAGAAAATAATTTAGTCAGGATAATCCCTAAAATAAAATGCCCAATAAAAAGCTTTGGTAAGCAACAAGAAAAATCAACTTGTCAGTTGCTACTGCTTTGCAGGAAACCCTATAACCATGTTAGGCAACTTCTTTTAGTTTAACTTTTTGAAGGTATCTTCTGCTGAGAAAAACCCGATAGTAGCCATTGTACTTCCCAAAATGCTAGTTACTGACTGTCATGCTGATCTAATGGCTTCAATTCTGTTTGAATTAGTGCATTCTTTTTCCAGTTTGTAGCTCTGAATATATTGAAGATGGAGAATCAGCATTACATCCAGGTAGCCAAAATGGTCAGCAATGGCACCCTCCAGATTTCCTTCAAGTTTCCTTTGATCTCCACTGGATATAAACATTAGACGGGTTGTATGGTAGCACAGAGAACCCCCACCCCATCTCTTTAGGAGTTGCTCAGTTTTGGGTCCCTCTAAAGCTCTACACAGCCAGGCAACATGCATTTTCTTCCGTACTTTGCAGCCGAAGTCAGTAAACAGTCCTTGAGCTTGGTTTTATGGTTTTATTAAGGTGTTAATGGAGTTAAGGAATGCATGGAATGCCCAAGGGAACTGTAAACTTGAGGACAAACTCCTTAGCATCTATGTACAGATGTGGACAAACAGTCTCTCCTTTAAGAGCATTCCAGCTCTCCGGTGTACCTCCTCGGACCAAAGATGAATCCCCCTCTTCACCCAGCTGCACTGAGGGTATTCCCTGGGCCCATAAACTGCCAATTTAGAACAGCAGCCCTGGATGAGAAGCTAGTTGGGTTTTCCACCTGACTGCCCTCTCAGCTTATCCATCCCGGGGGGGGGTGTAAGAGTACTCATACTGTCCTCTCCTGATAGCTCAATGAGTTGGTGGCTGCCTTCAGGCCTTCCACTGGGCTGGTTCCTTCCCTGCTTCTTAGGATATCCTTCCTTGAAGATGGTGGTACATCCTCTTCTCCAGCATCTTCCTGTAAGTAGGCCTCTTCCCTGGGCCCCCTCCCAGGCTCCACACTCCAGCTTCTCCCTCCATATTCCACCCAACACTGCGATGCCACTCCCAAGGTCTGTGACTCTGTGACCAGCCTCCTACCAGGGGATTGGCCAAGGTTCCTTAAGAATACAAATTCAAGTTTCCTCCCCTCTTCCATCCTTCCTCCAGAAAGCTCTTTGGTTTCTGGAGAGGTGAGAGGGCTCCAGAAGATCTGACTTTTGTACCTCCCTAGCTTGTCCTCAGGTGAACTCCTGCCTCACTCACAGGCTAACTCATCCCATTCTGCTACTCAACCTCTGACTGAAAAAAAAACTACCTAGCTAACCTGGAGGGTGTTACATATAATATTGGTAGAATATTAAGACTGCTTCTTTGTTTTTAATCAGTTGTTATGTTTATATATTTTTTTAAATCCTTCCATCCTCTATGCTTTTTCACCTCCTGGCTGCTTCCTGTTCATTCATTCGCACTCCACCCAAGGGGTACATGTCTCCTGTTGATGTGGTTAGCTCTTGCTGATCTACACATTCCAGAAACTTTTACACAGTACAGCCTTGCAGAGCATAGTCAATGGATTCAGCTTGAACATGCAAGCTCTCTATGCATTGGCACGTCAGCCTGTATAATCTAAAGTGGGCATCCCAAGGTGACAATGCTCCTCCTGCATAGAAGGACATTTGGTTTGTGTTGCCACTCATTGAAAGTAAGTTTCTCTATAGGCGCTTATTGGCAGGATTACCAGGTAAAAAGAAAGGAAAGAGGCCACAGAAGAAAATCAGTGAAGCCACCAAATCTAATAAGGGGTAAACTGCAATAAACAGGTACAGCTGCAATATACAGTTCACATACACTGTACTTCTATTTTCACTTGGGGCTCTGCACATTCCTGTACAATTAAATACACATAGCTAAATAATGTAGCGTCTCAATATACTGAAAATACACTTTGTTGGGGTATTTTCAATGTAAGGGTCTCTAATGAAATCTTTGCCCTGGTCATATTAATACCTTATTGCAGCCCAGGCTCTAAGCAAGAATTTGCAGAATAATTATTGTCCTAAACCTTCAATTAAATTTTCTCATCCCGAAATAACAGAGAGGTTTAATAGAGGTTATTTTTATATCATTGGAGACTAGTCCTAGAATGTGTGATTTTAGATGGATTCTAATTATTCTTGGAGAATCTGAGGATTAAAAACACATTCCTATGGGATAATTATAACAGCCAAGGGAGTAATTATTGTAGCCTTTTCTGACCATAGCTACTGGCAATGATTGTGTAGGATAGTGTTGAGTTCCATTAATCTGTGAGGTTAAATCCTTTCCTTGGAGAGAAAATTCCTGAGATTGTATCAAAAGCTGAAACTTTATCGACAGTCTAGAGACATTCTTCCTTGAAGAATAGAATTAAACAATTTACTTTGTTAGAACATAACGTGCCTTGAAAAATAATAGTCTTTATACGTTACAGATACTAACTGTATAGGAAAAATTGCCGAAGGGAACCAATCACACTAGACAATTAACTAGACAGTATATGAAAGCATCAGGCCATAGCTATGGGCAGCATGGCTATTTTATTCCTTTAATTTTCTCTACTGTATCAATGAATGTCATAAAAGATGTATGTTTTCATTTTTTAAACATTTTCCAGAGAATAATATAGTTAGCAGCCTTGTAGCTGCACACATAGGACATGCAGACTATAAGATAGCAGGGCATGGTAAGAACAATTATGTATGTGTGTGTAATGCTGTAATCTCTAGTAGCCAATCAAATTTCAGTTAAAGTATATGTGAACCCTCACCATGTAAAACAAGCCATTCAGTTTAAAATAGAAATGAAAAGTAAAACATTGGGTATAGAAATACACACATACTGACCATCCAAGGGAATGGTTGTGCGGAGGGAGGGGTGGGGGGATGTCAGTGCAAGTCTGAGCATTGGAGGAGAGCAGGCTGAGTTTTCAGCAAAGCTATGGAACTGACCACACTGTGCTCTCATGCCCAGTGTGATCAGTTTTTATTAGGAAAGTGGAGGGACTGCCAGGAACACCAGGGATTTCACACAAAGAAAACCCCTGTCTGAACAGTGTTGATTGGCTCTGTGCTGTTACATGCACTCTCCCAAGGAAATAAAACCTCTCTAGCAAATACACACCAAACTGAGCATGTGCAGAGTGACTCCACATGATCTGTCTTATTAGGAGATAAGAGGGGGGCACTGGAAGAAGGGGAGGATCAGAGAATTCAGGATCAAATAGCGTTTTTTACACCACACAATTAATATAATTAACCCCTTAGGTTCCACAGTGAGTATAACAAGCATGCTTTACTGCATATACAGACTGATTTTACTGTTTAGTAACACTATAAAGCAAAACTGTGGCCAGGCTCTACACAATAACATATTCACATATTCTTAACAGTTGATAAGCTTTGAAAAAGCCCTCACTGACCTCTGCAGCTGCAGCCATTGTGGAACACTTCACCCCCCAAAATTCACTAGAGAAGCAGTAAAGTTATTCAAGTGCAGTCTCTTAACACTCTACCCTAACACTCTGCCCCTTTTGCTCCCAGTTCACTTGTATTTATAATAGAGACCGGGAAGTTAACGGGCTGCCAACTCTTCTAGGAGGGAGAAACAGGATGAACTGCTTTAAGTGAAGTGTTTCTGTTGTACAACTGAGGATAAAGCATGCCACAGTGCCTGCAGTTGCAGTGGGCATGTTTTCAATGCAAATTTGCTGCTTCAGAATATGTAACTATTTGAATGTTGGCAGGGTTAACATTTTTCTTGAAAGCTAACCATTAGTTACATTGAAACAGAATAGCTGACAGCAGAAAACATATGCAAACATCTGGAGACCAATAGAGAGCAGATCAATAATAAGTGAGGGGTGTGGGAAAAAGTGGGCTTTTGCTCCAATTAAGGGGCTGGAGTCCTAAACTGAATAAAAGAATACTGGGGATAATTAAAAGATGACTAAAAGTATACAGGTCCCTTGAGGCACTGCAATTTATTTCCTGTTCTGAATTTACTTTCTTAAAAGTGAGCAGCGAGGTCTAGTCTGGAGGCACCCTTGGCTACTGCTGTCTATCCAGTTAGCTCCAACAGGCTCTTTCACCTGTGCAAGAGAAGGAAGAGATCTAAGTTAGGCTTTTAGATTGCACAGGTACTTGATTTTATGATGAGCTATGCCCAGTACTGGTGTATGTACTGTATATATTAAAGAGCAACTACACATGCCCCCACTGTGATTTTTTTCATCCCCTTTTTACTTTTTTCTCTAGGGTATCCACTGTAAACATACTCACCAGACCTACAAAGCCAGCATTGATCTGCCATAGAGGATAAATTCACCTTTGACAACATGTTACATGTTCCACCCGTTTTTAAGGCGGAACATGTGTCATGGAAATTTTGTATTGCAGGTTGAACTTTAAATGTGTCATATATTAGTGATATTCATATGTCTCTCGTGTGGTTTAATTAAAGCTCTGAAGGCTGCAATTAGGCCATGCGCATTTACAATGTATATATTACAGTACTCAGCTCGGTAATGGATGAGATGGCAGATCTGCCACCACGGCATTTGATGCGAATGCCGCCGGCGGTAGGCCGCGGGCCTGTATCCACATATCAGCAGCATAGTACCACATGGACTTCGTATAGCCAGGCGCCGAGCAGTGTGAACTCCGCGTGTAGGCTCATGTATATCTTACAAACCACTACCGACCTGAACTGTATCTGGAAGGATGTGTTTTAATAAAGATCGTATCGGGCCCATTCAGATACAGACTGACACTGTTTAATCTAAGGGATGCTTGTACAGGGAATGGACATACTACTAGGAGCTGATAGCATGTAAATGATGGGAAAGGGGGAGGGGAGAACTGGTTTCCAGTATAGATAAGAGGAAAGGCTACGCTCCAATCAGGATGTACATTCTTTGTATAGACACTCCCTATACATTGTTCTGTGGGAGAGGATTGACCTGACCCCCCCCCTGTGTGGGGGGGGGCGTGTGTGTGCTTGTAATAAAACAGGAGGCTGGGGTTGGAGCCAGTCTCAGAGTGAATTCCAACTGCAACCTGAGAGTGTCGTGTGATCATTCCTGGGTAACGGGAGCTCCATTTTCCCCACATCTCAACAGAGCTAAACCAGTTGGAGGCGCAGGCATCGTGGAGTTTAGCTGCAGTCGCAGTAAGCGAAGTTCGCACAGCTTTATGGGGGATTACTGCGCATCCAACTGCGGACACTAACGGTAAGGAGAAATTCGTTGAAAGCAAATTTCCAAGACACATGTAACATGTTTCCACTGCTGCAGCCTCTCCCCAATCTGCCATCTCTAGTTCTCAGAGTTCTGTAAATGGGAAAACTACAACTATGTGCCTTTGCGGCTGATGGCTTGTAGTTTTCATTGAATTACCAGAGCGCTGGTGAGCACTCTAGATAGTTCATTGATGGTTTCTGTCATTGTGCAACTGCCTGCCTATGAGCAGACAGCTTACACTGACAGTCTGCAGGAGCCCTGCATTGCACTCGTGTTCTGATGATTGCAGGTGCAATGCTCTGCAGGCTCAGAATAAAAAAAAATAATTAATGCAAATTTTTTATCCAAAAAGATATTCTTTTTTTATGTGTTTAAGCGTGAACTTATGCTTTAATCTTCTGCTCTGCAGCCAGATGTTTTTTCTGGATTCTAGCAGCTGGCCCCCTGAATGCCTTCTGGGATATGTGATGTGTTTATCCTAGGGGGCACCAGGAACAGGGCATACCTCATTCTAGCTAGGCTAGAATGGAGGTGGGGGGGGGAGTGTAAGCATCAAGTGAAATAAGGTTAAAAAAAAAAAACTTATTGGTCACAGAAGCAGTAACAACAGTGCAGAGTGTTTTTCTAGAGTGAAGGTCTATTTTAATGTTTTCGCTGTCATTTTGCATATTTTGCACACATGGTAAAATCACAAAATGCACATTTAGGCCTGAAGATTAGTTAAAGCCCTCAAACAGTATTTATGAAATTTGGGATCCTGGTGAATATGAATAAAAGGCTAGTAGCTAAAAAATTTTATGTGACACAATATTGGTGCAACAGTTTACTGTCATTAATATTTTCATTAAAAAATACACTAAAGTTGGTTTTAGTTCATAGAAACAATATATTACCAATTTGTGGTAAAAATGGTTGTGTTGAATAAATACTGTAGATACCCAACATGTCAAGCCTTAAAACTGTACTTGTCCATGAAATTACAAACTTTGGCATGCAAAATTATCCATAGGGAACCCTTTAAAAGCTCTTATAGGTCTTTTTTCTGTATTTTTTTTTTATATGTCACTCTAATTTTGTAAAATCAATAGCATAAATCTTGTGACGGGTTCTTTTTAATGCAAGTGTACCATCCAAACACACACGTTCCTGCATTAAAAATGGCTGTGTGTATAAGTGGGTGCTGCAGTGATCATCCACCAATCAGTGAAGTAAAATGAGCCCGCCCCTGGCCTTCACTCTGATTGGTGGATGGTTTTCTTAAATAGTTTTCCAGTTTCTGTCACAATTTGTCATAGGCCTGCCTCGCCGCTGGCTATCCCCGCTTCAGTCGATCCTGAATACGGCTGCCAGACTCATTCACCTTTCCAACCGCTCCATCTCCGCCACCCCCCTTTGCCAATCCCTCCACTGGCTTCCGATTGCGCAACGGATCAAATTCAAAATCCTAACACTGATGTACAAAGCTGTCCACCACACTGCCCCCAACTACATCACTGACCTAATATCCAAGTACCGCCCAGCACGCACACTCCGCTCCTCACAAGACCTCCTTCTCTCTAGTTCCCTGGTCTCCTCCTCCCATGCCCGCCTCCAGGACTTCTCCAGGGTGTCACCCATCCTCTGGAACTCCCTGCCCCAACCCATCAGATTATCACCTATTCTCCTCTCCTTTAGGTGCACCCTGAAAACCCATCTCTTCAGGGAAGCCTACCCCACCCCCTGCTAACCTGCCGACCTCCTCCACTCTTCCTACCACTCCATCCCCCACAGCTATCTCCTCCTGTACCACTATCCCCTCCCTCCTAGAGTGTAAGCTCCAAGGAGCAGGGCCCTCGATCCCCTCATGTTTTGCATTTTATTGGTATTGTTCTGTCACGTGTTCTGTCCCCCTTTGTAATGTACAGCGCTGAGCGAACTATTGGCGCTTTATATATACTGTATAATAATAATATGCCTGATGAAGGGGTCCTGCAAGACTCCGAAACGTTGCCTTGCTCTAACTGTGAGATCTTTCATTAAAACTTTTGGACCCATATTGGTAATCCTCGGTGTGCTGGTGACATTCTCCCTTGTGGGTTCTTTTTAATGAGACATCAGGGATCTATTCCCCCCTCAATATCTCCCCTGCACTCCACTGAAGCTTTCTTCTTTACTAGCCAATGCTCCCAGGCAGCATTGAACCAAGAAATTACATGATAAACATCTCTTCCTAGTCCATTCATCAGAGAGACAACCAGCAACTCCCGTGATGCTGGGCTTGGGCCTGCAAATAATACAGTGGAACCCGGGAACAAACATGGTGGAGGTGGTATGTTCCAGTCCCTGTGGAAGTGATTGGCTGGCTGAATCACCTCTAGGAGAAAGTGGGTGGTTGGCCTGATTAGTACACATATATTCAGCTGCTGGGAGAGTGTTTAAAAGCTGTCACTGTCGCTGTCGCTGCCACTGACATAATCCTTACATCAGTGGCAGCAAAATAGTTAAAGTGTATGTATAACCACATTTTTTTTCCTGTTTAAGAGATTACCATTCATTTCCTGTCCCATAGAAACAACAGAAAGTGAGATGAAATATTTACTGATAGGAATGACCCTCTTTGACAGTTGTTTGGAACATGTGTATTCACTGGAAGATTTCCCATCACTGTAAAATTTTAGGATTTCCCATCACTTTCTGTCCCACATACAAGAGTCACTTGGACAAACAGACAGGGTAAAGCTCCCAAACGAAGACAGCACTTGGCACACTTGGCAGAAGTTCTGAAAATTTCCTAATCTATCAAAAAGTTTAAAAAGCCATTTGGGTATTCAGACACTCTAATATTTATCACATCTCTATTAAAAAAAAATATAACACTAAACTTATATTTTAATTCGGTAAGTTTTCATTATTGATCCCTTTGGGATTCTCCGGGTACTTGCTGCACTTTTGCTCTAATTAGTGTGCATAATCTCCTGTGTATTGGCATCACTGAGCAATTTTAAATTCCAGCTTTTTCAATAAAGAACTCCAGAGTGCAATCAAAGTGTGCAATCTTACACATAGAAACTAAACAGATCCTGTATAATGTGGTCATATTGGTCAAAATGAGATTAGTTTGGCTGCTAGGGGTTATCATAGAGTGCTTTTTGTTTTACAGAGCATGGTGATCCAGGTTTCTACGATACGTCAGCGATACTTTTCCAGCAAGAAACATGTTAATGTTGATGCGACCTGGATTGAAACATTTTTCTGTAGGGGTGGGTGCTGAGGCTGTTCTGCCATATAATTGGGGTCAGAGTTCAAAAGAGTACATAGGGTCAGTTATCTCTGGCAATTAAAGAGTGAAGCCAATTGGGCTTTGATGGATTTCTGCCCATAAGTAGATGCTTTACAATAGCAAGGGGAAGGAGAGAAAAAGAATCTGCATTAATTGACTTGTCATTAATGGATAATAAAGTCCTCATTATGATAGGTGTTTTTTTACTTTAGAAATTAGTTATACTCACATTTCTTCTGAACACTGAAATGACTTAATAAAGAGGTTAAATGGATCCTGGTAACCATAGTTAGCAATACATGTATCAGCTTCCCACTCCCCTCCCTGCCTAGGTCTTTAGTTCTTCTTCCTCACAAGACCTGAGCACCAGTTGACATTTCAAAGAGGACAGTACTAGACTTGGTGTCTCAACCTATTAAGGAGGTGGTGGCTCAATATTGTCTCTAGATGATTGCTGCCATAGGAAAGAGATTTTATTGAGTCATTAGATTTTCAGTGTCAATGCTATGTCTTAGATTTCCTTTAAAGCAATGTATATAAATTTCCAGATTCCCTAAGGGCTCATTTAGACAGGCGTTCAGACCCATCTTCCATGCTGAGCCACATTTTGCTGCGTGTGTATCCACTCTCAAACTGCCTGCAGGTAGTGCAAAGTAGTGGATGCAGATGCAGCAGCTGCATGGACACAATCGCATGTCAAAATTTGGCATGGGGCAGGAGCGGATGCACAGATCCAAATGCAGACACTTATTTACAGTATTTTCTGGCGTATAAGACTACTTTTTATACTTAAAAATATACCCCAAAAATTGGGGGTCGTCTTATACGCGGGGTATAAAATGTGAACCTTGAGTTTGTTTGGGTCAAGCTGGCTGGATGTGTGGTAATACTGTACATACAGTATACCGTGCTGAACCAAGCTGGCTCAAAACAAATGTCCCTATGACAGATTAATCTGTCAGCCCGCTGGATGTGCGGTATATACAGTATACTGCGCTGAGCCAAGCGGTTTCAAAACATACCGGTACGTCCCTACTGTAATCAGCCCGCTGGATGCGTGTATGTACGGTAGCTGCGGCTACATACAGTATACACTGGGCCAATCGCGGCGATTGATGTATTCTACTAATGAATACAAAGCCTGCTCGGATTGGCTGAGTCAGAGAGGTGGGCTGATGATGTCACAAGCTCAGCCAATCCGAGCAGGCTTTGTATTCATTAGTAGAATAAATCGCTTGCCGTGATTGGCCCAGCGTATACTGTATGTAGCCTCAGCTACTGTACATACACACATCCAGCGGGCTGATTTCAGTAGGGACGTACCGGTTTGTTTTGAAACAGCTTGGCTCAGTATACTGTATATACCGCACATCCAGCGGGCTGACAGATTAATCTGTCATATGGACATTTGTTTTGAGCCAGCTTGGCTCAGCGCGGTATACTGTATGTACATTACTGCACATCCAGCGGGCTGTATATATACTGTATATTGTATGTAGCCGAAGCTACCGTATTACCGCACATCCAGCAATAACCATCTGATTTGGAATTTAATCCATATGACTGTCTGACAAATCTATCACAAGATGTCATTCATGAACTTATGATGTCAGAGGATGATCATGAGGATTTTGAAGGATTTTAAGTACCGGTAAGTCATAACTATTTCAGTTAAAAAATCTGATGTTTTTAAATGGTGTTGCCTCAGAAGGGGGGGTCGTCTTATATGGCGAGTATAGCCCAAAACCTATGTTTTAACTGGAAAATTAGGGGGTCGTCTTATACACCCAGTTGCCTTATACGCCGGAAAACACGGTAATTTAGTGATTTGCAGATGTGTTTTTACTGTCGCTTAAATTTTTGTTGTTGTAGTGGCAGTGAGCGCAGAAGAGGGTGTTGGTGTAGTGGCAAGTGAAGTGGGGGCATATGGGAGAGGTGGTGAGAGCGAGGGGGGGGGGTCGAGTGTAGATTTGAAAGTGGGGGTTGGTGTGCAGGTGTAGCATGTGATTGAACCTTGGCTGGTTTAACAGGAACTTGTCAAGATTTGAACCATGTATGGGCAGGCTGAATGTACCCAAGTTGATCAATTGATCAATTTGGGTACAACCAGCCTGCCAGATTTTGAATGCTATTATTGCTAGCGGCTATTATAGCAGTAATCACCGTGTTCTCCTGAGGGGGATGGTCCCCCCCCATCCCCCCTGCTAGCAGAACACAATGGCTCAACTGGAGGGATTCATCCATCAACACTGACTGTGTTGATGAGGGAATCGAGCAATTGGGTTGCAGGAAAGAAAACCTCTATGTATATAGCTGTTTTTTGGGAGTTTTCAGGCATGATCATTAATGGGGGGGGGGCTTGGTACCGAGGGGAGGTGCTGGTGCAGTGATGGTGAGTGGGTTGGTTATAGGCGTGGTGGGAAGTGGTTCCTTCCATAAAGAGTTGTCAGCTGTTACTCCTGATACAGTCCTCCTGTCCAGCAGCAGAGGTCAAGCAGTTGGTGGTGGGAGCTTTCAGATCAGAGACTACAGTTTCTTTGTAAGCCACTGCAGAAACTGGGGAGTAGGAAAGTGTTGAAGCTGTTGGGGTCAGAATTTAGAAGGTCATGTCTCATTGTAACACAGATTCACCTGCCTCAGGGACTACTCCGGATTTGCTTCCTGCTGAGTATGGCTGTTGTGGATGGCACTGGTCTACATTTAAATGTCGATGCTACGACACATGCCTAGTAGCCAAGCAGCATTATTACCTTTCTATCACTACTACACAGTTTCCACACATTGGTGCTATTTTAGGTATCCCAAGGACTCTGCATTACTCCCAGACTGGACCTGGCATTTAGTTTCGTTGCTGCTGATATAATTTGACATGCAGTGACCACTGCAAATACTGACAATCAGCTCCTGGTACAGGAAGTCTCTCGTCACTAATAACTTATTTGTGGTTCCTATATATTACATTATCTGCTGAAGAGAAAGATAGGAGTCTTCCAGTGTCAGAAGCTGATTGCTGGTATGTGTAAAAATTGCTGGAGGTTAGGGAAGACCAGCAGCGCTGTTACTATGTAAATGCTAGGTTCAGGTCCCATTTTCAACACGTGCAGTAGAACCCCATAGATTTCTTTGATGTCGAGACAGACATCATCTGTCTGATGTCTACAGACTGGTCTCATAGAAGTCTATGGGGTTCTACTGAACACCCTCTGGCAGCAGGAAGTAGAAGATGTACCACCCACAGGTGAAACTAGCGGCAGAACACCAGTGGACTTAGTGCTAGTACTCTTAGAGTATACAGTAGATAAGTTGGAGGGTGGGTTAGAACAGCACAATGGGAGGGGCTGAAAGGGTGAACAAACGTTCAGAAAACACTGTAATGAAAGCATCCTTTACGTTAATATCAGTCATAAAGAAATTTTATATACAGTATGTGTTTTTCAATATACAGGGGGCATTCAAGTCAAACCTGGACTTATAATTTTACAGGCATATTGTACAGGGCTAGTGTGGCAGTACTACACACAGTACTAAGTGGCAAGTGTGTCCTATTACTGATTAGCGGCCCACATATTGTGGGCCAGTCCAAAGACTGTTAATCAAGATGGCAGACAACATTATTAGTGCATGCATGGAACAGGGCATGGTGATGAAGTTTCTTGTGAATGACGGCATAATTTACTTCAAACACATGATGAGACACTCAACCGCAGTAAGAGATGTGAATTGTGTAAATGTTTCAAAAATGGCCATACATCCATCAGTGATCATCCCGGCTGTGGTGGTTTTCAGCCAACAGCAGTCATTCCTGTGAACATGCAGCATGTGGAATGCCTGATCCTGGATAATCGATGCATAACCTGTCGTGAAATTGCACAAGAGACAAATCTTTCTGTGGGAATGGTGAACATAATCATTCACAAACATCTGCATCTTTGAAAAGTTAGCGCACGCTGGGTGCCAAGACAGCTTTCCATTTTTGACCAGCACAGAAGTGATGTGCATACGCGTCTGTGGTAAAAACGGCCTGGTTTGATCACTAAAGGCATCCTGTTTCTCCAGGACAAGGCACAAGTTCATACTGCTCACCGCACAACGTGCACATGACAGCAACTTGGCTGGGAGGTATTGCCACATCCCTCTTACAGCCCCGACCTTGCTCCGAGTGATTTCCACCTGTTTGGACCTCTAAAAGAGTTCTTCATAGGTCAGCATTTCACCACTGATGATGAAGTGAAGCAGGCTGTCCTAGGATGATTCAAGCATACTGACAAATCTTTCTATGCCAAAGCTTTCCAGGCATTAGTTAAGCGCTGGAATAAGTGTATAAGTGTAGCAGGGGAGTATGTCAAAAATAAATGCAGTTTCCACTCCTTGAAATTTGTTCTTTTATTATATTAACTTAACCTCCCTAGCGGTCTGATTATTTCAGATTTTTGGTGCTGAAAGCGGACCATTATTTTGCATGGAAATATGTATTTTGTTTATTGTAGGCTGTAATTTTTAGGAACAACTCACTGAAATCTGTCCGAACAAGAGTCTATTAAACATCCCGGGTATGATAAAATTTGAAACACGAAATCATAACTTATAATTTAATAAATAATCATAAAAAATAATAATATAATAAATTTAATTCAATAATATAATCAAACCAAAACACTGAAATTTGAAATAGAGCGCCAAGTTCGCACATTGCTGAGCAAAGTCGCAAAATCGTTTTCAGTGTCTGATGACGAATTTCCCCACAAATCATTATCACTCCATTCTGCAAGTGGTTCTGATTTACTATTGCTGTTCTCTAGCTGATCTAAACCCGCTTTTGACCTAAAGGGACACTTTTTGGACGCCATGAACTTTTCTCAGTTTTCAGGCAGAAAGAACAGACAAAATGCAGGCAGGGCACAGGACAAAGCACTAGGGACAAAATGTATGTGAAATGGGTTGAAACAGCAATGTTTTGCTATGTAAAATTTGTTTGGAAAAAAATTTAATTTTTTAAAATTTTCAAATTTCCCGCCGCCGGAAGCGCCCGTACGTCCCGACGTCACAGGGACCAGAACACAGAAGCCGGATGCCGGCATCGGCTGGAGGAGATGGCCAGGGATGCTGCAGGGGACACATTGCGGGAGCGAAGGACAAGGTAAGCTCTGCAGGGACTCCCTATGCAGCGCCACATGGTAAGCCTGAGTGTAGCTCGGGGTTACCGCTTTTGGTACTGACATTTTACCCCAAGCTACACTCAGGAATAATGCTAGGGAGGTTAAAAGTCCTAGTTTGACTTGAATACCCCTTGTATTTTATGACTATTCTTTTAACAATAAAACTGTCCATCATATTAAACTTTAAACTGTTTTAAAACATATTTGATAATGTTCTACTTCTAAACATATAATTTAGCAGCTTAAATTCAATAAGCTGAGGTTTCGTAAAACATATGGAATGCCCATATGCCCTGCCATTCTGGGAAATCCCTTCTCAAGTCAAAATATTAAGACCCTCTTCACACTATGCCACTCTGTTGCACTATTGCATACAACTTAGCATGTGTTGGATCAAGGGAGAGATGCGGGATCTAACAAAACACACCGACATACTCACCTATATGGCTGCAGCATCAGTTTGATGCTTCAACTGTTCCCAGCTGGCTCTTTGACCGAGAACTGAATGATCAAATGACTGCTGATCAGTCAGTCCTTGGTCTTCACTGAGCAGAGAGCTAGTGACTGTCAATTGTTGGCTCTTTGATTTGACCGTCCAGCACTCACTGGAGGGCTGGTCTGTGCAAGGGGCAGAGAAGTTGGCTCAGGCTCTCAGCAGCACACAGAGAAGCTGTGCTAGCTGCCGGTCAGGTATCTGGGTGGATCCTGATGTTAAAGTTGAGATTCTTGCAGAGCCTAGACCAGCTCTGTGACATCAGCTGACAGTGGGTTTTATCCCACTGTCTGCTGAATCTGGGTCACAAGAGTGCAGAAATAAGTGCATGCCTGTAGCCCAGAAGAAAGGTTTTGGCCATATTTATCCTCTAAGGCAGCCATTTCATCAATAATGGGCTTTTAAAGCATAGCAATGGAAAAAGAAAAGAGACCAGCTTCTGTTTTTAAATGCAGTGCACTACAAGGTAAAGAACATGTGCATCTCTTGGCACCTAGTGTACTTTTTGGTTTTATGTGCATTGTGGTACCATACTAAATGAATTCTGTTCATTATGCAATGCATCGGGGGCTTAAAGGCTAAATATACTTTCAAATAATCTAATTTTTTTAATCTCCTTTGCATTCTACCCAAATCCCCATTGCCCTTACCTTAGATCAGGGAGCCTACAGTAGGCTTAGTAGTTTATAAGTAGACAGCTTAGTAGTTTATAAAGTAGACAGCTTTTGCATCCATGCCTATGACAAACCCAGTACTCTTAGCACTCTGCACCCTGAAATTACATCTCCCTCCTACCGAGTATTCCTATCACTGCACCCCCTGGCACCCTAACTTTGGCTGTGCAGGACTATAGGAGCCAGTGGCTTCTGCTATTGTCAATCACAGCCAGTGAGCCAATGAGGAGAGAAGGGGTGGGGCCAAGCCACAGCTGTGTGTGTGAATGGACACACAGAGCAGTGGCTTGGGAGTGAGCCTGCTTGGATGCCCCCTATAGCAGGCTGCTTGCACTGGGGGACTCGGCAGGAGGGAAGGGCTAGGACCTCCGGTGGAGGACCCAAAAAGAGGAGGATCCGGGCTGCTCTGTGCAAAACCATTGCACAGAGCAGGTAAGTTTGATATGTTTGTTATTATTTTTTTTAATTGCCTTTAATATCACTTTAATATAACTGGGAACAAAAACTACACGGCAAATATATGACAGACAGAAGATAATATAAGGACAAAGTTGCACTTAAATAGACATTGGAATAAGGCAGAATTAGCGTCTCTTTAATCTTGCATTAAAATTATATATTGATGATACAGATAAAGTTCCATTTATCTAAGAGTAATTTAAGTTTATGCGTGGAATGCACAATACAGCATTCCTTCAGAGATAAGTATCTAAAGAGGCTAGAGAGATAGGAAAGTAGATAGAAACACAAGGTTATGTCTAGCAGTGTCAGTAAGTCTTTGTGGATGTATGTGTTTTGTAAGCTGAGCCTCGGATTTGTCAGTCGGTTAATGTACTTTGTGTTAGGTTCTGTTTCTGCTAGGCACGCTATCTGTCAATCATAACTCAGTCAAAACACAACATTCAGTACAGAAATGTAAGAACACTTTCTAACCTCTGACAGCTGTATTAAAAAAGTAAACATTTAAAGTGGTATTAAATTCAAAAAAGTTATATATTGCAGCTTAGCTGTCCTTAGATGTGGTGGCTACATAGAAAACATAGAAAAATGACAAAAAAGACCAAGTGGTCCATCAAGCCTGCCCATTTTTTTGTGTGCTTTTTTCAGGGGGGTGTTTGTTATTGTTATTATTTATTTTTCAATTTTCTTTTTGTTATTTTTCATCCTGTGATCCAGCCAGTAACACCTTTCCTGTCTTGGGGTGTCTCCACTCTGGATGGAGGAGCACTGGAGACACCTTTGGACAGTTTTTCAATCTTGGGGAAGGGTAGTGTTATATGTACTATCAGATTCAAATGGACTTTACTAATAAATAAAAGTAGTGTATAGTGTATAGTAAAATAGTGTATTAAAGGCAACACTGTCATTGTTAAAGTGAAACTAGAGGCAGGAATACTTACTTCTGCTCAAGCGGTCTGACGCTCTCAAGGTCTCTTGTGGCATTTTCTCCCTGGCTTCTTCCCGATGTGTCTTCAGCAGTCTTGATTGGCGTGCTCAGGACTCAGTCATTCCAGCACATTAGCACCATGCTGGAAATATAAATGACTGGTGTACATTCTATAGGAGAATGGAAACAGGCAAGTAAGTTTATTTCATTGCAACAAAGAGCCTGTGTGTTTGTAATTTTTTTTTCTTTATTACTTTTTTTTTTTTTTTCCAAAAAAACAAAGTTTATTGAAAACAAAATACAAATTATCACACGAAAATGTACAGATGAAGTGTACATAGGACATACAGCAAAGCATGTATCACACAAAGGCAAATGAGGTCCAACGCAAAACCAAACAGTGTGGATGAACTAGGCCACGACAGGGTTGTGCCTGTAATATTTAGGTATGCTTGTCAAGTGCTAAAAAGAAAGAGACGTTTGGCCTCCTACCATATTGTCTTGCGGTAAAAATCTGTAGGGGGGAGACGAGCAAATACGATGCCTAAGTAGAAGTCAATACTACAGAATACGATGATGGAATTGTGCGAATGTAGGAGTAATTGTCGTGGGAACCGCTGACGAATTGCGGGAGGTGATGCTGACCACCTACTCAATGTTCTATTGGAGAAATTGTCCGAAACGTGTGTAAGCATATGAAAAGAAAAGAAAAGAGAAGGCAAGAAAAAAGGAAAAGAAAGAGGAAGGGAGAGAGAGAAAGAAGAAAAAAAAAAAAAGGGGGGGGGGAGGGAAGGGGGGGAGGAAGGGAAGCAAATATGGAGGGTATAATAAGAGAGGAGACAACCGTCAAAAATATCTCATCCTCAATACAAACAGTAGCGGGAGTGGGTGGAACCTACGCTTTCATCGGCGTCGAAAGAATGCGCGTGTAACACAGGGGGGAGTATGATAGCACCCTCAGGTCAAATACAACTAAATAACACTATCGAGAAATCCAAATCAGGTTCAGACGGGCTGGTCCATGAGGGATCGATACTCCGGGGTAGTCAGAAAATGGGTCCAACAGGCCCATACGTGAGAGAATTTTGTAGGAGTGTCGAGGGCAGTCGCAACCAGTTCTTCCATGTCCGCCATTTTACCCACTCGGGTGAGCCATTCACGTATAGAGGGAGAGCGAGTGGAGCCCCACAGAACCGGAATACAGAGTCTGGCTGCGTTTATCATGTGCATGGCTAATGATTTAAAGTACTGAGCCCTGGGAAGGGAAGAATGATGGAGGAGGAATTGAGCAGGAGAGAGAGCTAAGGGTAAGGTACTTATAGACACTACTAACCTATGGACCTCCTGCCAAAATGGTTGAAGAATCGGGCAAGACCACCAAATGTGAAGAAAGGACCCATCCGGGGTCCCGCATCTCCAGCAGCTGTTGGGGAAGGCGGGGTTAAAATGATGAATTCTTGAGGGAGTTCGGTACCATCTAGAGCAGTGGTTCTCAACCTTTCTAATGCCGCGACCCCTTAATACAGTTCCTCATGTTGTGGTGACCCCCAACCATAAAATTATTTTCGTTGCTACTTCATAACTGTAATTTTGCAGTGGGAGGAGTAGTGCCACATCATTGGTGTCAGTGGAAGGAGTAGTGCCCCATCACTGATGTCAGTGGGATGAATAGTGCCCCATCATTGGTATCAGTGGGAGGAATAGTGCCCCATCGTTGGTATCAGTGGGAGGAATAGTGCCCCATCGTTGGTATCAGTGGGAGGAATAGTGCCCCATCACTGATGTCAGTGGGATGAATAGTGCCCCATCACTGGTGTCAGTGGGAGGAATAGTGCCCCATCACTGATGTCAGTGGGATGCATAGTGCCCCATCGTTGGTATCAGTGGGAGGAATAGTGCCCCATCACTGATGTCAGTGGGATGAATAGTGCCCCATCACTGGTGTCAGAGGGAGGAATAGTGCCCCATCACTGGTGTCAGTGGGAGGAATAGTGCCCCATCACTGGTGTCAGTGGGAGGAATAGTGCCCCATCACTGGTGTCAGTGGGAGGAATAGTGCCCCATCACTGGTGTCAGTAGGAGGAATAGTGCCCCATCACTGGTGTCAGTGGGAGGAATAGTGCCCCATCACTGGTGTCAGTGGGAGGAATAGTGCCCCATCACTGGTGTCAGTGGGAGGAATAGTGCCCCATCGTTGGTGTCAGTGGGAGGAATAGTGCCCCATCACTGGTGTCAGTGGGAGGAATAGTGCCCCATCGTTGGTGTCAGTGGGAGGAATAGTGCCCCATCGTTGGTGTCAGTGGGAGGAATAGTGCCCCATCGTTGGTGTCAGTGGGAGGAATAGTGCCCCATCGTTGGTATCAGTGGGAGGAATAGTGCCCCATCGTTGGTATCAGTGGGAGGAATAGTGCCCCATCACTGGTGTCAGTGGGGGGAGTAGTGCCCCATCACTGGTGTCAGTGGGAGTAGTGCCCCATCACTGGTGTCAGTGGGAGGAATAGTGCCACATCATTGGTGTCAGTGGGAGGAATAGTGCCCCATCATTGGTGTCAGTGGGAGGAATAGTGCCCCATCATTGATGTCAGTGTGGTGGAGGGGAGAATAGTGCCCCATCATTGGGGTCGGGGGGGGGGGAAATAGTGTCCCATCGTTGGTGTCAGTGGGGGGAGGAATAGTGCCCCATCATTGGTGTCAGTGGGAGGAATAGTGCCCCATCATTGATGTCAGTGTGGTGGAGGGGAGAATAGTGCCCCATCGTTGGTGTCAGTGGGGGGAGGAATAGTGCCCCATCGTTGGTGTCAGTGGGGGGAGGAATAGTGCCCCATCGTTGGTGTCAGTGGGGGGAGGAATAGTGCCCCATCGTTGGTGTCAGTGGGGGGAGGAATAGTGCCCCATCGTTGGTGTCAGTGGGGGGAGGAATACTGCCTCATCGTTGGTGTCAGTGGGGGGAGGAATAGTGCCCCATCGTTGGTGTCAGTGGGGGGAGGAATAGTGCCCCATCGTTGGTGTCAGTGGGGGGAGGAATACTGCCTCATCGTTGGTGTCAGTGGGGGGAGGAATAGTGCCCCATCGTTGGTGTCAGTGGGGGGAGGAATAGTGCCCCATCATTGGTGTCAGTGGGGGGAGGAATAGTGCCCCATCGTTGGTGTCAGTGGGGGGAGGAATAGTGCCCCATTGTTGGTGTCAGTGGGGGGAGGAATAGTGCCCCATCGTTGGTGTCAGTGGGGGGAGGAATAGTGCCCCATCGTTGGTGTCAGTGGGGGGAGGAATAGTGCCCCATCGTTGGTGTCAGTGGGGGGAGGAATAGTGCCCCATCGTTGGTATTAGTGACACAAATGATGGGGCACTATTCCTCCCACTGACACCAATGATACTTACCTTGCTGACCCCTGCTCCAGCCTGGGCTCGCTCTCTCACTTACCTGTCAGCTGTCTTCCTTCTCTGGCCTCTCTCTTCACTCGCTCCTGCAGCCCCCTCGATCTTCTTAGATCTCCGCGCGCTGCCGCTCGGCTCCTCCTCTCCAAGCTCCACCTCCTCGCCGGTGATTGGCCGCCTGTGTGCCTCTCCTGAGCTACAGTTCCGGTGGCCAATCAGCGGCGAGGAGGCGGAGCTGCTGAGCGATCCCGGAGGTGTGGCCAGGTGACAGGAGCAGCGTATCATCCCGCCCACACATCGCCTGAGACGGAGGAGCGGTGTCTCGGTTCCTAAGACCATCGGAAATATGTGTTTTCCGATGGTCTTAGGCGACCCCTGGGAAATGGTCGTTCGACCCCCAAAGGGGTCGCGACCCCCAGGTTGAGAACCGCGGATCTAGAGGCTATTTTGTAGCTGTTTTCTTGTGTCGAGACATTGAGGGAACATTTATGAGAGTATTGGAAGACCAGGTCCCAGTCTGAGTCCGACAGCTCAGCATTAAGATCTCTCTTCCAAGCCCGACATGCGGGGAGGGAGTCGTAAGACCGGCTCTCCACTAGAAGTGGGTAGATCTCCGAGATCAGATGTTTCCGCGGTTCAGCCTTCGCGCATGCAGATTCAAATGGGGTAAGAGAGCGATGCCAGTTATGAGGGGGTTTATGAGAGAGCAGATAATGTCTGATCTGGAAATATACCCAGAAAGGGAATTCGCGAATACCCAGGCTTTCTTGCAATTCTCGGAGTGTTTTCACCTTGCCCTTGTGGAGAAAATGTTTCACTAAGATCTGTTTGTGTGGCCAGTGTTTCATTAAAAAGTCTTTATGCATTCCAGGGGGAAAGTCAGGGTTGAGGCGTATGGGGGTCAGGGGGTTGGGTGTGCCAGAAATGGCTGCAGATCTACAAGCCGAACGGAACATTTTTAACGTAGGTCCCACCAAAGGATGGGTGAGAAGAACTTGTGGTGTGTGTTTCGGCGAAAGCCAAGGAATCGATGCCAGGGGGAAGGGCGAGCAAGCATTCTCTATAGATATCCAGTCTTTAGAGGCAGTGTGAACGTGCCAATCAACTATCCGGGAAAGATGACACGCCCAATAGTAGCGGTAAAGATCAGGGAATCCTATGCCCCCTTTAAGTTTAGAGAGGGTTAATTGGGAGTAGGCAATACGCGGACGTTTGTGGCTCCAAAGGAACAGTGAACACAGTCTTTTGCAAGAAGCAAAGAAAGCAAGAGGTAAGTGAATTGGTAATGTTTGGAAGAGATACAGGAGACGGGGAAGTACATTCATTTTAATGATCGCTGCCCTTCCAAACCACGAGAAACAAGGACGGTGCCATTTATTGAGGTCTTCTTGCATAGAGCGAAGAGCGGGAAGAAAGTTTTTCACGTAAAGGTCATCAAGGTTGCTGGTGAGCTGGATACCAAGATAAGTTAGGGAATCCCTTTTCCAGTGAAATGGGAATTGGGCCTCACAAGCAGAGACTAGCTCAGCAGACAAGGTAATGTTAAGGGCGGCAGATTTGGAAAAATTAATTTTAAAATTCGACAAATATCTGAAAAGGGCAAAGTCTTTCAGTAGGTTCGGAAGAGTGATGTGAGGGTCTGCCAGGAACAAAAGAATATCATCCGCATAAGCTGCAAGCTTATATTCCTTGTCTGCCACCGTGATTCCTTTAACATCAGGGTTGAAACGAATTTTCGGCAACAGGGGCTCAAGGGATAGGACAAACAAAAGTGGGGAGAGGGGACATCCCTGACGTGTGCCGTTCCGTAAAGGAAAGGAGTTTGACAGATGGCCGTTCACCCGGACCCGGGCAGTAGGGGCAGAATAGAGGGCCATGATAAAGTTGAGCATCTTCTCACCCAAACCCAGTGCCACCAAAGACGCGTTCAAGTAATCCCAGGCAATCCTGTCATTCTTTATTACTTTAGTTTTATTTTAAATGGTTTGTTCCAACCCTCCAACTATTGCTTTTGCTGAACAGCTTAGTTTGATAAAGGAAAAAAAAAGAAAAAGCTTAAAAAATAAAGTGAATGGAGCCACCACAAGCTGCAATATAGTATATTTTTTTGTTTTTGGCGTTAATACCTCTTTTATAAAAATTATCTTAATTTGTTGCAGACGTCTTTATTGAATAAGGTCATTTGTGTCTTATTTTTGAAAGCAGTATTTATCAGAAGTACTGCTCCACTTCAATGTCTAAAAGATTACAGCTTGGGGGTTCTCTACTTGTCAGCTAAAATAAGATATCTCTCTATAGGCTCTTGAGACTTGTTTCCTACAGAGAGAAGGGAGATGAAGACTGTTAGCTACATTATTCTTTGTTAATCGCAATTTGAAGCAGATTTAGGTCATGCAGCAGATTTAAGTTATATTTTTGGGGGTTTTTTAATCCTCAATTTTGTATCCTGTAATTTTTTTGCAACTGGTTCTGTACTGAACTTTGACTTTGCTACTTTGACTTTGCTACTTTGAACTCAAAAGGAGGATATTTTATACAATGACATTGTTTCCCTTCCTAATGCATGCTTTTCTGCTGTGATTCTGCCCTCAATTTCAAAATGCCCATGTGTGAATGCAGTCTTAAGCCCCCATGTAACAGCTTATACACAGAGATGGACGTGGTTCAACCATTTTGGCTTCAATCTCCATCTTGGCAAAGGGATAAACCATCCTGACAAATATATTTCTCCCTCATTCTCCCCCCCTCCCTCCCTGAGAGGCCCAGTGACATTTGGCCAGTATGTGTGTGAGTTAGGAATGTCACAGGAGGGTCATAGGAGCTATAAAGCCCCCCAAGGGAGCCGGGGCCTCCAACCTAATAAACCTAACTGAGCGTAGGTGACAGAATCAGATAAACACTTTTCAAAATCCATTTCTCCCCTATGTCTCATATCTTGGAATATGAGAGACTTACATAAAAACCAGACCTATCGTCAGATTGGCCACGAGAAGGCGAACAGTTTGATAGGTCACTTGCATTGTCTCGGATACATAGGAAAACAGAAAAGTAGATCTTGTGAACCGTACAGTGTATAATTTCATAATTCATATCTGATCAATCCTCAGACGTGTCTGCATAATAATCTACCCGCGGGTGGAATGTCACTTGTGCAGCTGGAAAGTTATGGGCCAAAATATGAGTTAAGGGAGATTTTGGCTCTAGTTGAGGTATCCACCCATACCTCTACGCCCTAAGCGGGGTATTGGTCCTTGACTTCAGAGACACTCCCTGCTGGGGACTACAAAATAGGCTGTCAGGCCTAAGAGTCTAAGTTGGAGACGTCTCCCATTTTAACATCAGTACCGCCAGGGGAGACCCGTGTCCTTTCGCTCTGAAACTTGGATCTGCTAACCCAGGACTTTGGCAAGTACCTTAACCCTTTCTCCGCTCTCTGATATCTCTTTGCTGTGCTGTTAGTCTCTGTATATTTATATATATATATGTTAGTTACATCTTTTTCTGTAAATATTTTTATTGCACCCATTTGACCTTTTAGTAATAAATCTTTCCTTCTGAAAGTGTTGAACTGTTTCTATAGCGCTTTATTGCAATTTACGAATTCCTGCCTCTAAAGAGAACGCTACTGTGTTTGTTTAACTCTCTGTATAATCGGCCTGCGGTGACCGTATTATGCAGACGATTATCTCAACCATTATAGTGTTTTAGTTGATATTGCCGAGTTTCCTCTTTCTCTGTACAAAAAGGAGGTGGTGGCAGTGTGAAGGGTTAATTGCGTAATTATCCTGACCCAGTAACAATCGCTCAGGCTGCCGGTACATTGATTGTGGTCCAATTAGCTGGAAAATTTTTGTGCAGGGTACAGCTGGGTGTGGCATTGTTGCGGACGTGACATCGCGGTTTTAGATCGGCTTGTCCTTCAGTCACGAGTTTGGTGAGAAGGTCTGGGGTCTGACGCCACAATCGTGACACCCCATTCACACTTTTGTTCCTGCTTGGTTTTCTGCTCATTACCTTACACCTGACTGCGCTTAACACCCAGAAACCCACTCTTTCTAACTTTTTCTTTTTGATTTTTTGAGGGGACCATATGGTTTATTGGGGAGTGGGTGAGGAACATTGTGAAATTTTCTCAACTTGGTGAGGCATGGGGCATGAATGACCCCACTGCAATCATTGTTATTCTTCAAGGTAAGAACCCTTGATTTTTGGCAGTTATATATGCTTAGCCTTGGTTTGTGGTACTGCTGTGGGTAGTTTTTGGACAAAACATGTTGGGTATTGATTTTTTAAAATGTATTTTTTCAGAATGTATAAATGGCATGCATGTACACGTAGCCTTGGTGGTGTCATACTACTGCGGGTGAAATTGTAAACTTTTGGACAAACCTGCAGATGTTACCAGTTACTCTTCTTTTCTTCTTTCCTTTTTTGAGTCCCCACTCCTCTCTTTAAGTAATTAGCACAAATACAGTTGTATACATATTTTTAATAAAGTCCTAATAAAAGTTAGGTTTTAACCTTGTGGCCATTAGGTGCGTGCATCCCGGTGGTATTTTAGTTGATTGCAACTAAATGGATATATAAACACTACCACTTGCAAATTATGCTAATTTTAATTCTTTTTGTTAGTGCTGTCAGGCATTTTTGGCCCCAAAGACTTCAATTGGAGCATCTGTAAATGCACAATGCAAATGTTATTACAGTAGAAGGATTCCTCTTCCTATATAGAACTGCTATCCTCTGCTTGCCCAGCCCTGGAAACAAATGCCTGAAGCTTTATACACACGCTTGTAATACACCTGTAAAAAAACTCTTCAAAATCACCAGGAATATGCTCTGCACAGGTGTGAATGCAGACCTATATGGTTCCTAAAGCAAACAGTGAAGTAGCTTACTAAAGGAGTAGAGCATGTTCACTTTCAAAGTGAATTTGTATGGTGAATTTGGGAATTTTTACTTATCTTAATGAATGGGGTAAAACTTAGTGAAAATTCACTTTGGAAAGAATACCCACTCAAGTACAATTATAATAAACAAAAAAAAAGGATTTAATTAAATGATTAATGTCAGCACAACATTACCTCATTCACAAAGTTAGATTAATTTTCAGTTGGCAAAGGGAATTTTCACACAGCTAAGTGGATTAGGTGAAGTTCGTCTTCAATACAAGAATATAGAGACCACAGAGTTTTCTGCTGTGGAAAATAGTTCAGTAGCAGGACAATTTTAAATATTTTTAGATCAAAAGTTACTAGAATAAAAAAGCACAGGTACTAATTTGAATACAAGAATGAAGAGACAACAGAATATTCAGCAGTGTAAAATTGGCTAGCAGCATAACACTTTTAATGAGGGATAAAAGGCTAACTGGTGTATGCCTAACTTTTATTTTATCAATATCAATTTTTTAAAAAGAAAGGATGAGAGTAACACAAGTCTTTAAAGTGGTTGTAAAGGCTCAAAGTTTTTTTTTATCTTCAAGCATTCTATGCGTGAAGGTAAAAAACCTGTGTGCATCAGTCCCCCAGCCCCCTCTAATACTTACTTGAACCCCATTGCAATCCAGCAATGTGTGTGAGAGTCTTGGCCCCCCAGGGACTCTCCCTCTTTATTGGCCTAGACAGCAGTGGAAGCCATTGGCTCCTGTTGCTATCAATCACAGCCTGTGAGCCAATGAGGATAGAGAGGGCCCAGCTGAATCCTATTTCTGAATGGACAAGCAGAGCAGTGGTTCGGGAATGAGCCTGCTTGGGTGCCCCCAGAGCAAGCATCTTGCTATGGCCAGGAGCACCGGCGGAGGACCCAAGAAGAGGAGGATTGGGGCTGCTGTGTGCAAAACCAGTGCACCAAGCAGGTAAGTATGACATGTTTATTGTTTTTTTTTTTTAAATGCCTTTAATATCACTAGAGATGAGCGAATCGAAGTATCCGAAGTGGAATTCGAGTCGAATATCGGAAAAATTTCGATTCGTGCCGAATCCGAAAAATAGCCTAATTCGGACGCGCGAATCGAAATTTTTCAGAAAATGGCGGCTGACATGTGCGGCGACGGAGCGGGGATGTCTGGGAAGGCGCGCAGACAAGGCGCGCTGACCCATAATGCATTCCTCAACTACATGTGATCGCATCAGCCAATCAGCAGCCAGCCAGCCAGCACTGTGTAATGGTCGAGCTATAAATAGCGGCCATTTTGGAATTCTTCATTTGCCTGCAGTTATTGAACAGAGGCAGACCGCTCTGTACTAGGGACAGGGACAGAGTTAGGGCCACAGAAACGATAATTGGGGACAGAGAAAAGTTACTTAGGGACAGAGAACCATTACTCAGGGACACAGACTTGTTAATGAGGGCCACAGAATCGTTATTTAGGGACAAAGAAACGCTAGTTAGGGCCACAGAATTCATAATCAGGGACAGACAGAATTGTTACTCAGTGCCAGAAAATTGTTACTTAGGGCCACAGAAACGTTATTAGGGCCACAGAATTGTTACTCAGGGACAGACAGAATTGTTACTGAGTGCCAGAGAATTGTTACTCAGGGACAGACAGAATTGTTACTGAGTGCCAGAGAATTGTTACTTAGGGCCACAGAAACTTTAATTAGGGCCACAGAATTTTTACTCAGGGACAGACAGAATTGTTACTGAGTGCCAGAGAATTGTTACTCAGGGACAGACAGAATTGTTACTGAGTGCCAGAGAATTGTTACTTAGGGCCACAGAAACTTTACTTAGGGCCACAGAATTTTTACTCAGGGACAGACAGAATTGTTACTGAGTGCCAGAGAATTGTTACTCAGGGACAGACAGAATTGTTACTGAGTGCCAGAGAATTGTTACTCAGGGCCCCAGAAACTTTACTTAGGGCCACAGAATTTTTACTCAGGGACAGACAGAATTGTTACTGAGTGCCAGAGAATTGTTACTCAGGGACAGACAGAATTGTTACTGAGTGCCAGAGAATTGTTACTTAGGGCCACAGAAACTTTACTTAGGGCCACAGAATTGTTACTCGCACAGACACAGAATTGTTACTCGCACAGACACAGAATTGTTACTGAAGGCCACAGAACTGTTACTTAGGGCCACAGAATTGTTACTCGCACAGACACAGAATTGTTACTCGCACAGACACAGAACTGTTACTGAGGGCCACAGAACTGTTACTTAGGGCCACAGAATTGTTACTCGCACAGACACAGAACTGTTACTGAGGGCCACAGAAACTTTACTTAGGGCCACAGAATTGTTACTCGCACAGACACAGAATTGTTACTCGCACAGACACAGAACTGTTACTGAGGGCCACAGAACTGTTACTTAGGGCCACAGAATTGTTACTCGCACAGACACAGAATTGTTACTCAGGGCCACAGAACTGTTACTTAGGGACAAAGAAACGCTAGTTAGGGCCACGGAATTCATACTCAGGGACAGACAGAATTGTTACGGAGTGCCAGAGAATTGTTACTCAGGGCCACAGAAACTTTACTTAGGGCCACAGAATTTTTACTCAGGGACAGACAGAATTGTTACTGAGTGCCAGAGAATTGTTACTCAGGGACAGACAGAATTGTTACGGAGTGCCAGAGAATTGTTACTTAGGGCCACAGAAACTTTACTTAGGGCCACAGAATTGTTACTCGCACAGACACAGAATTGTTACTCGCACAGACACAGAACTGTTACTGAGGGCCACAGAAACTTTACTTAGGGCCACAGAATTGTTACTCGCACAGACACAGAATTGTTACTCGCACAGACACAGAACTGTTACTGAGGGCCACAGAACTGTTACTTAGGGCCACAGAATTGTTACTCGCACAGACACAGAATTGTTACTCAGGGCCACAGAACTGTTACTTAGGGATAAAGAAACGCTAGTTAGGGCCACGGAATTCATACTCAGGGACAGACAGAATTGTTACGGAGTGCCAGAGAATTGTTACTCAGGGCCACAGAAACTTTACTTAGGGCCACAGAATTTTTACTCAGGGACAGACAGAATTGTTACTGAATGCCAGAGAATTGTTACTCAGGGACAGACAGAATTGTTACGGAGTGCCAGAGAATTGTTACTCAGGGACAGACAGAATTGTTACTGAGTGCCAGAGAATTGTTACTTAGGGCCACAGAAACTTTAATTAGGGCCACAGAATTTTTACTCAGGGACAGACAGAATTGTTACTGAGTGCCAGAGAATTGTTACTCAGGGACAGACAGAATTGTTACCGAGTGCCAGAGAATTGTTACTCAGGGACAGACAGAATTGTTACTGAGTGCCAGAGAATTGTTACTTAGGGCCACAGAAACTTTAATTAGGGCCACAGAATTTTTACTCAGGGACAGACAGAATTGTTACTGAGTGCCAGAGAATTGTTACTCAGGGACAGACAGAATTGTTACGGAGTGCCAGAGAATTGTTACTCGGGGCCACAGAAACTTTACTTAGGGCCAGAGAATTTTTACTCAGGGACAGACAGAATTGTTACTGAGTGCCAGAGAATTGTTACTCAGGGACAGACAGAATTGTTACTGAGTGCCAGATAATTGTTACTCAGGGCCCCAGAAACTTTACTTAGGGCCACAGAATTTTTACTCAGGGACAGACAGAATTGTTACTGAGTGCCAGAGAATTGTTACTCAGGGACAGACAGAATTGTTACTGAGTGCCAGAGAATTGTTACTTAGGGCCACAGAAACTTTACTTAGGGCCACAGAATTGTTACTCGCACAGACACAGAATTGTTACTCGCACAGACACAGAATTGTTACTGAAGGCCACAGAACTGTTACTTAGGGCCACAGAATTGTTACTCGCACAGACACAGAATTGTTACTCGCACAGACACAGAACTGTTACTGAGGGCCACAGAACTGTTACTTAGGGCCACAGAATTGTTACTCGCACAGACACAGAATTGTTACACAGGGACACAGAACTGTTACTGAGGGCCACAGAACCGTTACTTAGGGCCACAGAATTGTTACTCGCACAGACACAGAATTGTTACTCGCACAGACACAGAATTGTTACTGAGGGCCACAGAACTGTTACTTGGGGCCACAGAAACGTTAATCAGGGACACAGAATTGTTACTGAGGGCCACAGAACTGTTACTTAGGGCCACAGAATTGTTACTCGCACAGACACAGAATTGTTACACAGGGACACAGAACTGTTACTGAGGGCCACAGAACCGTTACTTAGGGCCACAGAATTGTTACTCGCACAGACAGAATTGTTACTCGCACAGACACAGAATTGTTACTCGCACAGACACAGAATTGTTACTCAGGGCCACAGAACTGTTACTGAGGGCCACAGAACTGTTACTTAGGGCCACAGAATTGTTACTCGCACAGACACAGAATTCTTACTCGCACAGACACAGAATTGTTACTCAGGGAAACAGAACTGTTACTGAGGGCCACAGAACTGTTACTTAGGGCCACAGAATTGTTTCTCGCACAGACACAGAATTGTTACTCGCACAGACACAGAATTGTTACTGAGGGCCACAGAACTGTTACTTGGGGCCACAGAAACGTTAATCAGGGACACAGAATTGTTACTGAGGGCCACAGAACTGTTACTTAGGGCCACAGAATTGTTACTCGCACAGACACAGAATTGTTACTCAGGGACACAGAATTGTTACTCAGGGACACATAATCGTTTAATTAAAGAGTATGTCAGACAACATGCAGAGGAGTGGCAGAGGAGGCAATGTTTTAGGAGCGAGCAGACGTGGCAGCAGAGGAAGGGGTCGAGGCAGCACTATTCGCAGCCAGAGGCCAGTGCTCCCGGTGTCATCCAGCGGTCGTGTCTCCACCGACAACCCTGCCGTCGTCGATTGGTTGGCTCGGTCGTCTTCCTCTTCCCAGGTCACCTCTGACACCTACAGCCAACGGTCGGTGGGTACGTCAGACACAACCGTTAGTTGGCATGGCCCGGGACCAAGCCCACTGAAATCACGTGTCCTCTACCTGCCCCTGTCCTTTGGTGTTCCCTCACCAAGCGAAGTATCGCATGCTGTGGGCTCAGCCCCACTGTACAGTGAGGAAGAGCTAACAGAGGGCGGTCAGGAACGGGGGGAGACATCCGCCTTTTCAGCAGCCAGGCGAAGAAGTAGTGGCGAGGAGAGTGGCTCGGTAGCCGGTCTAGAGACAGGTCTGTCTCCTGACCCAGACGCAGCCGAGGGGGCTAGTAGTGAGGCGGAGACCCTACTTGATGATGAGGAGGTTGATCGCACTTGGCAGCCTCGTCGTCATCAGGCAATTTCTTCCGCATCATCAGGAGAAGAGGGTGGCAGCTTGGCAGCGAGCAAAACAGTCGGTGGCTGCTGCCAGGCCCCTAATCTGCCATGGGCCCCTATATACCGCCTCCTCATGCTGCTGCCAGGTCCACAGTGTCTCATGCCATGTGCCACTTTCAGGTCTCCTCACACTGCTGGTGTGTTGAATTTTTTGACATAGGGTGCTGGCAGATTATGGGCCTCCTATAGCTGCTGCCAGGCCCCTAATCTGCCATAGGCCCCTATATACCGCTTCCTCATGCTGCTGCCAGGTCCAGAGTCTCTCATGGGTCCCTGTACGGCCTCCCATTGCTGCTGTCTCCATCGCCACACTCTGCCATGTGCCACTTTCAGGTCTCCTCACACACTGCTGGTGTGTTGAATTTTTTGACATAGGGTGCTGGCAGATTACGGGCCTCCCATAGCTGCTGCCAGGCCCCTAATCTGCCATAGGCCCCTATATACCGCCTCCTCATGCTGCTGCCAGGTCCAGAGTCTGTCATGGGTCCCTGTACGGCCTCCCATTGCTGCTGTCTCCATCGCCACACTCTGCCATGTGCCACTTTCAGGTCTCCTCACACACTGCTGGTGTGTAGAATTTTTTGACATAGGGTGCTGGCAGATTACGGGCCTCCCATAGCTGCTGCCAGGCCCCTAATCTGCCATAGGCCCCTATATACCGCCTCCTCATGCTGCTGCCAGGTCCAGAGTCTCTCATGGGTCCTTGTACGGCCTCCCATTGCTGCTGTCTCCATCGCCACACTCTGCCATGTGCCACTTTCAGGTCTCCTCACACACTGCTGGTGTGTAGAATTTTTTGACATAGGGTGTTGGCAGATTACGGGCCTCCCATTGCTGCTGCCAGGCCCCTAATCTGCCATGGGCCCCTATATACCGCCTCCTCATGCTGCTGCCAGGTCCAGAGTCTGTCATGGGTCCCTGTACGGCCTCCCATTGCTGCTGTCTCCATCGCCACACTCTGCCATGTGCCACTTTCAGGTCTCCTCACACACTGCTGGTGTGTAGAATTTTTTGACATAGGGTGCTGGCAGATTATGGGCCTCCCATAGCTGCTGCCAGGCCCCTAATCTGCCATGGGCCCCTATATACCGCCTCCTCATGCTGCTGCCAGGTCCAGAGTCTGTCATGGGTCCCTGTACGGCCTCCCATTGCTGCTGTCTCCATCGCCACACTCTGCCATGTGCCACTTTCAGGTCTCCTCACACACTGCTGGTGTGTAGAATTTTTTGACATAGGGTGCTGGCAGATTACGGGCCTCCCATAGCTGCTGCCAGGCCCCTAATCTGCCATAGGCCCCTATATACCGCCTCCTCATGCTGCTGCCAGGTCCAGAGTCTGTCATGGGTCCCTGTACGGCCTCCCATTGCTGCTGTCTCCATCGCCACACTCTGCCATGTGCCACTTTCAGGTCTCCTCACACACTGCTGGTGTGTTGAATTTTTTGACATAGGGTGCTGGCAGATTACGGGCCTCCCATAGCTGCTTCCAGGCCCCTAATCTGCCATGGGCCCCTATATACCGCCTCCTCATGCTGCTGCCAGGTCCACAGTGTCTCATGCCATGTGCCACTTTCAGGTCTCCTCACACTGCTGGTGTGTTGAATTTTTTGACATAGGGTGCTGGCAGATTATGGGCCTCCTATAGCTGCTGCCAGGCCCCTAATCTGCCATAGGCCCCTATATACCGCTTCCTCATGCTGCTGCCAGGTCCAGAGTCTCTCATGGGTCCCTGTACGGCCTCCCATTGCTGCTGTCTCCATCGCCACACTCTGCCATGTGCCACTTTCAGGTCTCCTCACACACTGCTGGTGTGTTGAATTTTTTGACATAGGGTGCTGGCAGATTACGGGCCTCCCATAGCTGCTGCCAGGCCCCTAATCTGCCATAGGCCCCTATATACCGCCTCCTCATGCTGCTGCCAGGTCCAGAGTCTGTCATGGGTCCCTGTACGGCCTCCCATTGCTGCTGTCTCCATCGCCACACTCTGCCATGTGCCACTTTCAGGTCTCCTCACACACTGCTGGTGTGTAGAATTTTTTGACATAGGGTGCTGGCAGATTACGGGCCTCCCATAGCTGCTGCCAGGCCCCTAATCTGCCATAGGCCCCTATATACCGCCTCCTCATGCTGCTGCCAGGTCCAGAGTCTGTCATGGGTCCCTGTACGGCCTCCCATTGCTGCTGTCTCCATCGCCACACTCTGCCATGTGCCACTTTCAGGTCTCCTCACACACTGCTGGTGTGTTGAATTTTTTGACATAGGGTGCTGGCAGATTACGGGCCTCCCATAGCTGCTGCCAGGCCCCTAATCTGCCATGGGCCCCTATATACCGCCTCCTCATGCTGCTGCCAGGTCCACAGTGTCTCATGCCATGTGCCACTTTCAGGTCTCCTCACACTGCTGGTGTGTTGAATTTTTTGACATAGGGTGCTGGCAGATTATGGGCCTCCTATAGCTGCTGCCAGGCCCCTAATCTGCCATAGGCCCCTATATACCGCTTCCTCATGCTGCTGCCAGGTCCAGAGTCTCTCATGGGTCCCTGTACGGCCTCCCATTGCTGCTGTCTCCATCGCCACACTCTGCCATGTGCCACTTTCAGGTCTCCTCACACACTGCTGGTGTGTTGAATTTTTTGACATAGGGTGCTGGCAGATTACGGGCCTCCCATAGCTGCTGCCAGGCCCCTAATCTGCCATAGGCCCCTATATACCGCCTCCTCATGCTGCTGCCAGGTCCAGAGTCTGTCATGGGTCCCTGTACGGCCTCCCATTGCTGCTGTCTCCATCGCCACACTCTGCCATGTGCCACTTTCAGGTCTCCTCACACACTGCTGGTGTGTAGAATTTTTTGACATAGGGTGTTGGCAGATTACGGGCCTCCCATTGCTGCTGCCAGGCCCCTAATCTGCCATGGGCCCCTATATACCGCCTCCTCATGCTGCTGCCAGGTCCAGAGTCTGTCATGGGTCCCTGTACGGCCTCCCATTGCTGCTGTCTCCATCACCACACTCTGCCATGTGCCACTTTCAGGTCTCCTCACACACTGCTGGTGTGTAGAATTTTTTGACATACGGTGTTGGCAGATTACGGGCCTCCCATTGCTGCTGCCAGGCCCCTAATCTGCCATGGGCCCCTATATACCGCCTCCTCATGCTGCTGCCAGGTCCAGAGTCTGTCATGGGTCCCTGTACGGCCTCCCATTGCTGCTGTCTCCATCGCCACACTCTGCCATGTGCCACTTTCAGGTCTCCTCACACACTGCTGGTGTGTAGAATTTTTTGACATAGGGTGTTGGCAGATTACGGGCCTCCCATTGCTGCTGCCAGGCCCCTAATCTGCCATGGGCCCCTATATACCGCCTCCTCATGCTGCTGCCAGGTCCAGAGTCTGTCATGGGTCCCTGTACGGCCTCCCATTGCTGCTGTCTCCATCGCCACACTCTGCCATGTGCCACTTTCAGGTCTCCTCACACACTGCTGGTGTGTAGAATTTTTTGACATAGGGTGCTGGCAGATTATGGGCCTCCCATAGCTGCTGCCAGGCCCCTAATCTGCCATAGGCCCCTATATACCGCCTCCTCATGCTGCTGCCAGGTCCAGAGTCTGTCATGGGTCCCTGTACGGCCTCCCATTGCTGCTGTCTCCATCGCCACACTCTGCCATGTGCCACTTTCAGGTCTCCTCACACACTGCTGGTGTGTAGAATTTTTTGACATAGGGTGCTGGCAGATTATGGGCCTCCCATAGCTGCTGCCAGGCCCCTAATCTGCCATAGGCCCCTATATACCGCCTCCTCATGCTGCTGCCAGGTCCAGAGTCTTTCATGGGTCCCTGTACGGCCTCCCATTGCTGCTGTCTCCATCGCCACACTCTGCCATGTGCCACTTTCAGGTCTCCTCACACACTGCTGGTGTGTAGAATTTTTTGACATAGGGTGCTGGCAGATTACGGGCCTCCCATAGCTGCTGCCAGGCCCCTAATCTGCCATGGGCCCCTATATACCGCCTCCTCATGCTGCTGCCAGGTCCACAGTGTCTCATGCCATGTGCCACTTTCAGGTCTCCTCACACTGCTGGTGTGTTGAATTTTTTGACATAGGGTGCTGGCAGATTATGGGCCTCCTATAGCTGCTGCCAGGCCCCTAATCTGCCATAGGCCCCTATATACCGCTTCCTCATGCTGCTGCCAGGTCCAGAGTCTCTCATGGGTCCCTGTACGGCCTCCCATTGCTGCTGTCTCCATCGCCACACTCTGCCATGTGCCACTTTCAGGTCTCCTCACACACTGCTGGTGTGTTGAATTTTTTGACATAGGGTGCTGGCAGATTATGGGCCTCCTATAGCTGCTGCCAGGCCCCTAATCTGCCATAGGCCCCTATATACCGCTTCCTCATGCTGCTGCCAGGTCCAGAGTCTCTCATGGGTCCCTGTACGGCCTCCCATTGCTGCTGTCTCCATCGCCACACTCTGCCATGTGCCACTTTCAGGTCTCCTCACACACTGCTGGTGTGTTGAATTTTTTGACATAGGGTGCTGGCAGATTACGGGCCTCCCATAGCTGCTGCCAGGCCCCTAATCTGCCATGGGCCCCTATATACCGCCTCCTCATGCTGCTGCCAGGTCCACAGTGTCTCATGCCATGTGCCACTTTCAGGTCTCCTCACACTGCTGGTGTGTTGAATTTTTTGACATAGGGTGCTGGCAGATTATGGGCCTCCTATAGCTGCTGCCAGGCCCCTAATCTGCCATAGGCCCCTATATACCGCTTCCTCATTCTGCTGCCAGGTCCAGAGTCTCTCATGGGTCCCTGTACGGCCTCCCATTGCTGCTGTCTCCATCGCCACACTCTGCCATGTGCCACTTTCAGGTCTCCTCACACACTGCTGGTGTGTTGAATTTTTTGACATAGGGTGCTGGCAGATTACGGGCCTCCTATAGCTGCTGCCAGGCCCCTAATCTGCCATAGGCCCCTATATACCGCTTCCTCATGCTGCTGCCAGGTCCAGAGTCTCTCATGGGTCCCTGTACGGCCTCCCATTGCTGCTGTCTCCATCGCCACACTCTGCCATGTGCCACTTTCAGGTCTCCTCACACACTGCTGGTGTGTTGAATTTTTTGACATAGGGTGCTGGCAGATTATGGGCCTCCTATAGCTGCTGCCAGGCCCCTAATCTGCCATAGGCCCCTATATACCGCTTCCTCATGCTGCTGCCAGGTCCAGAGTCTCTCATGGGTCCCTGTACGGCCTCCCATTGCTGCTGTCTCCATCGCCACACTCTGCCATGTGCCACTTTCAGGTCTCCTCACACACTGCTGGTGTGTTGAATTTTTTGACATAGGGTGCTGGCAGATTACGGGCCTCCCATAGCTGCTGCCAGGCCCCTAATCTGCCATGGGCCCCTATATACCGCCTCCTCATGCTGCTGCCAGGTCCACAGTGTCTCATGCCATGTGCCACTTTCAGGTCTCCTCACACTGCTGGTGTGTTGAATTTTTTGACATAGGGTGCTGGCAGATTATGGGCCTCCTATAGCTGCTGCCAGGCCCCTAATCTGCCATAGGCCCCTATATACCGCTTCCTCATGCTGCTGCCAGGTCCAGAGTCTCTCATGGGTCCCTGTACGGCCTCCCATTGCTGCTGTCTCCATCGCCACACTCTGCCATGTGCCACTTTCAGGTCTCCTCACACACTGCTGGTGTGTTGAATTTTTTGACATAGGGTGCTGGCAGATTACGGGCCTCCCATAGCTGCTGCCAGGCCCCTAATCTGCCATAGGCCCCTATATACCGCCTCCTCATGCTGCTGCCAGGTCCAGAGTCTGTCATGGGTCCCTGTACGGCCTCCCATTGCTGCTGTCTCCATCGCCACACTCTGCCATGTGCCACTTTCAGGTCTCCTCACACACTGCTGGTGTGTAGAATTTTTTGACATAGGGTGTTGGCAGATTACGGGCCTCCCATTGCTGCTGCCAGGCCCCTAATCTGCCATGGGCCCCTATATACCGCCTCCTCATGCTGCTGCCAGGTCCAGAGTCTGTCATGGGTCCCTGTACGGCCTCCCATTGCTGCTGTCTCCATCGCCACACTCTGCCATGTGCCACTTTCAGGTCTCCTCACACACTGCTGGTGTGTAGAATTTTTTGACATAGGGTGCTGGCAGATTATGGGCCTCCCATAGCTGCTGCCAGGCCCCTAATCTGCCATAGGCCCCTATATACCGCCTCCTCATGCTGCTGCCAGGTCCAGAGTCTGTCATGGGTCCCTGTACGGCCTCCCATTGCTGCTGTCTCCATCGCCACACTCTGCCATGTGCCACTTTCAGGTCTCCTCACACACTGCTGGTGTGTAGAATTTTTTGACATAGGGTGCTGGCAGATTACGGGCCTCCCATAGCTGCTGCCAGGCCCCTAATCTGCCATAGGCCCCTATATACCGCCTCCTCATGCTGCTGCCAGGTCCAGAGTCTGTCATGGGTCCCTGTACGGCCTCCCATTGCTGCTGTCTCCATCGCCACACTCTGCCATGTGCCACTTTCAGGTCTCCTCACACACTGCTGGTGTGTAGAATTTTTTGACATAGGGTGCTGGCAGATTACGGGCCTCCCATAGCTGCTGCCAGGCCCCTAATCTGCCATGGGCCCCTATATACCGCCTCCTCATGCTGCTGCCAGGTCCACAGTGTCTCATGCCATGTGCCACTTTCAGGTCTCCTCACACTGCTGGTGTGTTGAATTTTTTGACATAGGGTGCTGGCAGATTATGGGCCTCCTATAGCTGCTGCCAGGCCCCTAATCTGCCATAGGCCCCTATATACCGCTTCCTCATGCTGCTGCCAGGTCCAGAGTCTCTCATGGGTCCCTGTACGGCCTCCCATTGCTGCTGTCTCCATCGCCACACTCTGCCATGTGCCACTTTCAGGTCTCCTCACACACTGCTGGTGTGTTGAATTTTTTGACATAGGGTGCTGGCAGATTATGGGCCTCCTATAGCTGCTGCCAGGCCCCTAATCTGCCATAGGCCCCTATATACCGCTTCCTCATGCTGCTGCCAGGTCCAGAGTCTCTCATGGGTCCCTGTACGGCCTCCCATTGCTGCTGTCTCCATCGCCACACTCTGCCATGTGCCACTTTCAGGTCTCCTCACACACTGCTGGTGTGTTGAATTTTTTGACATAGGGTGCTGGCAGATTACGGGCCTCCCATAGCTGCTGCCAGGCCCCTAATCTGCCATAGGCCCCTATATACCGCCTCCTCATGCTGCTGCCAGGTCCAGAGTCTGTCATGGGTCCCTGTACGGCCTCCCATTGCTGCTGTCTCCATCGCCACACTCTGCCATGTGCCACTTTCAGGTCTCCTCACACACTGCTGGTGTGTAGAATTTTTTGACATAGGGTGCTGGCAGATTACGGGCCTCCCATGGCTGCTGCCAGGCCCCTAATCTGCCATAGGCCCCTATATACCGCCTCCTCATGCTGCTGCCAGGTCCAGAGTCTCTCATGGGTCCTTGTACGGCCTCCCATTGCTGCTGTCTCCATCGCCACACTCTGCCATGTGCCACTTTCAGGTCTCCTCACACACTGCTGGTGTGTAGAATTTTTTGACATAGGGTGTTGGCAGATTACGGGCCTCCCATTGCTGCTGCCAGGCCCCTAATCTGCCATGGGCCCCTATATACCGCCTCCTCATGCTGCTGCCAGGTCCAGAGTCTGTCATGGGTCCCTGTACGGCCTCCCATTGCTGCTGTCTCCATCGCCACACTCTGCCATGTGCCACTTTCAGGTCTCCTCACACACTGCTGGTGTGTAGAATTTTTTGACATAGGGTGCTGGCAGATTATGGGCCTCCCATAGCTGCTGCCAGGCCCCTAATCTGCCATGGGCCCCTATATACCGCCTCCTCATGCTGCTGCCAGGTCCAGAGTCTGTCATGGGTCCCTGTACGGCCTCCCATTGCTGCTGTCTCCATCGCCACACTCTGCCATGTGCCACTTTCAGGTCTCCTCACACACTGCTGGTGTGTAGAATTTTTTGACAAAGGGTGCTGGCAGATTACGGGCCTCCCATAGCTGCTGCCAGGCCCCTAATCTGCCATAGGCCCCTATATACCGCCTCCTCATGCTGCTGCCAGGTCCAGAGTCTCTCATGGGTCCCTGTACGGCCTCCCATTGCTGCTGTCTCCATCGCCACACTCTGCCATGTGCCACTTTCAGGTCTCCTCACACACTGCTGGTGTGTAGAATTTTTTGACATAGGGTGCTGGCAGATTACGGGCCTCCCATAGCTGCTGCCAGGCCCCTAAGCTGCCATAGGCCCCTATATACCGCCTCCTCATGCTGCTGCCAGGTCCAGAGTCTGTCATGGGTCCCTGTACGGCCTCCCATTGCTGCTGTCTCCATCGCCACACTCTGCCATGTGCCACTTTCAGGTCTCCTCACACACTGCTGGTGTGTTGAATTTTTTGACATAGGGTGCTGGCAGATTACGGGCCTCCCATAGCTGCTGCCAGGCCCCTAATCTGCCATGGGCCCCTATATACCGCCTCCTCATGCTGCTGCCAGGTCCACAGTGTCTCATGCCATGTGCCACTTTCAGGTCTCCTCACACTGCTGGTGTGTTGAATTTTTTGACATAGGGTGCTGGCAGATTATGGGCCTCCTATAGCTGCTGCCAGGCCCCTAATCTGCCATAGGCCCCTATATACCGCTTCCTCATGCTGCTGCCAGGTCCAGAGTCTCTCATGGGTCCCTGTACGGCCTCCCATTGCTGCTGTCTCCATCGCCACACTCTGCCATGTGCCACTTTCAGGTCTCCTCACACACTGCTGGTGTGTTGAATTTTTTGACATAGGGTGCTGGCAGATTATGGGCCTCCTATAGCTGCTGCCAGGCCCCTAATCTGCCATAGGCCCCTATATACCGCTTCCTCATGCTGCTGCCAGGTCCAGAGTCTCTCATGGGTCCCTGTACGGCCTCCCATTGCTGCTGTCTCCATCGCCACACTCTGCCATGTGCCACTTTCAGGTCTCCTCACACACTGCTGGTGTGTAGAATTTTTTGACATAGGGTGTTGGCAGATTACGGGCCTCCCATTGCTGCTGCCAGGCCCCTAATCTGCCATGGGCCCCTATATACCGCCTCCTCATGCTGCTGCCAGGTCCAGAGTCTGTCATGGGTCCCTGTACGGCCTCCCATTGCTGCTGTCTCCATCGCCACACTCTGCCATGTGCCACTTTCAGGTCTCCTCACACACTGCTGGTGTGTAGAATTTTTTGACATAGGGTGCTGGCAGATTATGGGCCTCCCATAGCTGCTGCCAGGCCCCTAATCTGCCATAGGCCCCTATATACCGCCTCCTCATGCTGCTGCCAGGTCCAGAGTCTGTCATGGGTCCCTGTACGGCCTCCCATTGCTGCTGTCTCCATCGCCACACTCTGCCATGTGCCACTTTCAGGTCTCCTCACACACTGCTGGTGTGTAGAATTTTTTGACATAGGGTGCTGGCAGATTACGGGCCTCCCATAGCTGCTGCCAGGCCCCTAATCTGCCATAGGCCCCTATATACCGCCTCCTCATGCTGCTGCCAGGTCCAGAGTCTGTCATGGGTCCCTGTACGGCCTCCCATTGCTGCTGTCTCCATCGCCACACTCTGCCATGTGCCACTTTCAGGTCTCCTCACACACTGCTGGTGTGTAGAATTTTTTGACATAGGGTGCTGGCAGATTACGGGCCTCCCATAGCTGCTGCCAGGCCCCTAATCTGCCATGGGCCCCTATATACCGCCTCCTCATGCTGCTGCCAGGTCCACAGTGTCTCATGCCATGTGCCACTTTCAGGTCTCCTCACACTGCTGGTGTGTTGAATTTTTTGACATAGGGTGCTGGCAGATTATGGGCCTCCTATAGCTGCTGCCAGGCCCCTAATCTGCCATAGGCCCCTATATACCGCTTCCTCATGCTGCTGCCAGGTCCAGAGTCTCTCATGGGTCCCTGTACGGCCTCCCATTGCTGCTGTCTCCATCGCCACACTCTGCCATGTGCCACTTTCAGGTCTCCTCACACACTGCTGGTGTGTTGAATTTTTTGACATAGGGTGCTGGCAGATTATGGGCCTCCTATAGCTGCTGCCAGGCCCCTAATCTGCCATAGGCCCCTATATACCGCTTCCTCATGCTGCTGCCAGGTCCAGAGTCTCTCATGGGTCCCTGTACGGCCTCCCATTGCTGCTGTCTCCATCGCCACACTCTGCCATGTGCCACTTTCAGGTCTCCTCACACACTGCTGGTGTGTTGAATTTTTTGACATAGGGTGCTGGCAGATTACGGGCCTCCCATAGCTGCTGCCAGGCCCCTAATCTGCCATAGGCCCCTATATACCGCCTCCTCATGCTGCTGCCAGGTCCAGAGTCTGTCATGGGTCCCTGTACGGCCTCCCATTGCTGCTGTCTCCATCGCCACACTCTGCCATGTGCCACTTTCAGGTCTCCTCACACACTGCTGGTGTGTAGAATTTTTTGACATAGGGTGCTGGCAGATTACGGGCCTCCCATGGCTGCTGCCAGGCCCCTAATCTGCCATAGGCCCCTATATACCGCCTCCTCATGCTGCTGCCAGGTCCAGAGTCTCTCATGGGTCCTTGTACGGCCTCCCATTGCTGCTGTCTCCATCGCCACACTCTGCCATGTGCCACTTTCAGGTCTCCTCACACACTGCTGGTGTGTAGAATTTTTTGACATAGGGTGTTGGCAGATTACGGGCCTCCCATTGCTGCTGCCAGGCCCCTAATCTGCCATGGGCCCCTATATACCGCCTCCTCATGCTGCTGCCAGGTCCAGAGTCTGTCATGGGTCCCTGTACGGCCTCCCATTGCTGCTGTCTCCATCGCCACACTCTGCCATGTGCCACTTTCAGGTCTCCTCACACACTGCTGGTGTGTAGAATTTTTTGACATAGGGTGCTGGCAGATTATGGGCCTCCCATAGCTGCTGCCAGGCCCCTAATCTGCCATGGGCCCCTATATACCGCCTCCTCATGCTGCTGCCAGGTCCAGAGTCTGTCATGGGTCCCTGTACGGCCTCCCATTGCTGCTGTCTCCATCGCCACACTCTGCCATGTGCCACTTTCAGGTCTCCTCACACACTGCTGGTGTGTAGAATTTTTTGACAAAGGGTGCTGGCAGATTACGGGCCTCCCATAGCTGCTGCCAGGCCCCTAATCTGCCATAGGCCCCTATATACCGCCTCCTCATGCTGCTGCCAGGTCCAGAGTCTCTCATGGGTCCCTGTACGGCCTCCCATTGCTGCTGTCTCCATCGCCACACTCTGCCATGTGCCACTTTCAGGTCTCCTCACACACTGCTGGTGTGTAGAATTTTTTGACATAGGGTGCTGGCAGATTACGGGCCTCCCATAGCTGCTGCCAGGCCCCTAAGCTGCCATAGGCCCCTATATACCGCCTCCTCATGCTGCTGCCAGGTCCAGAGTCTGTCATGGGTCCCTGTACGGCCTCCCATTGCTGCTGTCTCCATCGCCACACTCTGCCATGTGCCACTTTCAGGTCTCCTCACACACTGCTGGTGTGTTGAATTTTTTGACATAGGGTGCTGGCAGATTACGGGCCTCCCATAGCTGCTGCCAGGCCCCTAATCTGCCATGGGCCCCTATATACCGCCTCCTCATGCTGCTGCCAGGTCCAGAGTCTGTCATGGGTCCCTGTACGGCCTCCCATTGCTGCTGTCTCCATCGCCACACTCTGCCATGTGCCACTTTCAGGTCTCCTCACACACTGCTGGTGTGTAGAATTTTTTGACATAGGGTGCTGGCAGATTATGGGCCTCCCATAGCTGCTGCCAGGCCCCTAATCTGCCATAGGCCCCTATATACCGCCTCCTCATGCTGCTGCCAGGTCCAGAGTCTGTCATGGGTCCCTGTACGGCCTCCCATTGCTGCTGTCTCCATCGCCACACTCTGCCATGTGCCACTTTCAGGTCTCCTCACACACTGCTGGTGTGTAGAATTTTTTGACATAGGGTGCTGGCAGATTACGGGCCTCCCATTGCTGCTGCCAGGCCCCTAATCTGCCATGGGCCCCTATACCGCCTCCTCATGCTGCTGCCAAGTCCAGAGTGTGTCATGGGTCCCTGTACGGCCTCCCATTGCTGCTGTGTCCATAGCCACACTCTGCCATGTGCCACTTTCAGGTCTCCTCACACTGCTGGTGTGTTGAATTTTTTGACATAGGGTGCTGGCAGATTACGGGCCTCCCATTGCTGCTGCCAGGCACGTAATCTGCCATGGGCCCCCGTACCGACTCCTCATGCTGTGACGTTGCAACAAGGTGGAATTTAACCCTACATATGTTAGACCGCCTTTACGAACAGCGAAAGGCCATCACCGATTTCCTGATGTTAAAAGCGGATAAAGGTACTCCCTGTGTAACTTAGATGTCAGCCATTGGCAGCTCATGCGTGACACCTGCGCTTGCTCAGGCCCTTTGAGGAGGCCACGCTATTCGTGAGTCGGCAGGACTATGGGATGAACGACGTCATTCCTCTGTTGCACGTCCTGGAACAAATGCTGTTAACAATGGCTGGTCAGGGTGCGGTAGACGTGGCGCACAGATCTCAACGCCACATGACCCCTGTGGGGGCAGGACAGGAAGAAGAGGAGGAGGTAGAGGAGGACATTGGTGCTCAGGAATTATTGAGTGAAATGGGTGGTTTTTCCACTCAGCGGACAGGAGTGGAGGAGCAGGAGCATCTGGTAGAGGAGGAGGAGGAGGAGACAGAGGACCCAGACACACCGTGGCAGTATGCTGTGGAGATGGAGGCAGGGAGTCCCTCGCATTCCTTGGCACAAATGGCCCATAGCATGCTCGCTTGCTTGCGTAGCGACAGCCGAATAATAACCATCAGACAGAGGGATGACTTTTGGCTGTCCACCTTGTTGGACCCTCGCTACCGTTCAAAAATGGTGGCCTTTTTCACACCTGCTGAGAGGGAGGCCAAAATAACGTACTATAAAAACCACCTATGTAGTCAGCTGGTCTCTGCCTGTCTGCGCCAACGTCCATCCTCAGACACTGTGGGCCCTGTGCGCTCGCGTTCCGCTGCCATGGCAGCAGGGGAGGGGTGGGGTGGTAGGAGCAGTGGCAGCTCCACCAGCAGCGGCTGCCTCAGTCTGCAGTCGATGATGAGTAGCTTTCTTCACCAGCGCAGTGAGGAAACTACTAACCAGCCGCAGCAGCAGCAGCAGCAGCAGCATCAGGTGGACCTGGAGCAGGACCTCAAACAACAGGCTTAGGCCTACTTGGACAGCACCCTGCCAACCGAGGTAAACAATCCCCTTGACTACTGGGCAACGAAACTTGACCTTTGGCCCCAACTAGCTGAATTTGCCCTTGAAAGGCTGTCATGCCCGGCCAGTAGCGTGGCATCGGAGCGCGTGTTTAGTGCGGCAGGAGGTATTGCAACTCCGCGGAGGACACGACTGTCCACCCAAAGTGTGGAGAGACTGACGTTTGTGAAAATGAATCAGGCGTGGATTAGTCTGGATTTCAAACCACCAGTTCCTGACACAACTGACTAAATCCGCCATGAATCATGCCCCAAACATGTGCCACTTTCAGGTCTCCTCACACTGCTGGTGTGTTCCATTTTTTGTCATAGGGTGCTGGCAGATTACGGGCCTCCCATAGCTGCTGCCAGGCCCCTAATCTGCCATGGGCCCCTATACCGCCTCCTCATGCTGCTGCCAAGTCCAGAGTCTCTCATGGGTCCCTGTACGGCCTCCCATTGCTGCTGTCTCCATCGCCACACTCTGCCATGTGCCACTTTCAGGTATCCTCACACTGCTGGTGTATTCCATTTTTTGTCATAGGGTGCTGGCAGATTACGGGCCTCCCATAGCTGCTGCCAGGCCCCTAATCTGCCATGGGCCCCTATACCGCCTCCTCATGCTGCTGCCAGGTCCAGAGTCTCTCATGGGTCCCTGTACGGCCTCCCATTGCTGCTGTCTCCATCGCCACACTCTGCCATGTGCCACTTTCAGGTCTCCTCACACTGCTGGTGGGTTCCATTTTTTGTCATAGGGTGCTGGCAGATTACGGGCCTCCCATAGCTGCTGCCAGGCCCCTAATCTGCCATGGGCCCCCGTACCGACTCCTCATGCTGCTGCCAGGCCGTAATCTGTCATGGGCCCCTGTTGTCGCTTGTTGGCATATTCCGCTCGTTCAGATGCTCCTTCTCCTGCTACTCCTCTTCACGGATTCCGTCAGCAGTCTTTCTTGGAATCCGTTTCCAAGAGACAACAGTTTGCGAGCACGCACCAGACGGTGCAGAAACTGAACGTCCTCCTGTCCAAGTTGCTGCTGCCAGGCTCGTAATCTGTCATGCGCCCCTGTACCGCCTCCTCATGCTGCTGCCAGGTCCAGAGTGTGTCATGGGCCCCCGTACCGACTCCAAATGCTGCTGCCAGGCCCGTAATCTGTCATGGGCCCCTGTACCGCCTCCCCATGCTGCTGCCAGGTCCAGATTGTGTCATGGGTCCCTGTACGGCCTCCCATTGCTGCTGCCAGGCCTGTAATCTGCCATGGGCCCCCGTACCGACTCCTCATGCTGCTGCCAGGCCCGTAATCTGCCATGGGCCCCTGTACCGCCTCCTCATGCTGCTGCCAGGTCCAGAGTGTGTCATGGGTCCCTGTACGGCCTCCCATTGCTGCTGTCTCTATCGCCACACTCTGCCATGTGCCACTTTCAGGTCTCCTCACACTGCTGGTGGTTTCCATTTTTGTCATAGGGTGCTGTATGGCCTCCCATTGCTGCTGCCTCCACCGCCACACTGTGGCTCCACACTCTGGTTTTGGCCCCGTGACTGGCCAAATGAGTGAAGTGTGCGGTGATTCTAAGATCGACGGCACTCATCTGCATGTCATACTGCCTGACAGTATTATTTCTCTTCCCCAGCAGACTCCAAGGGCATTTAAATTAAAGGTACAGTGTTCAGCACTAATATTAAGTCTCTCTGAAGCCTAGAAACACCCTTTTTTAAGTTAAATTCACAGCGAATATATTCGACTCGAATCGAAATTTTTCTACGAATTCGCCGAATCAGTCGAATCGAATTTTTGAATACTTCGCTCATCTCTAAATATCACTTTAAGTACTCCATTATAAATGTAATCATCTAGATAAAAGATCTGAAGGTGTTTTTGGGGCTCACAACTGCCCCTTCATTACGGCTAAAAATAAACCAATGTAACAATATCAGTACATAGGACTAAAAGTTGTGAGTTCTAATATGTATTGCATAAATAAACAGTGTACAAATTTTGTCAGATGTTACAAAAGAGTCAAACATAAGAAAAGCAACCAATGAAAAAGTATACATATCTCTTTTTTTTGGGTAGCTGTAGGGACCCAAGGGGTTTCCATGTATGTTAGAGAGCTGCTTTATAAGATGAGAGATCACACCAGATCATACTTTCCTTTGGGTTTAGTGGTCCATCAGCACCCTTTTTTAAGGGAAGCAAAAAAAGCAGTTTGGACCTCAAAAAGGGATCTATCAACATACAATAAAAACATATACATCTCCAAAGTAAATGAAAATAAAATAAAGTTTACCTAAAAAAAGGCTCTGACAATATAAAATAAAAACCAATATACCCCCAAAATGGATAAATACCCCAAAATACTGAATCTCTGCAACAAAAGCCACACTCTTTTTTGGTGGAAGCCTTGCAGCAAAAGAAAAAAAAACTATTGCTATTTATGGGACAGTAGGCTAAAAGTGACCAATGACTCCAAATCAACTATAACAAAAAACAAAAAACTATTATAGTAGTAAAATATAATAACAAACAAAAAGGCTGAAAAGGTGTTGGTTGCCCAAAAAGCTAGCAAATAGAATTAAAGTACATTTTTTTTCCTAACTGACCCTAAACCTTTCCTTATGCAGTTTGACAGCTTTCCCTCTCATTTTTCTGTAATAGCTTCCAGAGCACTAACACTATGGTTGGTCTGTGCCCCGCTTTTATAATGAAGCAGCCAATATATAACAAAGATGCTATTATTTCCAAAAGTTCAAAGTGCACTATCATTACAGTTCAAGTAAAATTCCAATCTAAGCCTAAATAGTCTTAAAAATGCCCCCTTCCCCATCTTACTCTGCTGATTAACCTATGTAAAAAAAAGATATACAGTATATAAATACCTATTTTCAGTCTGATCTGGTCTGGTCATGTAGTCTGGTTTCCCTCTGTCAGCCAGCGGCAGCTGCCAGGGAGAGGAGGGAGCACTCAACAACGGCTGGGACATAAGAGCTTAGGTGACCTCAGTGTTCCCAGAATTCCCAGCCATTTTTGAGGGCTCTCTCTTCTCCCCTGCAGCTGCCACTTGCTGACATAGGAGATTATGTGGCCAGACCAGAGCAGGATGAAAATAAAATATACCTTACATCTGAATTTCTTTATATATATATATATATATATATATATATATATATATATATATATATAAGATTTAGAAGACTTCAAACAGGAATTTTAGCTAGAACTATAGGTTTTTGTCTCATGATTCTGAGCTATGTAGCCTCTTTCTCATGTTCAGTCTATGTGGACACGGATGCCCTGGACTCATTGATCAAAACCAGGGAAGACATTGGCATGCATTTTTATAGGCTTAGATTTAGGATCATTCATAAGATGAGGATGCTGGAAATTATTAATTAGCTAGAGGGGATGCCAGATGCAGAAGATGAATGCCAGGAAGAGAAGCAGAGCCACTTAGCAGGAAGGCGGTGTCCCCTGAGTGAATTTAAATGCACTCTGTTCATTTTGTTTGCGATGTACCTTTAAAGGGAATAGTATATGTCTGTGCACTGTGGAAAATGTGTGTAAATAACAAGATAGACTGTGAAGAAGTACAAATCTGGCCGGTAATACAGTCAATATAAAGGCATATCGGCGGTGTTGTTAGCTGTTTGGCTGCAGTTTTGCCTTTTATTTACTCTGTGACTAGAAGAAAGGTTTATTAATTTTATCATCATACTTGTAGACTATTAGCACCCCCATGGAAGTCTTACTGAAAAATTCCTAGTTAGCAATCCCCATGTCGTACTTTGTTTGCACACTTGTAGGTGGAGACAGGGGCGGGGTTATCCAGTTGTAAGGGAGCACACACACAGAACGAGATGTGACATGAAAAGTTGTATTGGGTGATATGAAGAACAAGTTTTAGATGAGGATACCATTTCTGGCCCTAGAATCCCCTTAGCACACAGCAGATATAAGGGCAACGCACTATAATGGTTGTTGATGAAAGAGTGATTCAGCAGCTGATTACTCAGCAATAACACAGTATGGTGGCAGCAATTCACTCAGAATGGCAGTAAGGCACTGATCCAGGCAAGGCCTGATTTACCCAAGGACGGCTTCTGCTAGAGGGGTGGCAGACTGTATGATAAAGTAGCTACAGGGGTCTCCCAGAAGCTGCTCCGGTAACCGGAATGTTGACTGAGCACCGGCAATGTCCCTGAGCTATTAGTTCTTGTACAGAAAACTCTCTCTGTACTGTTACTTTCCCTAACAAAAGGGGTCTCTGTCCCTCACCTATATACTCACCCCAGGTACTCCAAAATTATCTGGGGGCTCTTATTTAACCACTTGCTCTCCAGAGGTTTTACCAGGTAATTTTTTGCAATACTGTTCTGCATTACTTTAACTGACTATTGCACGGTAACGCTGTACACAACTGAAATTTATGTCCTTTTGTTTCCACAAATAGAGCTTTCTTTTGGTGGTAATTGATCAATTGTGCAATTTTTATTTTTTTGTGCTATAAACAAAAAACTATTTTGAAAAAAAACACAATATTTTTGACTTTTTTCTATAAAACATATGCAATAAAATTGAAAAAAAAAATCAAATGTCTTTATAAATTTAGGCCAAAGTGTTATTGGGTGCATCCATTTCCAGGGTTCCAACCAACCTAATGAGGCTAATTCACACTATTTGCGTTTTCACCATATGGGCCATTGCCCTTCATTGGAAGTCATCGGTAGTCCCTTTGGCCTCTGTTTTGCGGAGAGTCGATATGGTCATGCTCATGGAACGTATTCAGTATACATTATTGGATAGGATGCATTTATTCAACAGAAAATGGGATGGTTGGAGAACATTGACACTTAATGTTAGATTGAATGTCTATCATAGGCTGATTTGTATTGATTTCTTGTTAGTTATGCAGTTATTCTGGCTATATTACTGCCTACCTCAATCATGTACTTGATCTTTATTTTTTTATGATTGTTTTTATATTACTGTAAATTACCTTTGTGCCTTTTTCTCATTGTGCATTCTACCTCATGATGATGTGCGGTTTTTGTAGTCTGCCTCTCAAAAAAAATGTTTGTAAACAAAAACAATTTAGGCCAAAGTGTATTCTGCTACGTCTTTGCTAAAAAAAAAAATCGCAACAAGTGTATATTAATTGGTTTACGTGAAAGTTATAGCATCTATAAATGGCGGTATATATACTGGAATTTTTTTAAAAAATTTTTATACTAGTAATTTCTGCGATCAGTGACTTATAGCGGGACTGTGGGACTGCAGTGGGCATCTGACACTGGGTAGGAACTGACTAACGGCTATTGACATCTCTAGTGACACTAATACAGTGATCAGTGCTAATAAAAAGCACTGATATTGTACTAATGACACTGGGCAGGAAGGGGTTACCATCTAGGGTGATCAAAGGGTTAACTGTGTGCTGTGTTTGTTTTACTAGGGAGACATGCTGCTTTGTATCTCTCTGCTGTGCAGAGATACAAAGCAGCATGTCCATGCTGACAGGAGAGAGATCTGTTTACACACCGATCTCTCCCCTCTCAGCCCTGCCAACAATCACCAAGTCTCGGCTGGGAATCGCCGGCCGAGACCCCGCGATTGACATCGGCAGCAGCCAACAGCAGAGCGCGCACCCCCTACCTGGAGATGCAAATCACGTATATATACGTGATTTTACGATGCCGTGCCACCCTGTAGCAGTACTTCGGCTATAGGATGGAGGGCAACTGGTTAAAAAGGGTTGCCTCACCCAAGATGGGTGCCGAAGGTCACCAGAGGTTGCAGCATCCAATCAGACAGCTGCTCCTTTTGAGACACCTACTGAGTCTACAAAGGAACAATTTTCCTTTGAGCCTCCACTACATCTGTACAGTGACCCAGCACCACCTGCTGGATGGAGGACAAGCTGCACCAGCTTACACACTGGTTATGAAATCTGAAACTTTTTTTCCCACTGCTGTCCTTTGGGATCTGTCTGGAGCGAGAGTTGTCCCTGCTTAATAGGAGCCTGCCCCTAACTTTGGCCATAGCCTCTCCCACAAAAAGCGGTCTTATCCTTACCTCTGCTTCCCACACTGAGGACCCACATAATGTCACAGGCAGGGCTACACACTCACTGGCCACTTTATTATATACACCTGTTCAATTGCTTGGTAACACAAATTGATTATCAGCCAATCACATGGCAGCAACTCAATGCTTTTGAAGACAACTTGCTGAAGTTCAAACCGAGCATCAGAATGGGGAAGAAAGGATATTTAAGGGACTTTGAACGTGGCATGGTTTTTGGTGCCAGATGGGCTGGTTTGAGTATTTCAAAAACTGTTGATCTACTGGGACTTTCATGCACTACCATCTCTAGGGTTTACAGAGAATGGCCTGAAAAAGAGAAAATATCCAGTGAGCATCAGTTGTGTGGATGAAAATGCCTTGTTGATGTCAGAGGAGAATGGTCAGACTGATGATAGGGTCAGAATTTGGTGTAAACAACATAAAAACATGGATCCATGCTGCCTTGCATCAACTGTTCAGGCTGGTGGTTGTGGTGTAATGGTGTGATGGATATTTTCTTTGCACACTTTGGGCCCCTTAGTACCAAATGAGCATTTTTTAAATGCCACAGCCTACCTGAGTATTGTTGCTGACTATGTCCATCCTTTTATGACTACAGCATAGCCATCTTCTGATGGCTATGTTCACCAGGAAAATGCTCCATGTCACAAAGCTCAAATCATCTCAGACTAGTTTCTTGAACATGACAATGAGTTCACTGTACTCCAATGGCCTCCACAGTCACCAGATCTCAATCCAATGCAGATCCTGTGGGATCTGGTGAAACAGGAGATTCGCATCATGGATGAGCAGCCAACAAATCTGCAGTAACTATGTAATGCTATCATGTTAATACGGAGCAAAATTTCTGAGGACTGTTCCCAACACCTTGTTGAATTTATGCCACAAAGAATTAAAGCAGTTCTGAGGGCAAAAGGAGGTCCAATCCAGTGCTTTATTAAGGTGAACTTAATAAAGTGTCCAGTGAGTGTATATAGCCTTTCTGAAATCCTGAGAGAACTTGATGTCCAGTTAGACACAGGCTCCCCATGATGGTGCCCAGAGCCCCTAGCAAAGGACATTCTAGCCCTATGCTGGCTCCCCTTAGGTACATTAGAATGCAGCACTCCAATGAATGCTGTTTACTGCTAGACAACAGCCAGAAAGTAACTGAGCAATCTCGGTTGATGTACCACATCAACAAACTTTGTTTTTAGTTTTATGATAAAGTTGGGAAGGATTGGAACACCTAATATCTTGCTATCTAGGGCTCCATTAGCCATGATCAGGGCAGATACTTCCACTAGGCAAACTAGGCAGCCACTTTGGGCGCTCTGTCGCCTAGGGGAGCCTGTGCAGAGCACAGGCCAGCACTCTGTCTGTGTGGGATGCCGCCACATCATGAATAATCCTTCAGCTGAGGGGAGGGGAGCAGAAGGGAGAAAGAAAGGACATAGGAAGGATGCCTGGTTTTTAGGGCCAGTGTAGCAGATGAGCTGCTGCTCCTTCCAGTGTTCCTCTCAGACTCAGTGCCTTACTGCAAGGCGGCTGGCGACTGCTGATAACTGTGGAGTTCGAGCCCTTCTCTTCCCATTCATCAGCGGAGGCAGAGCTTCTCCTGCAGAGGAAGGTAATGTCTGATTCTGATGTCTCGTGTCTGTATGAGTGTGACCCTGCTGGCCATTCATCATATGTGCAATGTGTCAGTGAGTGATGACATCATCCTGATCCCACAGTCTGCTCTTCTAGTGCCTGCTGAGCCGGCTGATCTGTGTCAGTGTTGGTGGTGGTGTGTTGCGTCGGATCTGTCACTGTGTGGGATCACTCAGTTCAGGTGTTCTCTCTGTGTGTGTGGGCTGGGCTGCCTGCTGTCACAGCGTTTTATTTCCCCCCATTGCCTGGGGAATTCCAGCCTGGGATCTGTCAGAGTGTGGATCCATCATCCTCCACTCACTGCAACTGTCACTTCCAGCCACTGATACAGTCCAATTTTGTCTTTAATATTGGTGTTGGTGGCGTCTCATGGCACTTATTTTTGCAAATTAAAAGAAATTTAGCAGTGTCATGTTTTGCTGATTTTAAAATTTTCTACTGTTTTTAAAAAAATTTATTTGTTGGGGGGGTATTTTTTTGGGGGGGCACAAGCAGCTGGTCTTGCCTAGGGTGCAAAATATTCCAGCACCGGCCCTGTCCTTGATGCATGGGACTTTGGTGTTTTGATGTGAACAGAGGGCTGTCCCGCCCAACTGCCGACAGCCTGTCAAATTCTATGAGGGGCTTACAGCTGCTTTGACTGGGAAGTATGAACGCTTAGGGCAGTGTCCTGGGAAGAATGTCCTGAACGTTAAAAGCCTGCATTCTGAGTATTTGTTATTGGGTGCATACTGCCCTAAATATTCTAGTCACTGAATGCACCGTTCAGCCTCAGCAGTTTTCAGCCTCTCCGAGAGTTTGACAGGCTGCCGACAAGTGTTTGAACCTGCAACAGTCCACTAATTATAACAAAGCACTATGCTTGTATCAACACGGTGTCAGTGTCCAAATTAAAGGGATTTGTTGCAGCTGTTACCTGTCACAGCCAAGGCCGCCATCCAATGCTGGAAGCTGCTATTGCCCAGCTCTGGATGCCATGCTCGTTCTTGTAAATCACACCAGTGTAGCATCGTACAACATTTTCAGGATGAATTTAAAAAGTGGTTTCTGTTTTATTTCAGGCTGTTATACATCACTGTTCCCTGTCTCATATGCAATGGCCATCCTAGGAATTTTTAACGTTCTCTGCTATTCTGTCTCTGCATTTGTAACATTGTGTATTATTACCATTTATGGCCCTTTCACACCTACTGTATGTGGCAGTGTTGTATATAGTTGCATGTGTGCTGATATGTGTTCTTGTACATTTTAATTTATGGTAATACCCTTTTTTGACCAAGAGGCATACAAACTTAGTGAGAAACAAGAATAATGAGCATTCTATGGTGAGGCGCTACTAAAATTCATAGAAATGCATGGCACATGGTTTTTTGTGAGTTTATTTATGATAGCAAAAATCCATCTTAAACTGAATCTATATTTAACCTCTTAGAGCCAGCCGAACGCAAATGTGCAGCCTCCTTGCGTCTGGGCCTAGACACCAAGCGGCCGCACATTTGCGTTCTATTAAGAAAAAAAACATATGTGCTGAGAGCGCGCGCTCTGCGTGCTCCCAGCACACATGTACAGTACTCACGGAAAGGTCTCGAAAGGTCTCGATCTCCTCTTTCGATCGGGACCTTTCCCGATCATGTGACCGCCGTGATGGTGGTCACATGACCCTAAACCCCTAAATCCCACCTCCTGGCTTCTGAAACCCATATTTGGGCCGGGAGGCGCCGGCCCCAAGAGGTTAAAAGAGAAGTATGAGAATAAAAAAAAAACAACCATACTCACCTAGCTGGCTGCAGCACCGATCCCAGCTGCATCTGTCTTTTGCCACCTCTAAGACTGAGAACTGAGCGATGAAACACCATTGATAGCTCAATTCTCTGTCTTCAGCCTGCAGAGAGCTGGTGACTATCAATCACCGACTCTCTGCTCTGCCCCTCTAACACTCACAAGAGAGCTGCGCTATGCAGGGGGTGGGAGCGGAAGGCTTGGGCTCTCAGGGACTCGTTGAGATGATGAGCTAGCTGTTGGTCCAGGCATTTGGGTGGATCCCAACTTTAAAGTCGGGATCTTTCTTGAGCCTGGACCTGCTGAGTGACATCCGCCATCTGTTGGCTGAAACCGTGTGACTGCAGAGCAGAACAAACTGCACTCCTATGATTCATTGGAGAAGTATAGCCAAAATAGCTTTTAATGCAGACCTTCACTCAATAGATGAAAAAGGCATTACTGCACTCCATTCTAATGCCCCTGGGATATGCACGTCACATATCCCAAGAGACTGCAGGAGCTAGTGGACGTATTGTGTGTACCATCAGGGGCTCTTAGCTTAAACCCAGAAAAGGCAGGTGGCTCCTGATTATATCCCAGAAAAAGATGGTGGCAGTGGACCCTGGATCTGGCACTTCAGCAGTATATTGCAGGACAATGCTGGATTTGATGGACAGGAGAGTATGATAATTGAGAACAACCCAGCACAAACGATGGGGTTTAAAAAAAGCAGGGGCGAGGGAAGTATTTATTTAATATAACATTTATAAGTTAGCCTCTAGGCCAGCAAGCAATTTTGGCTTCTTTCATAGGAGTGTCATAGGAGGTCTCTTTATTCCTCATTCACACAGGCACTGCGACCTGTATTCTGTGTTTATGTGGCTTGTGCCATCAGGTGCTGCTTGCAGAGAGCCCAAGTCTGAAGACTGCATGGACACAGCCACTTTTTCCAGTTTGACAGGCATGCAGGTGTGGGTGAGCAGCCCTAAACGCACACTGAGGGATATTTACTAAAACTGGAAAGTGCAAAATCTGATGCAGCTCTGCATAGCAGCCAATGAGTTTCCAGGTTTTATTGCCAAAGCTAGCTTAACTGAAGAAGTGAAAATTAGAAGCTGATTAGCTACCATGCACAACTGCACCAGATTCTGAGTGCTCCAGTTTTAGTAAATCTCCCCCATACTGTCTGGATTCAAGGCCACTCACCCACAACTGCACGCCTGTCATATTGGAATGAGTGGCTGTGTCCATGCAGCCACTGCATCCCCACAGGCTTGAATAGGCTGCCTGCATTCAGCACAGATTGCATAAACACATGGCCCTTTCGCAGACTATGGATCTCAACATCTGTGTGACTGAGGCCTTATGCACATTTTTACTATTTGTGCAGAACATTGGTCAGTTCCCCCCCATGCCTTGCTGTCACCTCACTAATCATCTGCAAGCTATGTGCTGTGGTAGGGGAAAAAACTAAACTCAAACCTCCTAACTTAAATAGTTTTAATGGCAGATACAGTTAGCTTGCCTGCTACTAGATGGGTCTGGTCCCATTATAGTATGGCAAAGGGAAAGGCATAATTAGGTGTTAGCTCCCATTTTAACATAATCCCACCTCTAGTGATGTACTGAGTGGGGCTAGTGCCCATATAAATGCCAGTGGTGCCTGGAGCCCAGAGTAGATAGGGCAAGAGAGCCAAACACCCCAGAGCTGTCAAGATATAGCCCCCTGCAGTGTTGATCTAAAGGGCCTTTTACCGAGATGAAGTATCAGACGAGGTGATACAGAACACAGGAGGAACAGCTGTAGCCACCTGGTCTCCCCTGACCTTCTTCTGCAGGTCCTGTAGTGGGGTGCTTAAGGCTTTAGAGGACTGGATGGAGTCCTCTGATGTGAATATTGGTGGAGCTTTGCAACGAGTGTGCCATTTGAGAGCATGCCCAGCTGAGCAGAGCTATGGAAGGGACATTGGGAAGAGACTTGTATACTAATGAGATCCTCCCGATCCTCGGCTGCGGGTGCTGACTCTGTTGTGCTCCCAAGGAGAAGAATGGAGGTGTAGATGGAAGATGGCTTAAAGTGTTATTAAACCCATGACCCTGCACAAGGCAGCTATCAGAAATTCTGGGGCACCTACACAGCTTTAGGCCTGGGCACCCCAAGCTTGACCACCAACATTCTCTAGGGCCAACCCACTGGCCATCCCACAAAAGTCCATCCCATGTCCTCCTCTATCCTATGTCCTCCATCCCATGTCCTTCTCATCCAGTCTCATCTTGAACATCCCATGTCCTCCTCCTCTATCCTTTGTCCTCTTCCTCATTCTACAGTCCCATCTCCTCCATCCCATGTACTTCTTCACTCCCATCTCCTCCATCTCATGTTCTCCTTCAGTTCCATCTCCTCCATCCCATGTCCTCCTCCAGTCCCTTCTCCTCCATCCTATGCCCTCCTCCAGTCCCATCACCTCCATCCCAAGTCCTCCTCTAGTCCCAGCTCTTCCATCCTATGTCCTCCTCTAGTCCCATCTCCTCCCACCACAGGAGGGGGGCAGTGGGGCAGGAGGGGGCGATCACATGATTTCCTGGCTGATCAAAGCAGCCGGGTACCAGGAGTCGAAATCTGCTGTGTTTAGTGGACACAGCGGCTGCGGGAGTGGCATGCTGTGCGCCCCTAACCTGGAGGAGGCTGGATGTCATAATGTACGTGATTCAGCCTACTGTGCCGCCCTGCCACAGTAAATGTACTGTGGCCAAGCAGCAAGCTTTTTTTAAATAACAAACATGTATATACTTACCTGCTCTGTGCAATGAACCCTATCATCCTCTTCCTGGGTCCCTCAATTGCAATCCAGGCTCCTCTTCTTCTTGGTGTGCCACCATAGGAAGCCACTTCCTATGGTGTCACACCTGCTGGCTTGATCCTGAGCCACGCTGCCTGCATCCATAGACACTCACAGTGTTATTTGGCCCAACCCCAAATCCCTCACCACATAATTTGACTGACAGCACCAGGAGCCAATGGCTTTTGCAGCCTCAGCAAAGCCTGTGAGAGTGGGAGCAGCCGCTACAGATGGGCACAGCGTTCGATCAAGTGTGGGCTCAGGTAAGTAGAAAAGGGGTGATACTGTTACCTAAACATTTTTTACCTCACTGCAAGGAATGCAAACTCAGCTTCCGATCTCGCCCCCACTGGCTTACCTGAGGACCTGCAGTCATCATGATTTGGCTCCTTCAGGTGAGGCAGATAGGGCGAACTTCGGCAGCCAGCCTCTCCTGTGGGACAACTTCAGCTGGACTGGTAATTTTCACCTCCGGTCATGGCTCTTCTTTCCCCAGGCTCTGGGCTGCTGCTATCATCTGGTCTCTTCCAAAAGAGTAGTGGCGGATACCTGACTAACTGTAGGTCTGCACACCACACATCTTTTAACAAATCTTCACTTTTTGAGTTCAGTTTCACCTTAAAGGGTATCTAAATCCAAAAGTAAAATTTCTATATTATGCAGTTGTCCAGTTCTTAGATGTGGTGTCTGCATTAGTTTTCCTTTTTAGGCTTTTTTTTTTAAGTTAGTAAACCTACCGATCTAGCCAGCCAGTCAGTCTGTTATTTTTCAACTTCCTTTTTGTCCATACAAAGTGATAGTAAGAGGGTTGAGACAAACCGTTAACACTTACAGGGGTGCTTACAATGGTCAGCTTTTAAATATTTATGTAAAACCTTTATCCCAAAAGGAAAGAAACTATTGCTGTAACTGCTTATAAAGTATTAGCTGAATTGAGGAAATGGAGGAACTGATTTCTGTTGCTAAGGAATATCCCGAGAGATTCAGGAAAACATGGGCCTCTTGGAGTCATTTCGAAACCACTTCTACTTATCACCTACTAGTACATGAACAACATATACCCTCCTTTTGAATGATTGGACATAATGTGGTTCTGGGGAGCACCCTGTTTACCGAGGTCACACCTGATGCACGTTTGGATGCTCTTTGGCTCAACATTGTGGCATACCTTCCCGGGTTATTAGCCCACGTGTTGCTCCATTGACTGATCTGGCACGTACTGCATCTTAAGCTATATGACTATCTTTCTAGCGCGGCTCGTACAAAGTGAAGTGAGATATTTATCCGCAATTATCCATTCCACTTCCCCTCAACACCTTACCCCCCCCTTTTTTTCCCATATTCCCCTCCCCCATTATACCACCCTACATATCTTTCTCTAACTACTCCTCTCTCTGTCTTATCTTTAATTCACACCTGTGTTATGTCTTTATTACTTACATATCACCAACAAAACTGAGCATTGACCTTCATACAGGTGTGATCTTCTTCACATAACTCACACACCCAAGATATGGACACACCAACTATAACATACACATCATCATGTGCTATCCTTACCCAACACTCCACACTCCCTTAACATAGACGCTTGCTAATAGGCCAGGAGACAATATATCTATATTGACTTATCTCTTCTACTCTGTGTATCTGCTGGTTTACAATATTCATTTGATATAATGTCATATTCCATTTTGATCTGTATTGCAGTTTAATCCATGACCTGTTTGCGAAACGGGAGGCTACATGCTATGTTTATGTTCAGACTGTAATCCATAACTGTACATGCACTGATATGCCTTTTTTCTTCTAATAAAAGTACTTTTGGAAAAAATAAAATAAAGTGTTAGCTGGAGTTCAACTTTGGTTTGTTAGCCAAATCCATCTGAATCTGCTAGACTAACAAGCCCCTCTCTACAGACTGAAAATGTTGCTGTCCAGAGGTGTCTCCATTGCTCTCCAATCCAGAGTGGAGAAACCCTAAAGGCTGGTTCACCTCAGATGCAGTCCAGTGTGTTTTTAACCACTTGCGGGCCACCTGCCCGCAATGTACTGGGCCATGCACAGGCAAAGTGATGTATCCATAGCAGGTACCCTGCATGAGTGCCCCCCCCTTCCCTGCCAGCACCCACTGTGATTGTACACAGCATGAGCCTGTCAGTGAGTCCCTGCTGATCAGCTGTGTAGAATCACAGCCCAGAGCTCTGTGTTGGCAATCAACACAGAGTTCTGTACAGAGGGAACAATCTCTCTGTTGCTCATCTCTGCAAAGCAGGGAAGAGAAACTAAGGTGTCCTTTTATGACACAGAGAATAGCTGTGATTCAGAGGATCGCAGCTATTCTCTGGTCATTCACAGTTTATAACACTCAGGAGATCATGTTCAGCCCTTCACTGGAGATCTGTGTTCTCCCTCCAGATTCTCCAGCCCAGAGCTGGAGAATCGGAGGGACCGCAAACTAAGCGGAGATAATTTACCTCTACTTAATAAACTGATCTTTTACCGTAATCTCGCGAGATTATAGTAAAATCAGCCGTTTTCCAGCGTTTGTAGACCGTTCTTCCTTCGTTTGGAGAACTGATCTACATATGCTTCATAAACGGCATTCACAGGAGAACTGTGTTCTCCGAGAATGCCGGAGAACTGAGCAGCGATCTATTACTGCTGGTTCATAAACGGACACCTTAGAGATCATTAGTAAAAAGCAGCACACTTTACACACATTACACATAGTTAGGCACAACTTTAACCCCTTGATCACCCTAGATGTTAACCCCTTCCCAGCCAATGTCATTAGTTCATTAGTACAGTGACAGTGTATAGTATGATCACTGATCACAGTAGCGTCAGTTAGTGTCGGTCCCATTTTAATCACCGCAGTTAGTAGTATATATATTTTTAGCAAATATCCTGTATATATACCATAGTTTCTAGGCTCTATAACTTTTACGCAAACCAATCAATATACACGTATTGGCATTTTTTTTTTACCAAAGACATGTAGCAGAACACAATTTGGCCAAAATTTATGAAGAAATTTGATTGTTTAAATTTTTATTGGATATGTTTTGTAGCAGAAATTATTTTTTTTTCATACATTTTGGTCTCCTTTCATTTATATCACAAAAAATAAAAAAAAAGCCCAGTAATGATCAAATACCACCAAAAGAAAGCTCTATTGGTGTGAAAAAAATGATATAAATTTTGTTTGGGTACAGCGTTGCATGACTGTGCAATTGTTAAAGTAGCACACTGCTAAATAGCAAATAATTGCCTGATCACGAAGGTGGTAAAACCTTCCAGGATTTAAGTGGTAATCTGCATCAAAAACACAGGGACAGTGTTTTCCATGTATTCCAGTGGCCCTAGTTCACACCAGTGCAGTGCGTTCTTGTGCAGTTAACAAAAGTAGAACATGCATTTTTTCTGTATGGAACGCATCTGGAATGTGGCAAAACACATGGAAACAGGGGCGGACTGACCATTTGGAAACTCGGGCACTGCCCGAGGGCCTGGGTTCAGTAGGGGGCCCCATGAGATGCCCCTGGTACCTTTTTCATAGGCTTTTTTGAGTCTGGGCAAGGACACAGGGGCTCCATGATCCCCTATTGCCCGGGGGCCCCATGAGTTGTCAGTCCGCCGCTGCATGGAAAACACCAGAATGCATGTAAACGCACAAGAAGTGTCCTGAATTGAGATGAGTTAAATAAAGGGAAAAACACATTAAAAATGCAGCGGAACGCATCAAAAGGCGCATGCAGAAACATACCTGAAATGCAGAAATTGTGGTATGAACCACCCTTAGACAAAAAGGGTTTTATTTACTAAAACTGGAGAGTGCAAAGTCTGGTGCAGCTCTGCATAGAAACCAATCAGCTTCCAGGTTTTACTGCCAAAGCTTAATGGAACAAACTGAAGTTAAAATCTGATTGGCTACAATGCACAACTTCTCCAAATTCTGGGTGCTCCAGTTTTAGTAAGCCTTCGTGCACACTTGACGTTTTGATAATGCTGGTAACGTTAGCTGTGTAAAGTCACATTAAAGCGGAGTTCCACTCACCCTGTCAAAAAATAAAAGTCAGCAGCTACAAAAACTGTAGCTGCTGAATTTTAAAAAACAGCCACTTACCTGTCCCTTGGTCCCATGGTATGTCCCCTGCAGCATGTTTCATCGGCTGTCCTGTATTCCAGGAGGCCGGCATCTTCAATGTGGGCACCCGGCTGTGACAGATTGCGGCTTCACACCCGGGTACCCACTGTGCATGCAAGAGTAGCGCGGCGTTTCATGAACGGTCCTGTAGTCTTCTGGGACCTGTCACGTGTCCCAAAAGACTACAGGGAGGGAGGGAGGGACAGAGCGCTTCCGATCGCCTAGGCAATCGGACTGGAAGTGGGAGCGGGTACCTGTCAAATTTGGGTACCTGCTCCCCCCCATCTCCCCAAAGGTGCCAATCTTTAATTGTGAGTGGGGGAGAAGTCCTTAAAGTGGAACATCCCCTTTTGGGTGTAGCTCTGCTTTTGCATTAGCGTTTAGCAGAGTTTTCCCGCGTTTGCAGTTTGTAGCGTTTTTTTTTACCAAAGAAAAAAATTTTTATTTGCTCCAAAAAAATCCAAAAATGCCGGTTTGCGGCGTTTTACTGCGTTAGAGCATTTTTACAGCTAAAAAAACACTGGTTACATTAGCTGTGTAAAGTCACGTTAAAAACGTGAATTTTTCAGATTTTTTAGCGTTTTTGCATTGGCGTTTAGCTGCGTTTTGTTTTGGCACTGGCGTTTAGTTGCGTTTTGCTGCGTTTTGCCGCGTTTTTCAGCATTTGTGTTTTTTAGCACCTAATTTTTTTGGATCAAAAAAGGTCCAAAAACACTGGTTTACAGCGTTTTACTGCATTTTGCCACTTTTTCAGCGTTAGAGCGATTTTACAGCTACAAAACTCCTCTAGAAGCTCACTAGTCCTGTTTTTTTTTCCAGCCAAAAAACGTTGATTACAGTCTATGTGTGTATGGACACATAGGATAACATGCTGTAGAAAAAAACGTCAAAAGTCAAAAACAGCAGCTGTAAAAACGTCAAGTGTGCATGAGGGCTAAATCTCCCCCGAAGTGTGTTACAGATCTGATCACCAGGTGAAAATAATGGTCTAAAAATATCAAAACTAATGCAGCCACCATATTGAAGGACTGGTAAGCTGGAATATATATATATATATATATTTATATATATATAAATTTTTTTTGGGGAGTTTAGATAAAATTAAAAAAATAGACTAGCAATACACTTAAAAAACAACTTTTTTTTTAGCTGTGAACACCTGGGACACTTTCTCATCAACTTGTTTGCAATCTATTGTGGAATGTATTTGCTTTTTGTGTCAAAACATGTCTTATCTGTTAATGACTTGCATGTATTACTGCAAACTGATTCCTAGACTGGCTTCATGTAAGGTAGATGCAGTAATAAGGAAAGACTGGAGGAGGTAACGCTGAAACAAGGAGAATAAGAGAGAGACAAGCTAGTAGTTGTGTTTGAGACAAGGCAACATTATAGCCTGAAAGAAGCACCTTCAGTTAAAAGAGATGAAAGGGAAGGGGGTGGGGGTTGTATGCCTGCGCTGTGCTGTCTCCAGGAAGAAGTAATGTAGTGTGTGTGTCTATGTGAAAGAGAGCTGCGTTTTGGCAGTTGGGCATCTACATGTTAATTCTGGCTGCAACAGAGATCCATACGGAGGAGGAACCAGACACCAGCTTCACCATGTATGTAGGATATTTTGGTGTGCCACTCCTATACTTGCTGTACCCCAGTGCTTGAGTTGCAGGGCATGTGCTGATTGTTTTATGCCTTTAATCCCAATTTGTTCCGTGGCTTCTCTGGTTACAATGCCCATTTGAAAGTGATTTAATTATGTCTGTTTTTCCCCGCCCAATGCTGCCAAGGCTATTTGGCGTCTCTTGATATGTAGAGCCTCTTCCCTTGTCTTTTGATCATTTGTTTTGCTTGTATCTGTTCAGTGTGTAGTCATCCTTTTGCACTCCTGCATGTGGCTCGCCAACACAAAGCTTTATTATCAGGAAGTTCACAGCCTTGGCAACAGATCGCTGTGCTGCAGTGCTACCTGCCTACACTCCCTCTTTGAATGCCATGCTAATTTTTTTTTGTTATTATTGGGGGCTAGAAGAAGAGAACTGGGCACAGCGTTCCCTTTTTTCTTTCCCAATTGATTTCCAGCTACACGTGATCTGAGCCGTTTTCACAGCGTTGCCTGCCCCCCTGGGCTTTAGGACGTGTCTTTATGTGAATAGGATCTTGTTGCTTCCCAACTCGATAATCATGCATAGATCTTCATGTGTGCGCAGTGCTGATCTACTATGTGATGTCCATTCGGGCTGCAGAGTGCCAATGAATTAATGAGGTGGCTTGGCTACTAGCTGATCCATATTTCTCCTTGTAGCTGTAATACACATAGGATTTGCTTGGATTTATTGACATTTTAAAGGCTGGGGGATATTCATATACACTCTTCTATACCGAGTGAGTATGCTGTTACTAAAGGTTGTTTGATACCCTTCATCTGTTTCCCCCTCCTCTGGATTACCTCTGATCTCCTGTCTTTCTTTTAACTTCCAGGATGGCTCGTTTTGGAGAGGCGGTGGCTGGCAGATTGGGGTCTGGGGATGGAGGATCAGAGAGAAGTAAGACTCTGCAAGGGTCTCCAGCTGCACCAGTGGGGACCCAGGCAGCTTTTAAGCAATCCAAAGCCCAAAGAGCGAGGACCATGGCTTTATACAATCCCATCCCAGTCCGGCAGAACTGCTTCACCGTGAACAGGTCGCTGTTCATCTTTGGAGAAGACAATATCGTCAGGAAATATGCTAAGAAGCTCATCGATTGGCCATATCCTTTTTTTAAAAAAAAAAAAAATGCAACGTGGAACAAATCTGGTTTATGGTGGAATTCGTAGCCCCTGGAAAGGTGAGGGTTAATGCCGCTGTAAATAATGCTGCTGCAGATAATGGCAGTATCTTTAAGTCATCAGCTGGAAACTCAAGGTAAGAACGTTGAATTGTGTACAGACACAGTGGAACAGCATGGTCAAGCCTCATACATTGTGTTGATCTTGTTTGTTTTGATAACTGTCAATGATCGTCAATTATTGTTTTGTATATGGGGGAAAAGGATTGGTACGTTGTAATGTTGAACAGTTGGGAGTTGGTAAGACTACCTGTCCTGAAAATGAATTGAGAAAGTCAGCTACCCCCTCCCTCCCTCCCCTTCTGTTAGCGCTGTGGAGTAGAAGTTCACCTGCTCTATTCTCCTGTCTAAAATATCTATAGCAGAGAGGCGGTGGGCTCCCTCTCTCCACAGCCCCCCTTCTTCTTATCGCAATGATTAATTATTAAAAGACTGATGCTGACAGATCCCCCTCTCAACAGCTACACCATGATTTCTTTACAGCAACGATGACAAATCTTTCTCTTTTCAGATTAAATCATGCTTGCCAACAGGTGTAAAATGAAAAGGAAACATTAGTTAGATTTGCTGTGCATGCAGAGGTTTCTATTATGGGGATTCAATGTTTGGACAGCTACCAGCAGAAATGAGTGAATCTGCTAGGGTTCGATTTGAGGGCAGGTTTAAAAATGTTCAAAAATTTGCAAACTTTAATGTGAACATCACTGAAGTCTTAAAAATTAATTCTCTCCGTTTTCAAGGCTAATAGAAAATGGATTGTCAAACAAAGGGCACTGCCATGGAGGGCAAAAAATTAAATACCTTTTGGCAGGGAGCAGCTCTTTTAATAAGGCTTAAAGGATAACATTAAATACATAAATTCTTTAAATAGTATACTTGGGGAATGCCCTAAACCTAACTGTAAAGTGGTGCATTTGTAGAATGTACACAAGCAAAAGTGGCATATACTAAGAAAAAGAAAACGCAATTTAAATTAGCAGCTGCTAACTGTGCTAACTGACATTTCCCAGCTGCTTTATTTTGTTGGTAATAAAGCAGCCAATAAATTTCTTCATCTATACCAGACCCTTATTCCAAATGAAGCTCTGCTATAGATTGTAAGGGTGGACCCCACGATAAATTGGGTTCCCCGTAAAATCCTTACCAGACCTTTATCCAACCATGCAGCCTTTCTGAAAAGGGGGGGGGGGGTCAGGAAGCATGTGGGGTACCTGTGACATCCCTGACCAAATATGGTAGTTTTCATATTTGATCAATGACATCACCCAGGATAACCAATACCTTTGTTTGCATTCAGGAACTGGGCTGGGAGCTGTCATTGGCAGCGAGCAGTCATCAGGAGCATAAGTGGTGGGTTGGCGGGCATCATACATCCTGACTGGCATGGTTGTACATCACTAGATGATATGAATGGCAGAAAACATTTTTGAAAATGTTCCATGTGGGCTTGGTTTTCTTATAAGAAACCTTATGGGGACCCTCAAAGTGAAAACCAGGCCAGGCCTTGACGAAGGTTTGGATGTTAAAGGTTATGGATTTTAAAGGAGAACCCCATGCAAAAAAAAACAAGAAAGAATACAGGGTTGGATCCCCCTCCAAAGTCAGTACCAGACCCTTATCCTTGTTGAGGGTCTAGTTTGGATTATAACTACAAATCTCACACTCAAAAAGCAAGGGGGACCTCAAAAGAAATCAATACCAGAGCTTTATTCCAGCATGCAGCCTGGCTGACTTTCAAAGGAGGGGAGGCAACAAGCAAGCACCCCTCTCTTCAAAACCATAACAGGCCGTATGCCATCAACATAAGGAGGGGCCCCCTGACAAAGCATTTTGTCCCATTTTTGATGGGGACCTCTTCCTTTGGTCCCTGGCCTGGTGGAGGTCTGTGGGAGCTAACTCACTGGAATCTTGAAGTCACCTTTAAAATAAGGGGTCCCCAGACATCCACCCCCATATTCCCTATGGGATGTTTGGTCTATGACATCACCTTGGATGACTGCCAGCTTGTCTACAAGTTGGAAGGCAGCAGGATAGTGGTTGCTAGGATGCTGGTAGCCATCTACATCTTAGCAACTAAAGATGCTGTTGGCCACTAACATCTTAGAAATCAATGAAGTTAACAGCCTGCACAGCGGACAGTTGTCATACCACAAATAAATGAATTACTTTTTGCTTCTTTCAGCAGGAAGTTTGGGTGGGTGAATAGGGTGAACCTTGCACAGCTGCAAACCCTAACCCCATCCTAGCTACCAGGAGAACCTACCCACTTTTAGAGCCATGAACAGCAACTGATGAGTGAGCAGTGCCCAGATGGGGCTGTATTCTAGGCTTCAGCACCATGGACAGCAAAGTAATTTGTAGCTGCCAATGCCAAGTTCCTCAGAAGTGACAGTCCGGAGTTTAGACAGTTTGTCCTACTTGACAGCAAAGTGTCCCTGAAAACAGTTTTAAATCCTAGGCTTCTGCATTAGAGCTAAAACCCTATTGTGTAAGAGCAGTAGAAGTGGTTTCTATAGACACGCAGTTGAAGGTGAAGTTTAATGTTATCTCTTTAGGAGAAATAATATGGGAAATGCTGCACAAATTGGTGCAAATGTTTTATATCAATTATTTATTATTGCCTCAGCTATTACATTTGTGCATGCTTTTCAGGGCTGAACAGATATGCTATGAAGTCCCTCTATTGATTTTATTAAATAAAGCAAAGTGCAGTTACTCAGAGCAAACCAATCAAAATGTATCTTTCACTGATCTGACAATAGTAAGTAGAGCTTTACTGGTTGTTATGAGTTCCTGCAATCTCTACAACATAATGGCTATCTGTTTAATAAGCCCATTTTGTTTGGTATAGTTTTCTTTCAGTTCTTATCATCTCTTTAATATTGACTTTAAAGTTACCATGTAACTGCAAACATTATCTAAAATGCTAATTTATTTTATGTTCCCCTTTTTAAAAAAATGACATAATTAGATATGAGCTCAGATAAGCCAGTGTGAATGCAAAGTGTTGCTGAAAATGTTTAAAAAAAACCCTGACTTCCAGAGAAAGTGGTTATCTAGACCTCCTCCAGTCAGCCTCCATAGCTACAGTATTGTTAAACTCGATCCCAGTCTTGCATGAGCATAAGTGCTAGTTTTATCAGACCTGGGAACTAAGACAAAGTGTATTGTGCTCTCTTGGCTATTAAAAGTAATATGGAAAATGCCTCAGGACATAAATTAATGCCCCGACTCTTTCTAGGAAATGGTCACAACAAAAATCTGCACTTTGATACTGGGACAATGTGCTTTTTGAGAAAAGAGACACAGTACTTGGTACGCATCACCATAATTGATCTCTCACAGCAGAAAACAATAGTATTTGTTTGGGACAAATCCAACCCAGCCAATCAAATTTTTTCCCTAGGAGACTTGTGTAGGGAATGTTTGCTGTGGTCAGAGATGGCCTACAGGCATGTGAACATTACTTGACCCAACTCTAAAGGCTGAATTGGGTAATCATGCTCTGATACCTATAGGCACCTTTAGTTGCTTACAACAGGTTTTCCTATTTATCTGCATTGCTCTTAGCCCACAAATAATATGCTCTGAATTAGGGTCCCCAAGAGGTTTGGGGCTGCAAGGCAAATATCCTAGCCTTTTTACCTGCTCAGATGAAAAATTTGCCCAAGAGCTTGTGAATCAATGATCATTTTGCTCTTAACAGCCTATTCTGTTTGAAACTCTCGACATATATTGACAATCATTTTGATTAAGAAGGTAAAGTTCAGAAGCAGATACGATTATCCCAGAATTCCACTGTACATCATTTGGGATTTTAAACTAGTATAATAAAAATAATTTCCAGGCAGGTTATACCATTAAGAATGGTGTTCATTATAAATAATGGCTAGAGCAGTGAGGTGCTATAACAAGTTATCTACAGTAACCAATCAAGTTAGCTTTCCTTAGTATCTCTGTACTAAACTTCTAAAAGTAGTTAGTTGTGTTTTCCAGTATGACATTTGTGCACAAAACACTTTCTGTATATAAAAAGGTTGCTTAGTTAATGCTCTACTCCAGTCTAGTGGTCTCCAAACTGTGGCCCGTTGCTTGCCTTTATCTGGCCCTTGTGGCACTATTCTGCCAACTGACACCAATGATGGCGCGCCATTCCCCCTACTGAAATTATCAATGGGGTACTATTCTTTTCATTGATATCAACATTCCTCCCATTAAAACCAATGATGGGGCACTGATGGGGGGGCATTTTCTACTCCCACTGGCCACAGTCCAGCCCCCCTAAAGTCTGAAGGATAGTAAACTGGCCCTTTGCTTAAAAAGTTTAAAGACCCCTGCCCTAGTCATATGGAAAGTGCAGTTGCAGTGCAGCTGTTAATTTTAGTTAACTGTAGCTGGATTAGTGGTTCATGATTTTTGGTTGGTTGGCTTTCTGATTTAGTAAATAAAACCATGGATGTTTAACTGTTTACCCATTATTTCCATCACTCTAACTTTTCCACAGTCCATCTATATAACATTTATAATATGGTATTGTCACGATAATTTACATTGTAGTAGCTTCCATTGCATGGGCTGATCCTAGGGAGTTCACAACGTGCGTCTAATAACAATCGGATTAATATAGCACAGTGTACTTATTAGTTCAAAATCCCTATAATTCTTTACAATCCACAGTATTCTCTTGGGGTAGCAGGGAACTCAGCCATTACCCTTTGTTCCACATGTGAATTCAGAATTTCTTACATTCAATAGTACTAACCAGTATAGTGAGATGTAGCACTTTATATATTTCATTCCTGTAAGCCTGTAAGAAAAATGATTATTGAATTAATACCACGCACCTATAAAATGACATGACCCTCGATGTGTATGTACTGTTGGGTATATGCAAACAATACATTCCAACCCAGATGCTGCTTAGTACAGTTAAAATATTTGTTTTAGGCAACCAAATAAAATTGCATGTGCATATAGTTCCATTTATCTATTTACTAACTTTAGGAAGTTTTATGGGATGCACTTAAAAGGTCAATCTACCTCTTTTAGTTTCTATTTTGAAGACAACACAAATATGTTGCCTGAAGATGCCCAGTGCTCATGCTTCCTCTAACACTAACCCTTGTCCACTTGGGATCTTAGGTACTCCTGCCTCTATAGTCACTTTGTAAGTTTCTTCAGCAGCAGGAATCAGTTGAGGCCATGAGGCAAGAACCTTGCTTAGTGTCACCTCTGCTTGGTATCATGATGACCATGAGCCATCCCAAGCCTCACGTGTCAGATATGAGTGGGCAAAAGATTATTTTACATCATTTTTTGTGGAATGTGGCAGTACCAGAGAACTCAAGTGTAGAAATATTGTCATTAATAGTTCAACTCACCAGTGGCAAGTGAAGAACTGAAATACGAGACCCTTTTCACTTCAACTAACTGGAACCCACTATGTTAGAAAGTGTGATGTGATACAACATGAGGCATTGCATAATATATATACATTCATGTAGGTTTTGAGTTATCTTTTGTAATGAATTGCTGCCTTCCCAAAGGCTTCATATTAGGACTAATATTGCTATCGTATGGTCCACTTTGTTAGAGGCAACGTGTGAAAAATAAACTAAGCTCACTCAGAATGCATTAGCATAGAGCAGGCTGGGGATGCAAATATTTTGCCGTAGGTGGCAGAAGTGTAAGAAACATTTTACTTTGCCATTTATAGATGCACTATTCTTCTAAATTGCTTCACTTTCCGCTTGAATTTTAGGGAACTAATGCTGGGTATAAATAATTGCGCTTAACACACCAGGGATCTTTATGTCCTCGAGTACTGTTAACAACAACAAGCTAAATTAAGGCAAAAAAAGCTTAGAATTGCTTTCTGTCTTTACCTAAAAACAAAGAACAGTAATCACAGACTAATTTAAGTTAAGCATTCTTAACATGCTTATGATCACAGTGAACACTGGTTAAAGAAAAAGGCATTGTAATGAGCTCCTGCAGCTTTCCTTAGTTTGAAATTCTCGCATTGAGCTGTAATTGATGTCTTTTGCATTTATCTTGCACTATTTAGCAGGTTTAGCTTTGGGCATTCATTGTGTTTTTGAAAAATATATGAGATTAAGGGTCATGAGACTGTCTGGGATTACCAGTGCTTGGCGGGGAAAGGCCATATATCCAATAATGAAAGATTGTACAACTCTGTGCTTATTTATTGCACCTTGTGTCAGAAGTCTAGCTATGTTATGTGTGCCTAATATTTTTGTGGTTTGCTTAGAAACACACAAATAAAAGTTTATAGGAATATTTATTAAGCCCTGGTTCACACTGGGTGGGCTGGTTCCCACACCTGCAACTACCCATAGCCAAATCGCACTGCTCTTATGAGAGACAGGAGCCTGCCATTCATTCTGAATGGCACCCCCACGCATCTCAGCCTGCAGTGTGTTTGTGGGTATGGGAACCGCAGGGAAATCGCATGGTCAAAAGCTGCAGAGCGGTTTTTGATGTCTTTTTTGAATACAGTGTACAAGCAACAGACGATAAATGAAAAATGCATGTAAAGTTGACAAGCCAAATTGTAAATCATTGTTTTATATGAAAGTGGTCCTTTACTGTGACCCAAAGACTAATTTGAAGGCAAAGCTCTGCAAACAATGGCCAGCTACAAGAATATATCCAGTCCACAGATGATGAGCATAGACTGGGGATCCAGGTCAGATGGAGACCCAGATATAAGGGGGGAGCTTTGATGTAAGATGGACTCTGACGGGGACACTGATATATGGGGGGGGGGGGGTCTGATTTAAAGGGGTACCCTGATGTAAAAGGAGATGCTAATGGGGACACTGATGTGAGGGAGACTCTATTGAGGGCATTAATGTAAGGGGGGGACTTTGATGGAGACCCTGATTTAAGGGGGTACCCTGATGTAAAAGGGGACTCTAATGGGGACACTAATGTATGGGGGGACTCTGATGGGAACACTGATATAGGAAGAAACTCTAATAGGAATACTGATGTAAGGGGAACTCTGATGTGAGGGGGGGACTCTGATAAGGGCTCTGATATAGGGGGAACTCTTCAAGTAGACTCTGATGTAAGGGGACTGTAATGGGGACCCTGATGTAAGTGGGAACTCGGATGCAGACTTTGATATAAGGGGGGCTCCAACTGGGATTCTGATGTAAGGAGGGCTTTGATTTATTTTACTAGCTAAAGGCAAAACTTTAGTTTAGTCTTAGATAGAATGGAGATGGATTAGAACATCTGTCAGTTTTTATTGTAGTTTGTGTCCCCATTAGGTAGATTCCCCCTTTTTGTCCTGTTTATCATTAAAAGCGAAAGTAAAAAAAAATCCAAATATTGGGATGTCCCCAGGAAAGCAATAGTGGGTAAATTTTCTAATGGGGACATTAGTTCTGGTGACCAGGAAGTGAAGGTAAATCTCCTCAATGGGAAACAGATGGCAAAAAATAAGCCAACAGGGGACACTCCCTTACTCTATCCAACATCGAAAAAAAGGTTTTAGGTCAATTTTCAGCTTTCAGCGGTGTCACACTTTGAATGACAATTGTGTGGTCATGCAACACTGTACCCAAATGGAAATGTTATCTTTTTTTTAGAAAGATAGAGGTTTCTTTTGGTGATTTTTTTTTATTTTTTACTAAACAAAAAAAGTCCAAAAATGTTGAAACAAAAACATTTTTCTTAGTTTCTGTTATAAAATTTAGCAAATAAGTTTTCTTCTTTACTGATGAGTGCTGATGAGACTGCACTGATGAGGAGGCAGTGATTAGGCTGCACTGATGGGCACTGATGGGCACTGATAAGCGGTACTGATAAGCAATGAACAGGCTGTATTTTTTGTATGTTACCTAAGCTAGGCAAGTGTTATTATTTATTTATTTTTAATTAAAGTGGTTCCCCCTAATGCTCACCTGAACTCGATCTCGATCCAGTGATGTGCATAAGAGCAGAAGCTCTCCCGAGTCTCTCCTTCCTCATTGGCTGAGACACAGCAGCAGGAGCCAAGGGAGGCGAGTCATGCTCTTTGTGTCTCATAGATATACAGGGTCAGCTTGGGAGCAAGCAGCTTGCTCTGGGAACACTCAGCAGGGGGGAGGAGCCAGGAGCACCGGCGGGGGCCTCAAGAGGAGGTGGATCAGGGCTGTTCTGTGCAAAAGCTAAGTATGCAATGTTTGTTCTTTAAAAAACTGAACATTTGCAATCACTTTAATAATAAAGTTCAGAATGCCATCTTTAATCTACAGCATTCTCTCCAGCTGGGTTCCTCCATATACCTCCTGACTACCTTCAATACACCGATCAGATATAACATTAAAGCGGAGCACCACCCAAAAGGGGAAGTTCAGCTTTAATGCTTTGCCCCCCCCCGCTCTCCATTAAGGATTGGCACCTTTGGGGAGCAGGTACCCTTTCCCACTTCCACAGGCAATCAAAAGTGGAAGCTGTCCTCCTCCCTCTCTCCCCGTAGTCTTCTGGGACACGTGACAGGTCCCAGAAGACTATAGGGCCATTCACAAAGTGCAACGCTTCTCGTGCATGTGCAGTGGGCACCCGGCTGTGAAGCCACCAGCTATCACAGCCAGGTGCCCATATTGAAGATGCCGGTGCCAGGGAGAGAAGGCGGCCGGTGAAACTAGTGGTGGTGAGGACGCCGCTGGACCGGGAAAGGTAAGTGGCTGTATTTTAAAAGTCAGCAGCTACAGTTTTTGCTGGATCATGTGGATGTTACTTTGACATGTACCACCTACCGAAATATTGTTGCTCACCAAGTTCACCTCTTCATGGAAACAATATTCCCTGATGGCAGTGGCCTCTTTCAGCAGATTAATGCACCCTGCCACACGGCTAAAAGAATGGTTTGAGGAATACGAGTTCAGGTGTTGACTTGTCCTCCGAATTCTCCAGATCTTATTCCATTGAGCATCTGTGGGATGTGCTGGGAAAACAAGTCCGATTCATAGAGTCCCCACCTTGCAATTTGCAGGACATAACGAATCTGCTACTGACAGCTTGGTGTCAGATACCACAGCATACTTTCAGCAATCTAGTAGCATCAATGCCTTGACAGGTCAGGGCTGTTTTTACTCAGCACAAGACCTTCACTACTCCTCTTTTATAGTCATCTGTTCACACTTTCACAGATGGAACTTCTCATGTGCTTCTGCACTTCTTTGGAACTCACTTGTGCATGCCATTTAACACTCTAAAACGCATCAAATGCTCCATTAACTCCTACCTCTTCAAAACAATGTTTTTAATCTGGCCAAAAGCTGCAGGTAATCTATTAAAGAAAAACAACTCTGGAAACAAGGCAAAAAAAAAATAAGTTAGACGTAGGGCAAAGGACTAGTCATCAGCATTTCCTGTGGTCCCCCATCAGCTGATCTTTTCCTCTTTACTGACTAATCCTGCCTTGTGTCTCTCTGTGGAGGCAGCCATCTTGGTAGAGGTAGGTCTTTGCTTCTTCATGCCGGATCTTCAAAACAAGAAGAACAGAATACAGTAAAGACATCATGAAATGTTGCTCCACATCTCCTGAGATTAGCAGTCAGTGTCAGCCAGGCCCGGACTGACCATACAGCACACCAGGCATTTACCCGGTGGGCCAATGCCTAAGGAGAGCGGCCTGTTGATAACTGGACCGCACATTGGGAGGTAAGTGGTGGTTGCGGTCTGGACAGGGTTAACACAGAGCATGGCCACCGCTCTTCTTCCACTATTCAGCCATGCCTACAGCAGGGCTGGTTTTGGCAAACTAGAAGGTGCAGAAGAGGACCTGCCAGCAGAAGACACATACCTCCTAGGCTCGCTGCTGGAAATACACTGCATTAGACCATGGTGGGCTCTCTCCTAACCATGACAGCTGCACAGGGGTGAGGACAGTGTGTGTTACAGCCACACATCCCACTCTGTAGCGGCAGTGTTTATTTCTGTGTGTGTGTGTGTGTGTGTGTGGGTGGGGGGGGGGGGGGGGTTGGACTGTCTCTTTGCTGGATTGGTCCAGCTCCTTGCTATATGGAGATGTCTCTTTACTTGATTGTGCTGTCTCTTTTCTGGATGTGGGATGTCTCTTTTCTATATATTGGGCTGTCTCTTTGCTGTACTAAGCCGTCTCTTTGCTACAGTATATGGAGCTGCCTCTTTGCTGGATTGGGATGTTTCTTTGCTGGATTGAGCCGTCTCTTTGCTATATGGTGCTGTCTCTTTGCTGGGTTGGGCCATCTCTTTGCTATATGAGGATGTCTCTTTGCTGCACCATCAAATAACTTGCAGTGCACTACTGTTTTTCAGGTGAAAAAAATGAAAGTTTTTGAAGTTCTGCTTAGGCACAATTAACATTTAAATTTTTCCTTATACTGTAGCAAGTCTTTTTTTTTTTTAAAGTTCAGATCCACTTTAGGTCACATGGTCCAGTGTTGTTTATTTTTCTATTATTTGATAATGCATAAACTGTCAAATAATTGAGAAACATAATAGAGCATACCCATCCCCTTACCTATTCTTTCTGCTCCCTACTTGTTAGATTGCCATCACAAGAAGTAAGGAGTAGAAACAATGGGTAAATGGAATGGGTAAACTATATTATATTCCCAATTTTTTTCACAATTTATACCTTGTCAGATATTCCCTATCTACTCTTGGTTTTCTTGCATAGGTTTGTTTTGCAAGTGTATCATATATTCTTGCTTTTTTACTTTGCAATGCACAAATTGAGATATGATAGTATGTACAACAATGACAATCATGAAATTATTTTTTAACTGTTGCTATGGACACCATTGGTCTTTGTACTGCGCAGAAATAAGCTTTAAGGAAAAAAAAATTAGCTGCCTAACTTCCATAGCACAAGCCATGTTAAGAATGTGGTTAGTGCTAGGATTTGGGTAGAAGTGATATCTACTTTAGAAAGAAAGAATCGATTTGGCTCAAAACAATGTATTGTCGGTCGATGCAATTTTAGTAAGCTTTGAATATATCAATTATTAAACTGGGAAAGCATCCTTGGAACATTATGCTCTTTTGCGGAACTTTTAAGCTGGTCATAGATGGATCGAATGTTTGCCGGTTCAGCAGGGATTGTACAACCAGCATGTCGGATTTTTAGCATGTGATTATTTCTAGCAGCTATAGCTGCTAGCAGTAATCACTATGTTCTCCTGGCTGAGATGGCCCCTCACCCCCCATTGACAGAACACAATAACTCAGTGGAAGGGATTCCTCCATCAACACTGACTGTGGTTGATGGGGGAATCAAGGTTGCAAGCAGGGCTACTGTTAGAAGCCACGGGGCCCCGTACAACCAATGTAACAGGGCCCCCAAATAAACACAGTTTATTATGCTTCAGTTATGAATGAACATGTGATTGATCACTACCGATCACCATTGTGTTCATTCAGGAAAGGAAGGGGCTTGTAAATGTGCCATATTTACGTAACCTTCCCACACTCCCCATCCTATTGATCTCCTTGTATTCTTGCATCTGCCTGTGGGAAGGAGAGGAGGGAAGCCGGCAGCACTCCGGGGGGGAGTCACACAGGGGGGCTTGGGCAGCATGGGGAAATGTCTGATGCACTGGGAGGGTGCTGCAGTGCCATACAAAGGATCAAATCCAGTAATTGCCCCCCTACCCCTGCTGCGCCGATCAGCCTCCCTGCTCACATCCAATTCACCCTGATGCCTGGGCCCCCCTGCTGGTCTGGGCCCCGTACAGGAGCGGTACCCCCTTATCCATGGCCCTGGTTGCAGGTAAGAATATCACATCATCTATGTCCTGCCTTATGTTAAATGTGTCTATGAAGGTTCTAACAGATTCAGATCATGGTATACTGTAGCTAATGGTAATTAGTCATATTTAACTAGACTTGTTCTGTAAAATTGAAGACATGTGGCCAATCACTTAGGTAACTCTTTCAGTTCTGAAGCAAGGAAGCCACTTAGATGAATGGTGAAGCATCTTCAGAATTAGAGAGCAAGAACAATTACACTTACAGCTTGCCCCCTGCAAAGTCCCACAAATAGCTTTTGAGCCTGCCAGTGAAGTCCACCAAATGCAACTTATTGTGATATGTGTGAATTGCTGCCACTATTATGTAGATTGTACCTGCTTGTACTACAGTGGGGTGAAAACATGTCTATCAGCATTGTCATTGCTGATTCACAAGTCTGTAGCTTGTCAAGCAGCACCTGGCCACACTTAGTCCTGCCCTCTGCTCTCTGATATTGACAGCACTGTCTCTGTTGCTGAAACCTCTCCACTGTCAGCTGCAGTGTCTGGGAGGGGAAGCAGGTGAGACACAAAGGAAAGAAGGTTTGGCTTCCTTCATTGGCTTGTGCATCACATAGTAACTGGATTTGATACTTGTTCGGACTGTCACACAAGATCCCTTAGTTGTAGTTTAAAGTAGGCTTCCGGGATAACTCTAACTAATCTTAAAAATACTCTCTCCTGCTGTGTAGGAAAGATACATATACTTATCTATTTTCATGCTACTCTGATCTGGTCATGTCTTGCTGGATTCTCTGTATCAGCCAACGCAGCTGCAGAGGAGAGGAGATAGCGCCAACAATACATGGGCCATTGAAGCCTATGGGTGATGTCACCACTCAAGGCATAACCAGCCATTACTGAGCGCTCTCTCCTCTTCCCTTTACCTGGCCGTTGACTGACCTATGCTTAGACAGGTTAGCAAGCAAAGGTGTTGGGGGAGGAGTATTTTTAAGATAAGTTAGGGATTTCCTAGACTTCTAATAAAAAAAGTGATTTCTAAAGGTATTTTTTTTTATATAACAAATATGTTATACTTACCTGCTTTGTGTAATGGTTTTGTACAAAGCACCCCCAATCCTCCTCAGCTTCCCTGCTGGCACTCCTGGCTCATCAGCCCTTCTATGTGCCCCCATAGCAAGCAGCTTGCTATGGGGGCTCTCGTGTGTTCTCACTCCGAGCTGACTCTGTATGTCCATTGACACACACTGGCTCACTGGCTGTGATTGACAGGTGGGAGCTAATGTCTCTGAGCAGGGAGAGAGCTGAAAGAACCTCTTTTCTCTTGCACATTGCTGGATCAAGATCTGGTTCAAGTAACTATAGAGGGGCTGGGCGGGGAAGGGGGGGTAGAGCTGCATGTAGAAGTTTTTTTTTTTTTTACCTGAATGCAGAGAATACATCAAGGTAAAAACCTTCTGCCATTAGAACCACTTTAAGGCTTGTTCACATTGTGTTGTTTCCCAGAGGCATGCTCTGAATATAGCGGAAGCTGTACATATGCTAGTAAAGAAAATGTAAACACTTAAAAAAACAACGTTGGTATGTAGGAGTATGGATTTAATAACATTTATTGAATATTTCTAACTTGAGCTTCCTTTGGGGAAAACATTAAATTAGTGAGTTTTAGTTACGATTTAATGTCCCCGCCTGACTTCTACGGTGTGCTGGGGCCTGTTACCTGTTTCCGATGGTGTCGGTGGTTTAGGCGGTTTGGGCTAGGATCTGGGATTGGGATTTCATGAGAAAAAAATTGTTTGGGGAGTTAGTCTATGAAATTTCTGTTCAAGTTGAATTACTTTAGCAAGAGACTGACATAAATTGGTATTTATTTACACATACTTGCAATTTCCTTAGTGACATCTTTTCTGCATTTTTAGCATCTCTCCACCATATGTTGTTGGGCGGATCCATCTGTTTATACTTCACATAAACTGTTTGCTGAGATCAGGTAATCAGTCTAAAGCCATAAAATGTCATGTCACAGAAAGAAATGACATTGCATGATTTGAACAGCGTTTAAAAGATAATCAGATCATATCACTCCAGTTTTTATTGTTTCTTTGAACATGACTATGCCGAAATCTCTGATGTCTCTTATGTTAATTTGTGGTCTGAGCGAGATCATAATCATTACACCAGCTTGTAGTTTAAAAATAAATGTTGTTCAGTCAGACTTGCCTGTGCACAGTAGCCTGTTAAAAGCCGTTCTGATTTTGGTTTCCATTTGTCGTGGCCAGAAATAATTTATTTGTGGCATAAGATGATTGATAAAACTTTGAGACCCACATACAGTAATTGTCATCTACAGCAGTTTAAAATAATACAGCTTTTTTTTTGGTGCAGCTAAAAAAAATGAAATCCAATACCTATGTAACCCTTATATTTTTCCTTTGTTCCTACTGGTAACAAAGCCTTCTGGGGAATTTTCCTTATTTACTTTTTATTGCTACATGTCTGTTTCAAATGCCACTTTATGCATTGATATGCTTTCTTAGACCCAGTCTTGCTGACTTGGCACCATCCACAAGCAGTTTAACTTTTCAAAAAGGTACAGAAGTTGTATCCAATGCAATTTTACTTTCGCTAATTGCAGCACAGATGATGTTTTTTCCAGCCTTTTGAAGTGTAGGAAGGCTATAACTTTTCTAAGCCCTGTCTCTGCAAAGTACTAATACTGACTGAGGGAATATAGAAAGAACAGGGCAGGTCTAGCTAGGACTGAACTAACTAGCACAGAAGGGGAGGACAGAGGAAGATACCAAATCGCATAAGTAAACAAGTTGTAGTGGCTCAAATCATCACTAATGGTGGCATACTACAGGATAATAGTAACCTAATGCAAATCAATACAACATAGTATGTGTATGTGTGAATGTAAGTTAGGGACCTTAGACTGTACGCCCCTTGAGGGTTAGGAACTGATCTGAATGTACAATATATATATATATATGTAAAGCACTGCGTAAATTGATGGCACTATATAAGTACCTGTAATAATAATAATATAAATAATAATAATAACAATAACAGAAAAAAATACATATAAGTAGGACAGAACAATTACATCAGAAAAGTGATGCAAAAAAGAGTTAGTATAACAAATACAATTGCATAAAGTGTCATAAGTGGGCAATTCCAAAAACGACATAGCAAAAGCATGTACAAAAGATCACACTCTGAACAAGGTGGGCCTCATCAAATGTCAGTTATCCAATAAGATTGCTCCAACTTTACATCTTACATGTTCTGCAAGTTTCTTGATAGTTCTGTGTATTACACACATGCACCAAATGCAGATTCTGAAGATTGTTATCCCATGACTGTATATTTTTGGATTGTTATGAGAAGCTGGAGCACCTAGAGGAAGCCACATAAACCACGGGAGAACATACAAATTTCATAAAAGAAGTTTCCTATTAAGTAGCAAAAACAGAACCCTATTGCTTCAAGACAATAGTACTAGCCACTGTTGTCAGATTTCTTTTCATTATGTTTTTCCACATAGCCATAATAAACTATGGTCGAAAACAATGGGGTACAGTAAAAGACAAAAGAAATGGAGAGGGTGGGAGTAATGGTTGTCCTCACAATGTTCCGTGAGAGGATATATAGAATACAGATACGACATCTGTGCCCCCTTTATTATAGCACTGATTTTATGTGGGTAGGTTTGACTGTTAATGAGGAATTCTTCCAGTGAAGTCAGATGAGTCAATCTGCTTGGGTTCAGTTTTCAGATTTGTGAATCTTGCTCGAGGTGATTGTAGCCGTATTAGTGCATTTGCGACAGACACAATTGAGTACTGTCCGTGATACTTTTTTATTTGCACTAACATACAATTTTGAGGACAAGCTTTCGGGGAATGTCTTTTGAACGAAGAATGATAATTCTATTTGACACAAGAGATAACGCCTTAATTTGGACATAGGATTCCTCAATCATTATCCAACAGTTTTATGACTATCACCTCAAGCATGACTCCCTCTGTGAGTGTTGTCTCCCCCCCCCCCCCCCAGTCTTTGCTTTTGCTATGTCTTATCTCTAGTCTCTTTTTTTTTTTATCCCTCACATCTCTTCTAACATTCTGCTAAAACTTTGTGAGTAGTACTGCTTAGACCTTGAAGAAGGGGACATTCCCCGAAAGCTTGTCCTCAAAATTGTATGTTAGTGCAAATAAAAAAAGTATCACGGACAGTACTCAATTGTTTGAATCTTGCTCAAAATACAGTATGCGAACTTTGTGGCAAACCCTTTTGAAGTCTATAGGAGGGTAAATCTTGTTCAGTTCTGGCCATCCGTAAGGCTAGCAAGAGACTATTGTCAAACAAATGGCATGGGAAGCTGGACAATGCCATGAAGGACAATGTACCAATGCCAAAAAAGAAGTCTGTCCCCCTACACAGAATTGTCAGATCTCCATACATACATCAACACACACTGACAATATGACTGCTGGGAGCCCACCCTTTCATAGAAAGGAGGTTGTCCGTTCCTTCAAAATATTGGCTGTTATGACTCAGCTGACTGGAGAAAAGGCTATGAACTGCAGTATATTTGAATCACACTTTGTAGAAAAATCCATTCAGACAGAAAATGGCCCAAAATATTGCAGCTTTAAACTACACTGCCTTTTCTGTAGTTGGCAAGGCATGGTGATACCTTCATGGGCAGTGTCCACCTCCTTACAGTATTCACAGAGCCCGCAGGGAAACCCACATGATAAAAACAAACTTCCTACAACCGTTTTTTGCTTGAGGTCTGAGCAACTGTTAGAAATTCTGTATCCCTACAGAACAGACAGTGCAAAGTCCACATGTGTTTTCTGCTTCACTGCAACAAGGAAACAGGAAACTTTATTCAGAGAAAAGACATAGAGTACACCATAGATGCAGTTGCAAACTTATAAACACTGCCATCTACTAGTTGAAGAATATATCCATAATGAATACTGATGTAGTTGTTGCACAAAATACATGAACACTGTATTCCAACACCCCCACGCAGCCCCATTTCGGATCTTAATTCTATAAATCTTTTTTTTCTAAGTGGTTTTGTCAAAGTATCTCATCCCATGAGCCTGGCTCTGGTTTTACCTGAGTAACATGGGACAGACATTTGGCTGGGATGCCATTATTGCTTCTGGTGGATTTCCTGATTGAAGCCTCTTGTGGTCTGGCTTTTTCTTTTACAACAAGGATACTGATTTAAAATTCATGGAGGTTCGGTTGGTAACACTTCTTTTCTGCAGACGCCATTTTTCTTCTATGACTCAGGTCCTTCAAAACACAGCCCCCTTTACATCATAGCTCCCTTTACATTAGTGTACCCCATCCCCTTTTTCTTATAACAGCCCCCCTTACATCACAATCCCCTTTCACATCAGAGCCCCGACCAACATTACAGCCCCACTTACATCACAGCCCCCCTTGCAATCACAGATGACCCCTCACATCACAGTCCCTCCCTACATCACAGTCCAGTCCCCCTTGCATTTACAACCTCCCACATCACAGCTCCCCCCTCCTGACACCACAACCCCCTTTCAATTACAGCCCTCCTCACATCACAGAACCTTTATATCACAGCTCCCTCCTTTCATATCACAAGCCCCCCCATATCACAGCTCCCCCCCACACATCACAACCCCTCATATCACAGCTCCCCCTTCTCACATCTCCATCTTTCACATCACAGCCCCCCAAATCACAGCTCCCCCCCCTCACATCACATCCCTCCATATCTCAGTTCTCCCTTCTCACATCACAGCCCCCCATATCACAGCTCCCCCTTCTCACATCACAGAACCCCATATCACATCACACCCCCATATCACAGCCCTTCCCTCTCACATCACAGCCACCCAGTATTACAGCTCCCCCATATCACAGCTCCCACCCTCACCATATCACAGCTTCCAACTCTCACAGCCCCCCCCCCCCCCAATTTCACAGCTCCCCCCTCTCACTTTACTTCAGGGTGGACTGCTCTTCTGTATGTACTGACCTGCCGCCATCACCAATGCTGTTGAAATCACAGCAGGGAAGAGGGCGGGGGAATGGTAGGGGGGACTCCTCTTCTGAATGTACTTGCCTGCCGCAACCGCTGAACTTACTGCAGGGAAGATTGCGGGAAGCACTGAAGGTCTGCACTGAGGAAGGGAACTGTCCAACTCTCCTTGTTAAAAAGCAAGTGACCCGCTTGTTATTATAAAAGGTTGGACAGCTCCTGCTCCAACTGTAGACCTGCAGGATCTCTCGTCCTCCAGCGTGCTGTGAGTTCAGTCGCGGCAGCAGGTGAGTACGTTCAGAAGAGAAGTCCATTCTGCCATTCCTCCCGCACTTTTCCCTGCTGTGACTTCAACAGCAGCAGCCCAGTACCTACAGAAGAGGAGTCCACCCTGCCATTCCTTTCACCCTCTTCAATCCTGTGATTTTTAACAACTGCAGCAGCTGGAGGAGAGGTGTCCACTTAGGCTGCTAAGTGGTGTGACCGCGGATGGACAGGACTGTCACATGGTCCGTGTCCAGACCGCGGTCCGCCATTTAGTGACGCCTGTTTTGCAGTATTTGGATTGTCTGTGTTCATTTCTATTTCTGTGTCACTTCGTCTTGTCTTTATATGACACTGATGTGGAATTTTCACTCAGTTTGAAGCATTTGTGTTCATGCAATTTTGAAAACACTGAAGTTTCATAGACAATTACACTTCTACTGATGATTATCTTGTTTGTCTTGATATAGAATTCTGAGATTCACTATATACCACAAGTTCACCTTCCTTTGCACCCCGTTTTGTATGTTTTTCTTTTTGGATGCACACATAGGCTTTGCTTACAAACATTTTTTGATGGTCCACATTTGGGACCTTTCCACTCCACAGTTCATATGCAGTTTTCCTGATTCCTTAGTTGATTTTTCTGGTAGTTGATTTTGGAGATAGCATTCGGTCATGATTGCCTCCCCCAGTATGTGGTTGGCATATCTGCATCCAACAACATGGTTCTGCCATTCTCACATAGACTACGGTTCATTCTTTCTGCAACCCCATTTTGTTTTGAGTTGTCAGTAGTTTGAAATATTATGCCATGCTTTCTGAGAATTGTCTGTGTGTTATCATCTTTATATTCAGTTCCATTGCAATACACTCAGCATTTTGCCAAATTTGTTGCTTACTTGAGCCAAATACTGTTCAAGTTTCTCTGGTACTTCACTTTTGTTGTGTAACAGATATAGTGTAGTATACCAGGAGTAATCATCCATAGAAGTGAGAAAATACTTCTTCTTTCCTGGAGTAAATTTTTCCATTGGACTGCAAAGATCTGAATGAATTCAGTTCAGAGGTTTCTTAGCTCTGCTGTTACTGTGCTTTGAAAAGGCTTTTCTTGTCATTTTTTCTTTTATACAGCTGTTGCATTTCATTGTTTGAGCACATGGACTGATTTTTATTCCACTTCCATAGTCAGTCTCAGTTAATTTTTATTATGTCAGGACTTCTGTGCCCAAGTCATCTGTGCCATGTGTGAATGCAGTTTGAATGTTTTTCCTCCTTGGAAGTACTAACCACCTCATTGCAGTTCAGCTGATACAGTTCATCTGTAATTTTAGCCTTTGCAAGTAAGATATCCCATTTGTGACGGCACAACTGTCAACTTGGAAGGTTTTGTTTTGTGAGCTTCTTAGATTAGTTTCAAGAGCAGGGACATACAGCACATTTTTGCACAGGTATCTTTCTGGTGACACTCTGGGAAACGGGACTGTAAAGAAAATCACCTCCTATCCCTTCTGATTCCATGACTTGCCCAATACCTGTAGTGATTTTTTATGTTTCACTCTGGTCATGTGACATGTAGCTTCTGAATTATCACACCATGCCTGCAAAGAGGAGGTGCAACTTTTGGATTGAAAAACCTATTCATTATCTGAAGAAAGATCAGTTTCTGCCTTCATACTTTTGGCCTTTTGTAGTTTAGTTTGTTTCTGCATTCTAGCTTTCCATATTCTGCAATCTGCTTTTAAAAGGCCTGCTTTCTTACACACAAAGCATTAACATGTCTTTTTTGCATGTTACTATTTTTATTCCTATTTTTCATCTTTAAATCAAGCTCTATGACACTGTCACTATTAATGCTTTCCGTTTTATGCTTATATTCATCTACAAGCTTGCCCTTAACATGTTCCAATGTCAGTTCATCATCTGGATGTGCATCAAATGCTGTGACAAATGTTTCATAACTTTCTGGTAAACCACTAAATAATAGTGCCGCAACATGAAAATCTTGTATTTCTTCTCCTATACCTCTCAGGTGTTCAACCATTTCCAGGGTGTGCCTTATGTAATCCTGCATATCCTGGCCTTTCATCAGCTTGGTTTGGTAAAGTTTTCTAATCAAATACAGTTTATTGTTGAGATTAGCTCTTTCATGCACCTTTTGTAATCCTTCCCACATTCCTTTAGCAGTGTCACATATACAGTTTGCGTATATGCATGATTTGATCATGTTCTGTGCTAAGAGAGATTGTGCTCTGAGCTTTCTGATCTTTCTCTATCCACTCATCTGAATTATTTTCTGGCCTGACTTCTTTTATACATTTCCACGTACCTTTTCTTATTAGCAGCGTTTTCATCTTGAATTTTGAATACTGGTAGTTCTGGTTTGTCAGGTTTGCAAATGAAAGCTTTGTTACATCTGTTACTAGCCATTTTCTTTTATTCTGTTGCAGTCTTCTTTCTGTTGCTGTATCTTGCACGTATTTGCTGCAGTTGGTTGGACCCATAACTTTGTAGAAAATTTGTATGTATAACCCTACAGAAAAGACAGTGCATAGTCCGCATGTGCTTTTCCACGTCACTGCAACAAGGAAACAGGGAACTGTATTCAGAGAAAAGATATAGAGTATACCATAGATGCAGCTACAAACTTATAAACACTGCCATCTACTGGTTGAAGAATATATTTCTACTGAATACTAAAGTTTTGTTGCACAAAATACATGAACACTATTCCAACAGCAACCTATACCAGGCACAGCCACTGTCTTGTCTAAGCCCAGGTTGGTGTTTAAGCTAAGGTGCTCTAAGCCAAGCATAGCCACTTATGTGGGCTTAAGTGGCACTCCAAAGAGTGGGGTATTGTTCATAAAGGTATGAAATATCACCTTATTAAGGCTGCTATCTGGGGAGATTTAAGTTAGTTCCCTTAGGCTGTACTCACACTTGGACCCGTGTAAGTGAACCGTGCTCGAGTTTGATTCTCCCCCCTCCCCACTACCCCGCTGGTGTGACTCAAAATGGTTTTTAAGGAATTGTGCGTGGGAATACTTATAAGTGTTCCTGAGCACACTTCCCTGCTAACCAGACCAGTGATACCTGTTTTCCTAAAGAGTTTTCTATGGAGAGAACTTTATTCTGGTACGGTTTGCACTCGGCCTGCAGTAAACTATTCTGCTCCACAAGTGAACAACACCTGGGACCAACTGCTCCAGGAGGTTCCGGGCGTGGTTCAATTAACCTGTCTCAGGTACAGTTCCGAGAACTCATACTACAAATAGAACCAGCCCAGGGTGCTGAACCACCTTGGACTGTTTAAAAGTGCTTGTGTAAGTACACCCCTAAATTCCAGTTTTTGCAGTGCTTGGGTGAATATGACTGTTTTAAAGTGATTGTAAATGTTGGAGTTTTTTTTAAATACCAAGCATGTCATACTTTTCTGCTCTGTGTGATGGTTTTGCACAGAGCAGCCCCGATCCTCTTCTTTTTGGGTCCCCTAGCAGCAGTTCTGCACCGCCCCCCCCTACCAGTTGAGTGTCCCCAATAGCAAGCCTTTTGCCATGGGAGCACTCGAGCAGGCTCACTCCCGAACCGCGCTCCTGTGAATGGACATTGTCCATTCACACACAGAGCATGGCTTGGTCCCACCCCCGCTCTTCCCTCATTGGCTCAATGACTGTGATGGACAGCAGCAGGAGCCAATCCTGCTCATACGTGAGCCAATGAGGCAAAAGAGACCCGGGAAACCAGTTGCTCTCATGCACATTGATGGAGCGAGATGGGGCTCAGGTATGTATAATGCATAGAATGCATTAAAGTAAAAAAACCTTCTGCCTTTAAAACTACTTTAATTCTGCTATGCACTGTTTACAGCTGTTGCATCCTACATAAGTATTCTTGTTAAATAGGGGCAAATATTTGAGCACGTGTTGTAGGCATAATTACTCGCCATATATTTTGATGAATACATGACAAGTTATTCCAGTTATCATGTAGATCTGTTCTGTATGAATTGGTGGCTGGTTAATAAGCCCACAGGGTCCTCAGCTGTTTGACAGCGCAGATGATACACATGTTCTTGTTATCTTAATCATTTGTTATGGACGTCGCCTCAGAGATTCAGAGACAGGCACTTCAAGATGCCAAGCTAAGTCTTATATGCTTGCATAAACCTAAAGAACAAATGCAACATATTGCAGCATACCAGTCCTTGTGGTGGCTGCATTCACTTTCTTTCAGGCTTTTGTTCCTTTATTTTCACCTGGTGATATTGTCAGTAACACACTTCTTGTCTTAGGGTGACAACAGTCACTCACTGTACTGTATCTACAGTATGGAGGAACAGCATTGCCATCCTAGGAGTGCTTTCCTGATTCTGTATATATATATATATATATATATATGTATATATATATATATATATATATATGTATATATATATATACACGCCTGTACTATATATGACTGCATCCAGGGCTGAACACATACAAGTGATCACTGAATGAGTGACTACGATTAGTTGTGGAAGCTGGCAGCCTCCTTTACTTTCAATGAAGCCATCTCCCGCAGCCAATTGCTGGGAACCCCCTGCTGAAGTTCTTGAATTTCCCATTTTGGGCCCATTCGCAGGTGTTAATGTGGGTTTACAGAAGATAGCTGGGAACGCTAATAACATTGTTTGAAATATATGTTCAGTGCACAGGAAGTTTCAAGGGCACTGGAATGCTGGCAGAATCACCAGGTATCAACGAAAAATAGCAAATCCAAATACTCCTGCGCTTGGGGATGGACTTAGCATGGGCTATGGCTACATCTCGGATGTCCTGGAATGTGCACTCCTTGCTGCCCTCAATGGACCGCAGTAGTCCAAATGCACTGAACATAAAGAAAACAGAGGGCGCACCGGCCTAGTGCATTACCGTAAAAAACATTTATTGAAATAATAAAAATAGGTATCGTACTCACAAATGACATAAATGTCAAAGGCACATCATAAAGAACAGCACTGTCCAATCCACACTACATGTCCATTTGCGATGGGAACCCTGAACTTCCATCAGGCTAATGCGTTTTGAGGACTTTATTTTCATAGGGGGGTGCGCCCTCTGTTTGATTTCTTTATATTCAGGATCAACAGGTATATTTCTGTACTTGCAGAAAATATATGCAGAGTAAACCAATGCAGTCACCACATTTAAAGACTGGTATATAACTCTTTTTTTATACTCATTTTATATAAGCTTGTTGACACCATCTGCACAGATGAATGCAGGCTCTCTGCTAGGGCACATGGAAAATATTTGTTTTATGGGCCCTGTTCATACCACCCTGGAGTGGAGAGATTCTCAGTGGCTGCATTTTTCGCACTGCACAGGAGCTCACCCCACCACATCACAGCTGAGCCAAATGAACTGTCACTGTGGGACATTTCAATAAAGTAAAAAAAAAGAAAAGGTAAACAAACAGTGCATTGCATTTTAATCTCTTCCCACCAAAGGTATGCATGTACACGTCCCCTCAGCAGATGGGCTTTAATGCCAAAAGCCATATATATGTGGCCCTATGTAAACATTTTCCTTTGCTGAAAGCACGTGCCCTGCATGCTCCCAGCACAGTTAGCGGCATGGACCATAGAGCTCCTAATGCATATTTTCACTTAGGAGCTTTCCGAACAGCAAATCACAGTGGTCGCATGACCTGAATGCCCGCCTCCTCCTCCCGGCATTTAGATGCTCTTAGGGCTGCTTCACACCACATGCAGTCCAGTGCATTTTGTTTCTGCATCAAAAACGCATAGATAGTAGGTTATATGGTTTCCAATGGCATAGTTCACACCAGTGCAGTTAGTTCCAGTGCGTTCCAGAAAAATAAGTAGAACATGCTGCATTTTTCTGCCATGAATTGTACTTGAACATGGTAAAACGTATCAAAAATGCACCGTACCCCACCTAAATGCACCAAAAAAGTACATGTCCTTATTTAAGGTGAAGAAAATCAGAGGGGAAAAATGCCCCAGACCGCAGCAAAAATGCACTGGAATGCATCAAAAATGCATATGCAGAAGCGCATCTGGCATGCATCTGGACTGCATTTCTATGGTGTGAACCGGACCTTAAAGGGCAGCGAGGAGCAGTGGGAAGCAGTTAAAAATGCAGGGCATCACCCCCCACACTGAACATACAGAACAAACAGCCCATGTGCTAAAACAGATCATTGTGGTATAGGGAATTGGAGTGAACTTGGAACCTCACTCTCTCAATCAACATTGGACCTAGGTTCACATAAATGTGGTTTTGAAAATGCAGCGAATTGTGTGCTTTTCCTATACTGCATTCATATCGCACTGTGTTCATGTGATCCGCTATGGGTGTCAATGTTAAGTTAATGACACCCAAAAAACAGGTTACAAAACACAGTGTGATAACCTGAATTAGATTGCGTGTGTGTAAACACCCATGCAATCCAATTCCGGTGCGACAAAAATCTGCCTGCACCTTTATCGTGCTGGTGCGCTGCGATCTGAGCCATACAAAATGAATGGGCTCAAATCGCACTGCAAATAATTGCATGTGATTTGAACAGGAATGCGGTGCGAATCACATGTGGTTTTCCATAATGCATATGTGTGAACCCAGGCTGACTATTTTTAATCCTTATGCTGCTAACATTAGTAAATAAATAAGAAAGTATATCATATTTACCGTATTTTTCGCTCCATAAGACGCACCTGACCATAAGACGCACCTAGGTTTTAGAGGCAGAAAACAGGAAAAAAAATTCTGAACTAATGGACTGCAGACATAGTACAGGAGATGACCAGAGACTGCGGACACAGTTCAGGGGATGACCAGAGACTGCGGCCACAGTACAGGAGATGACCAGAGACTGCGGACACAGTACAGGAGATGACTAGAGACTGCGGACATAGTACAGGAGATGACCAGAGACTGTGGACACAGTACAGGAGATGACCAGAGACTGCGGACACAGTACAGGAGATGACCAGAGACTGCGGACACAGTACAGGAGATGACCAGAGACTGCGGACACAGTACAGGAGATGACCGGAGACTGTGGACACAGTACAGGAGATGACCAGAGACTTCGTACATAGTACAGGGGATGACCAGAGACTGCGGACACAGTACAGGAGATGACCAGAGACTGCGGACACAGTACAGGGGATGACCGGAGACTGTGGACACAGTACAGGAGATGACCAGAGACTGCGTACATAGTACAGGGGATGACCAGAGACTGCGGACACAGTACAGGGGATGACCAGAGACTGCGGACACAGTACAGGAGATGACCAGAGACTGCGGACACAGTACAGGAGATGACCAGAGACTGTGGACACAGTACAGGAGATGACCAGAGACTGCGTACATAGTACAGGGGATGACCAGAGACTGCGGACACAGTACAGGAGATGACCAGAGACTGCGGACACAGTACAGGAGATGACCAGAGACTGTGGACACAGTACAGGAGATGACCAGAGACTGCGGACACAGTACAGGAGATGACCAGAGACTGTGGACACAGTACAGGAGATGACCAGAGGCTGCGTACATAGTACAGGGGATGACCAGAGACTGCGTACACAGTACAGGGATGACCAGAGACTGCGGACACAGTACAGGGATGACCAGAGACTGCGGACAGCACAGGGATGACCAGAGACTGCGGACAGCACAGGGATGACCAGAGACTGCGGACAGCACAGGGATGACCAGAGACTGTGGATAGTACAGGGGATGACTGCTGACCTTTGGGGAGGGGGGGGAGCGGGTACCTGAATTTGACAGATACCCGCTCCCACTTCCGCGGAGTTGTTCTTTCATCTTACCTGTTCCTCTATCCAGCCGCGCGCTGTCTTCCCGGCTTCTGTAATGGCGCTCGGCATGACAGCCGGGTGCCCAGTGCGCATGAGCGAGAAGCACTTGCGCTTTGTGATTGGTCCGGCGGCTTCTGGGATCTGTCATGTGTCCCAGGTGCCGCCTTACCATTCACAAAAAGCACCGCTTCCTGCGCATGCGCACTTGGCACCCGGCTGTCATGCCCACACTACAGAAGCCGGGAAGACCGCGCCTCTGGATAGAGGAACGGGTAAGATGAAAGAACAACTCCACGGAAGTGGGAGCGGGTATCTGTCAAATTCAGGTACCCGCTCCCCCCCCTCCCCAAAGGTCAGCAGTCATCTCTATAAGGTCCCGCTGTAGAGCTGAGCGGCCGGCCCGGTATTCTGACACGGCGGCAGTGGAAATACCGGACCGGCCGCTCCATATTCGCTCCATAAGACGCACTGACATTTTCCCCCCTTTTTTGGGGGGAAAAAAGTGCGTCTTATGGTGCAAAAAATACGGTACTTGTTTTAAACCTTTTTTCATATTTCTTGAGTTACTTCCCTATTTCCAGGCAAATTATGTCATACTTCACTGGAGTCTTCAGGAGGGGAGGAGGGTTTTTTCAGCTAAGCACACCCTCCTGCTTGCGTGTCTGAGCTAAGGGCAGATGGATTCTGGGAAGTAAAAGCTATATGAATAATCTGCCCTTGCTCAAGATACCCATAAATGCTAGGGGTGCTTTTCAGAGTGGTTTCTCAGCTAAATAAAGAATGGAGACATGGATGGATGGGTGAAATCACCTTGAGTATTAAAAATGACTGAAAGTTGATTTACAGTTGTGACCAAAATTATTCAACCCCCAATGCTGTAAAGGGGTTTAGGGACTATAGTGTACATTTGGAATTGTATTCAGAATCAAATCCTACAAGGACGTTGTAACTACCCAAATGCAACTAAAATGACATCAATTGTTTATGTAATACAGTAGTAAATGGTTCTTATGTGGTTTCTTCATTGCCACAATTATTCAACCCCTTAAAGACTACCACTCTGAAGAACAGAGGTTCATACAGGTGCTTTCCATCAGGTATTGAAAACACCTGTGGATGTCACCGAGCAGCAATCAAGCATAATAAGCACCAATTAGGCAGCTTTAAAATGACTGTGATACTCAGCTCCTTCTAGACATTTACTGGTGTGGTTACAAACATGGTGAAGGCAAGAGAATGGTCCAGGAAGACAAGAGAAGAGGTGATTTCTCTTCACAGGAAGGGCAATGGCTATAAGAAGATTGCAAAGATGTTAAACATACCAAGAGACACCTTAGGAAGCATCATTCGCAAATTCAAGGCAAAGGGCACTGTTGAAACGCTACCTGGTCGTGGCAGAAAGAAGATGCTGACTTCGACTGCTGTGCGCTACCTGAAGCGTAGAGTGGAGAGAAGTCCCCGTGTGACTGCTGAGGAACTGAGAAAAGATTTGTCAGATGTGGGTACAGAAGTTTCAGCCCAGACAATAAGACGCACACTGCGTAATGAAGGCCTCCGTGCCAGAACTCCCAGGCGTACCCCCTTGCTGTCTCCAAAGAATAAGAAGAGTCGACTGCAGTATGCCAAAAGCCATGTGGACAAACCACAAAAGTTGTGGGATAGTGTTCTGTGGACTGATGAAACAAAATTAGAACTGTTTGGGCCCATGGATCAACGCTATGTTTGGAGGAGGAAGAACAAGGCCTATGATGAAAAGAACACCTTGCCTACTGTGAAGCATGGTGGAGGGTCAATCATGCTTTGGGGCTGTTTTGCTTCTGCAGGTACAGGGAAGCTTCAGCGTGTGCAAGGTACCATGAATTCTCTTCAGTACCAGGAGATATTGGATGGAAACGTGATGCAGTCCGTCACACACCTGAGGCTTGGGAGACGTTGGACCTTTCAACAGGACAATGATCCCAAGCATACCTCCAAGTCCACTAGAGCATGGTTGCAGAGGAAAGGCTGGAACATTTTGGAGTGGCCATCGCAGTCACCAGACTTAAATCCGATTGAGAACCTCTGGTGGGACTTAAAGAAAGCAGTTGCAGTGCGCAAGCCTAAGAATGTGACTGAACTGGAGGCCTTTGCCCATGAAGAATGGGCGAAGATACCCGTAGATCGCTGCAAGACACTTGTGTCAAGCTATGCTTCACGTTTAAAAGCTGTTATAACTGTAAAAGGATGCTGTACTAAGTACTAAGATTGAATGTCACTTGGGGGTTGAATAAAACTGATAATGCTGTGAGCACAGAAAAGACATTTGTGGTTATTTCATTATAACTGTTATGTTATATTTGTCTGACCTACAAGTGCCTCTTTAATGTAAATGTAAGCAAGATGACTGAATGATCAAAAGCAATGTCAAACTGGCCAAAACACTCAATTTCAGTGGGGGTTGAATAATTTTGGTCACAACTGTATAAAGATTCTACGATCAGATTGTAACGTGTATAATGACCCTTTATTTATAGAGAAGCTACAGAACACTCTCTCCATAACATAGGGGAGTGGGTGTTTTGTAGTCCAAGGAAACCTGGGAACATTGGGACTGATAACAGTGTTCAGGAAATGATCAACTCACAATATTTCTAGCACAATCAACAGATATTTTTATGGGCCTATTGAACAGAAAAAAAAACACTTTTATCAGCATAGTTAATAAGCCAAAAGGGAGTAAATAAAAAAGTTAACTGTGAAGGTTTACATATACATTGTGAAAGTTTACATATACATTAAAGCCTGTCTATGGTCAAAATATAAACTCTTATCTTCATTTTCACAATGTATTTCAACTATTTCTAGCCTACTCCTATTAATCTGAGCAATTTTGAAATCTTTAAACTTACTTTGTGAAGATCACCGCACATTTACTTCCTGGGATTCTGTGACATGTAGTTGCTATGTCCTGTGCTCCTGCTGTGTCAAACATTGCACAGAGCCTGCCTTCTAAACCACAGAGCTGCTGAGAGGGGGAGTCTCAGGAGGCGGAGTCAGTACAGGAATCACAGGTAGCAAGGTACCATGTGATATGTAGTCCTCATAAATTGAATGTAAACAGCAGAGGAGAAGCTACAAAGCATGCAGGGAAGCCTCTTGCTATGGGGGCGCTCGAGCAGGCTCACTTCTGAATCATGCTCTTTTGAAAGGACATTGTCCATTCACACACAGAGTGAGGCTCAGCTCCACCCCCCAGCTCTTTCCTCATTGGCTCACTGGCTGTGATGAACAGCAGAGGGAGCCAATGGCTCCCACTGCTGTGTGAGCCAAAGAAGAGAGAGAGGCCCTGGACAACCAAGGCTTTGTGCACACTGCTTGATCGGGATGGGGCTCAGGTAAGTATTAGGGGGCTGCGGGGGGGCTGCACCCAGAAGGTTTTTTACATGCATGAAGGTAAAAAACACCTTTACAACCACTTTAAGGGACCCTTTCCCCATTGACACCTAATTAAATGGTTTTAGTAAGTGTTCCCCAAGACCTGAATTTTTTCTAGGGTTTTCTTTTGGGGTAAAAAGGTTGAGAAAGGCTGGTCTAGAGCAGTGGTCCCCAAACTGCAGCTGGGATGCCCTTTTTGCTTGCTTTTATCTGGTCCTTGGACACTGTTTTCATCCACTGATACCAACAGTGGGGCATAATTCCCCTCGCTGGCACAAATGAAGGGTCCTCCCAATAACACCAATAATTGGGCACAATTCCTCCCAATGACACCAAAGATGGGGAACAATTCCTCCCAATTACACCAAAGATGGGGAACAATTCCTCCCAATAACACCAAAGATGGGGAACAATTCCTCCCAATGACACCAAAGATGGGGAACAATTCCTCCCAATGACAACAACAATGGGGCCCAATGACACCAATAATGGGGCAAATTCCTCTCAATGAAACCAACAATGGGGCACAAATCCTCCCACTGACACCAAAAATGGGTCATTGTTTATTCCCACTGATGTCGGAACCTTTTCTACTCCCAATGGCCACAGTCCAGCTCCCCTTGCGTCTGAAAGACAGTAAACTAACCCTTTGTTTAGAAAGTTTGGAGACCCCTGGTCTAGAGGAACAATAACAGGAGATATACTTACCTAATCCTTTTCTCCTCCCGGGAGCTAGATTGGTCCCTACCAGGGGCGGACTGACAGCTCATGGGGCCCCCGGGCAATAGGGGATCATGGGGCCCCTGTGTCCTTGCCCAAACTCAAAAAAGCCTATGAAAAAGGTACCAGGGGCATCTCATGGGGCCCCTTACTGACCCAGGGCCCTCGGGCAGTGTCCCCGAGTTTCCAATGGTCCCTACAGTCTCTGCACCCCCATGCAGGTCTAGGGTCCTGACATCTTCAAAACCGAAGCAGGGTCCGAAGCCCTGCAGTGGATTTAAGGATGCAGAGGTACAGTCCATTTCTGGAACGTGGGGGTGCGACACCTGCTGAGGGAGCAGAGGATCAGGTAAGTATAACTGTTTCTCCTCTCCCCTAGACAAAATGAGCTGTTAAACCTTGTAATGCGGGCATAGCCTGCAAAGGATAGTTTTGATTTATTTGAGCTGGGCTTTAACTTTCATCTTATTTAGCTATGTGTTCATGTTTTTGGGTATCTATTGGCTCTTGCATTGGAATCATTCCAGGTATAATGCTGCAAGTCACATTTTTTGAAACTCAAATCTGACTTTTTTAAAGTTTGCGGCTAAGGAGTAATTCCACAACCCATTCGTAGTGGCAGCTGGTGAGAGGCCATGTGACAGATTTCATGCCTTGCCTCTCTGTGTTGTCAAGCTCCTGCAGATCAACAGTTGATAGTGGCAGTACTGAAAGAGATCAGAAGAAATAAGTTTGACCATAACAGTGCACATTAGATACAGTAAAATGGGACTAAAATAGAACAAAGAAAAAATGTCTGTGTTGCCCATAGCAAATAATTAGATCACAGAAGCCTATTTTCTAGGGTAGGCTGGAAAAACAAAGCGATTCTACGGTTGCTATGGAAACACTTCAATATTTTTTTTTCCTCTAATTCCAGTCCCATTGAGCTCTTGTTACATTTGTAAGGTTGTTTTGTTACATTCCTCAAATTTGTATTTACATAGTTCATTAAAAAACAGAAAAACAAACACCTTTATCCCTCAAACAGCCTTGTTGATCTATATGGAGGCAAAAAGACTCTTAGGGCTCATGCACACAGATGCATTTGGGCACGCACCACTAGAATTCAGTGTATTTTTTGCTTGGAAATCACAGGTGTTGCCATACAGCTGCCGGCAACAGCCTGTCCAAATCGATGATAGGCTGAGAGACTCTGAGACTGTACGCCGGTAACCGCACATCTGAATGCTTTATACATGTACATGGATGAGTGGCACCGGATGTGAATTGTTCACATCCAGGACCGTGCAGCTGTCCCTGTAGGAATATAACCACTGGTAAAAAATCAAACAAAAATTCTGGCCCTCTCTAACAGTTCACCCAAGGGGTTTAGTTTGCAGACATTTGCAAATATATGCGTAAGCTGCAGCAGCCACGTCATGGCATCCCAATGTACTGCAGTCCTAACTCTATAATTTTTAGAGTCTCCCACATTGGTCCACATATATAGTAATAGATATATTAAGGGCAGGTATGCCTGGATGGAGCCCACCCCTCCTTAAGGGTACAGGGACTCACTGGACACCCAGCAAAAGTACAATGGCAGCATAAGGTATCCAGTGCGTCCTCGCACCAATTTACCAACTGTACAAACAAATGGCAACCACACCAACCTTTAACTAGACTTTGCAGCAAGGAGCACACAGAAGGGCAACACATGTAAAAAAAAACAACAAAAATTCCCAGCTCACTTACCAGCTAGCCTGCAATAAACCGAATTGACCTGTTTAACAGTTTACATTAAAGTGATAGTAAACCGCAGTACAAAAAAAAAGGTAATGTCATAATGTGCTAGTATGCATCGCATGTTAGCACATTATGTAAAACTTACCTTATAACAAAGCCCTCCAGCGGCGTGCTGTCACCACTGACAAGGCTTCCATCTTCACCCGGTCTTCTTTTCGAGTTTGTGAGTTTCGGCCATCTGACAGGCTGGTCTGTGATGACGTCACTCCATGTGTGCGGAAGTCCCGGGCCACAGCACAGTACTCTGAAGGAAAGGCAGGGGTATGCCATTCCTTCAGAGCACATGCGCCAGCTTTAAAAAAAAAGAGAATATCTCCTAAATGTTGCATGTTTAGGAGATATTCATTTTACCTACAGATAAACCTTATTATAAGCTTACCTGTAGGTAAAATTAAAAAAACTAGTTTACTACCACTTTAAAAACAAGGTGTTTAGTTTGCACATATTTGCAAATATATGCGTAAACTGCAGCCCTGTGCACTGTAGGCCTAACTCATTGGAACATGTGATTACGGGATGTACAGCTGCAGCAACAGTGAGCCTGTCATTGGTTTGCACAGGCTTTTGGCTGCGGCTGTGATTCCTGGGCAAGGAAATACGCTGAAATTGTTTGAATGTGTCAGTGTGAATGAGTCCTTAGAAATCCTGGCAGTTTGCTTTAACAGGTAATAATATCTTTTTTAGTTCCCAGTGGAAATGATTTATGACTCAACCCATCCTAATGTAACAGACATGCAGGGGCGGGTGAGCAGCCCCGAACACACACTGTGTATGGGATGGCTCACCTGCCCTTGCACATCTGTCAGATTAGAATGAGCAGCTGTTTACATACAGCTGCTGCATCCCCATACAAAAGTATGGGCTGCTTGCACATAGTTGCAGGGTGGCTCCAGCCACGTACACAAGGCACTCATTCACATTGTATGGACCACAGCCTATATGTGAATAATTCCTTAGTGATCCTCACAAGGGCAATGACATAGTAATAGTGGATTTTAACGCAAACAGTTTTATATATGGGTGCAGGATATCATCAACCTAGTCTTCTGGTTAAAGTTAAAACAAAATTTTATTTAGGGCCCATTTGTACATACTGTAGTTGTGCTGTTACACTTGTTTTGTGAAAATATTACACAATGCATAGTCATGGTTAAAGCGGAGCTCCACCCAAAGGGGAAGTTCCGCTTTAAGCCTTTGTCCCCCACTCCCCATTAAAGTTTGGCACCTTTGGTGAGCGGGGGGGAGTGGGTACCTGAATTTGATAGGTACTCGCTCCCACTTCCGCTGCGTTCGCCTAGGCGATTGGAAGTGGAAGTTGTCCTCCCCCCTCCCTCCCCGTAGTCTTCTGGGACACGTGACAGGTCCCTGAAGACTACGGGGCCATTCAAAAAGCACAGCGCATCTCGTGCATGCGTAGTGGGCAACCGGCTGTGAAGCTGCAAGCTGTCACAGCCGGGTGCCCACACTGAAGATGCCGGCGCCAGGGAGAGAAGACGGCCGGTGAAACCAGCGGTGGTGAGGACACCGCTGGACCGCGGGCCAGGTAAGTGTCTGTATTTTAAAAGTTAGCAGCTACAGTTTTTGCAGCTGCTGACCTTTTTTTTTTTTGGTGGAACTCCGCTTTAATGTTCATATTACTCGGAATTAAAGATTTATATAGTTAAATTCCTTAGCCATTGTTTATTAGCCTCAGTACAGTTGGTTAATATACTGCCATCTTGTGATCATTTTGGTTATTGCACCACCTTTTTCTGTCTTCCATCCTGTGTTCCCTCCCACTTGTGATGTATTTCCTTCTCTTTTTCACTCTGTCTCCATTGGAATGAATATGGCTGCTAGTCTCTAGGCCACATGTAATCTGCTCATATCTGGGAACACATTACCATGTTTTGACCTGCAAATACAATCAATCATCTGCTACATCATCTGCTGTTTTCAATCATCTGCTACATCTTGTTGTCTGCAGTAACTTCTGCATTTAATAAAGAATTTTTCTCCTTGGATGAGAAAAATGTTTTTAGAGAGTTCAACTATCTGATAAAGAGTGATTTTATCTGCTTTTAAAGGCCAGGCATACAGGTCTCTGCAAGGGATATCTCACTAATACAACAGTTGGAGTCAGATTAATAGTGGTGCATTTTTTGGAGCATTAAAGTGGTTATAAACCTCAGACATGAAATATGAACAAAACATATCCCTCTATAGTGCATACTTGTTTCAGTTAAGAACTTTAAGGGCTCGTTCACACTAGGCTGTTTTGCCAACGCTTGCCAAACGCCCCTATAGCTTTTGGCAAGCATTGGTCCGGCGTTTGCGGAGCGTTATTAACGCTCGGCAAACGCTCCGCAAACGCCGCATGCGCGGTTTAGCAGCGGTTGCTAGGCGTTTGCCGAGCGTTAATAACGCCCCACAAACGCCTATAATGCAGTTTGAGTGGTGTTACCGCTCCTCAAACGCCCCGCAACCGCGTCGCAACCGCACCGCAAACGCCGGCCGGGCGTTTGCGGAGCGGCACCATAGACGAGAATAGGAGGCTTCAAAGCCTCCTGACTCGTCCAGAGGCGTCCGTTTTGCCGCGACGCAACGGGACGCGACGCAAACGCTCCCGTTAGAACAGCACCATGTGCTGTAATGTGCAGAATTGGCAGAGGCGTTTGGGAAGCGGTAAAAACGCTTACCAAACGCCTCTCTGCCGCCTGCACACAAGGCTAGTGTGAACGTAGCCTTAGTGTCACTTCTGTCTGCTGTCTCTTTCCTCTGTTATCTGCATGAGTCACTTCTGACAAGTTTTCCTAACACCAAGAAAAAAAAGGTGACAGCGATGGGATCTTCAACACACAGCCTGTGATGGATAGCCTCAGCTCTGTTCCTGTGAGCTGTGTGAAGGGGGGAGATATCTTCCCTCCAATCATCTCTCCTCACTGAGCTCTGCAGAGTGTAACATCAGCTCCCCACACCCTGATTTCTGGACTTTATACAGACACGCTGTATAAATTCTGGACTTTAACCACTAGCCTACAGGGCACTTATACCCCCTTCCTGCCCAGGCCAATTTCCAGCTTTCAGTGCTGTCACACTTTGAATGACAAGTGCGCGGTCATGCAACACTGTACCCATATGAAATTGTTATCATTTTTTTTGTGACAGATAGAGCTTTATTTTGTTGGTATTTAATCACCTCTGGGTTTTTTATTTTTTCTTAAACAAACCAAAAACCACTGAATATTTTGAAAACAAAAAGTTTTTTCTTAGTTTTTGTTATAAAATTTTGTAAATAAGTAATTTTTCTCCTTCACTGATGTGCGCTAATGAGGCTGCAGTGATGGGCACTGATAGGCTGCACGGATGGACACTGATAGGTGGCACTGATGAGGAGGCACTGGTAGGTGGCACTGATGGGCATTGACAGGCATCACTGATGGACACTGAAAGGCAGCACTGATAGGCAGCACTGATAGGCGGCACAGACTGGCACTGTTAGGCGGCACTGAAAGGCACTAGTAGGCGGCACTGATGCACACTGATAGGCGGCACTGACTGGCAATGATAGGTGGCACTGACTGGCACTGACAGGTGGCACTGATTGGCATTGATAGGTGGCGCTGACTGGCACTGATGGGTGACAATGAAAGGCAGCTCAGATGGGCACTGATATGTGGCATTGATGTGCACTGGTAAGCACTGATATGTGGCACTGATGGGCACTGGCAGGTGGCATGCATGAGCACTGAGAGCTGGCACTGATGGACACTGACAGGTGGCACTGCTGGGGCTACACAGATCATCAGGGCACACTGATCATCAGTGCTCTGATGATCTGTGTACATGTCCCCTCTGAGGAACGCCGATCACCAGCTCTCCTCTCCTCTCGAGCTGTCAGCGTGACAGCTCATGAGGAGAGAAATGCCGCATTTCCCTGTTTACATGCGATCAGCTGTGATTGGACACAGCTGATCACATGACCGAGCCAACATCTTCGGCTCTTTCCGTGGATCGGTGATCCGCTGTGTCCGAGGGGCACAGCGCACCGTCGATCACCGCGCTGGGCGCTCCTGGAGCCGCGCATGCACGGTGAGAATGGGAGAACCACCTTGCGCCTGTCATTGGACTATATGGAGAGCGGGAGGCAGTTAAACAGATGTAGAGGAAAGAAGACTGAAGATAGTCAGGTACAACTTATGTAGGAGGATTTGTTTAATCTCCTTGTATCACTTGAGGCCAGTCACCTCACTGAGTATATGTAAGGGTGTACAACCACTGGAAGCAGGTGCATTGTCATAAGTCTGTGTGCATTTCCTCTGTGTGTTGACATTCGTTTTGATGTACTATTTCCATGTGTTTTTGACTTTAGAATTTGGAGTGGATGGGGTTAACAGCCACCAAAGCTTGTTAATACATGCTTCTAATGCTTCAAAATGCAGATTATAAGCTTCTTGATATGCTGCCATTGGTCCCCCCAGGGTACTAAAACACAAAAAATATGGAAATGTTGTATTTTTCAAAATGTACTGTGCTGTAGTGTGAACAGGCATTATTTGTATTATGGGAAAATTAGACACATGGGTTTTAGCATGCTGCAACACGTGCTTTAAAATGCAGCATAAATGGGCCCTTAAACATAATAAAGCATATTGTAAAAACAAATATAAAAAACATACTCAAGCCTGAGGTCGGACTGTGTGCTTCTTTGGTCCTTGGACCTTTTCAAATGTTATATTGCAGAGGTAGCTATCTTGCTAAGGCCAATACCATAAACTGCCCAGCTTGTCTCCTTATTCAACACTTATCCAGATCCTGCAAAACCTGTATATAGAGTGTTGCAAAGTTACCAAAAGATTCCCTGTTAGGGGAACATCAGTGCTTCCCTGGAGTCCATTTAACAGCCAGCTGCTTGTCCCACTCCTAGGTCTAGCCGTCTTGAGAACGTACCCCTCCTCTACTGCACTCTTCCACCTGCAGATCAGGGTGGAATTAGTTACATGCTGTACAGTATGTTGACTTTACAGTGACAGCAACAAAAGCTTTGCACTGAGACTTTGCTATGTTACAGGTACCCCCAGATCAGATAGTATGTTACCGGGGGTCTGTAGTCACTGCTAATTGTCCATCCCAAAGGGAGAGAGGTTGATACATAAAGTGGTTGTAAACCCTTACATATACCTACTGAAATAACTGGCCTCAGGTAATACACAGAGATGAAACTCATCCTTCTACTTAAGTTGTACTTGTTTATCGGCAGCCTTCTCTTCCATACAGCCATGCAAAGTATAGAGTGTAGGCAGCATTTCTGAGCTCCAGAAGGCAGGGGGCTTGGATCTGATGTCACACACTGCAAAGTAGAGAGCTGAGCGTAATCTGAGACCTAAGTGAAGGGAAAAACACACCACACCTATACAGTCTCCTGTGTGTCTGTCAATCACCTGCTGTGTGCTGGAGGGGGGTGGGGCCCAGGATTGTTTGGTGTCAACACAGGCAGTCAGAAGTGACTCATGCAGATAGAAGAAAAATGAGAAAGGAGACAGAAATCACACATGGTGCTTTGAATAGAGGCAATTGCACATTATAGAAGGATATGCTTTGTTCATTTTTAATTTCAAAGCATTACAACCACTTTAAGAAAACAAGTTGGCTGATTTGGTTTTGAAACAGATCAGAAAGGTATATAAATATAACTTTTGAAAAGGCCCAGGGTCCAAATAAGTGAAAGAGGATTGGTTCTTATCTGGCATGAGTATGCTATGTTTTATTTTTAAAGATTAATTCCAGATATGGTATCTTTTTACATAGTTACATTGGTCCAGTGTAGACCAATGTAACTATGCATATACAGTACCATACCTGTGGGATCCCCCAGGAAGCTGGAAATCACTGTAGTAGGCACCTCCACTGATCCATTGATCCACTGGCTTTCAGGTTCCCTGCTGAGTGGCTGCCTTTTTGCATTGTGGACAGAGGAGGTCACTTGTATGGCATAGGCACCATTCAGAGATCACTTTGCATTTTTTTTTACAATGAATCCAAAGCATTCTCTGATTGGATGAGGTGGAAAGGTGGGGAGGCGACATCACGTCACAAATGCGTAAAATATGTTGGGCTTGTGGCCCTGAGTTGAGATGCTTCCAATTTTGACCTCAGTTACATTGGAACCCACCATCTGTGATAACTGTTGGGTGTTTTATCTCTATCTGCTTGCTGTTGTAACCTGCAACCCCAGGGCCTGACAGAGGGAAGCCTTCCATCTTTGACTTTCTTCACGCCTCTGAGTTGTTATGTGACTAACTGCAGAAAGCAGCAAGGGAAGTCGTTAAACAAAGAATGCAAAACAGTGAAATGTGTTGTGCTCATTTTTTAACAGATGCCGAATGATAAGGATTATTTGTGATGATGGTTTAGCATTTTATTTTGAATTTTATTAAGTAAGCCTATATTATTTTTACTTAGCAACAGACATCTTGCTCACCTCATAACAGTTTTTCTCATTTACTTTTCATAATCCCCTTTTTAGCATATATTGTTAAAAGGTATGTTACAATAATTTGGGGCACATTTAAAATGCACAAAATAGTACAGCTATTTCTTCATTAACCCCTTCACGCCGGCGCCTCCCAGCCCTTTAAGGGTTTCAGAAGCTGGGAGGCAGGGTTTACGGTCATGTGACATGACACGGTCACATGATTGGGAAAGGTCCCGATCGAAAGAGGAGATCGGGACCTTTCTGTGAGTACCGGACATGTGTGCTGGGAACGCACAGGGCACATATGTCTTTTTTTAATAGAACACAAATGGGCGGCTGCTCGGCGTCTAGGCCCAGATGCTAAGAGGACGCACATTTGCATTCAGCCGGCGTGAAGAGGTTAATGCATCATTAGGCCCAGTGTTGGGAATAAGTTGTTGACAAGGCCCGTGTTTGTAATCATTCTGGAAGAAATAACTTTACGTGTCCAGTTCACTTTTAGTTTATTCACTACTTCAATCAAGTCCTGATGAAGGGGACATTTTAGGACCCCCAAAATGCATTGGAAACTTTGGATTGTCCCCTTGCCTTTTATTGGAATAAAGTTGTATCTGAACCTCTTAGTATTGGTATGACACGTCAATTTCCATTTTTTTTCCCATTACACTACAATCCAAGGAGACCATGGGGATCCTCTAGGACAGTGATGGCGAACCTTTTTGAGCCCGAGTGCCCAAAACTGCAACACAAACCAACTTTTTTATTTCAAAGTGCCAACACTGCAATTAACCACTTGCCTACCTGGACGCACTGACAGACGGCACTGATCGGTGGCACTGCTGGGCATCATTGATGGGTGGCACTGATGGGCAGCACTGATGGGCGACACTGCTGGGCACTGACAGGTGGCACTGCTGGGCAGCACTGACAGGTGGCACTGCTGGGCAGCACTGACAGACGACACTGCTGGGCACTGATGAATGGCACTGCTGGGCATCATTGATGGGTGGCACTGATGGGCAGCACTGATGGGCGACACTGCTGGGCACTGACAGGTGACACTGCTGGGCACTGATGGATGACACTGCAAGCAGTTAATCTCACCTCTGGCAGCGTCGGTGTGGCTTCCAACCCAGCAGCTCATTCCCATTCATGCTGAACACGTTGCCCCTGGCCCCGGAGCAGTGTGGGAGCAGTGTGGGAGCCTCTTCCTCTCTTCCGTGCCCATCCCCGGGTACATCACCCCTGGTGCCAGAGCCGCATTGGAGCCGTTTCCTCTTGTCCACGCCCACCCTGGCCCCAGAGACATGTGGGAAATGTAGTTTGATGGGGGTCCAGTGTGGACGAGATCTGGATGGCCGGTCCGTGTGCGCTCATCATCCTCTTCTTCCTGGCGTGCCCACTGAGATGGCTCTGCGTGCCAGCTCTGGCACGCGTGCCATAGGTTCGCCATCACTGCTCTAGGATGTAGAAGGCCCCTGCCCCAGAACAAGATTAATCATACCAACCTCAATACTTTAAAGCTGTATTAAAAAAAGGGAAACTAATACAGCCCTCACATCTAAGAATTAGTAAACTGAAATGTAATTACTGTTTGCTTTTGGGTTTAATACCACTTTAAGATAGCAATACCAATAAGACAACCTTACAGGTCCAGCACTAGTTTGTCCACTTTCCTCAATCATCTTTATGTCCTTCTTTTCCCAGAAAGGGAAGCAAAATCCTTGCACAGCTAGTATAGACACAGCCAACTGAATCCTGAAAGGACTACCTGATGGTCCCTGAATGATATTGTCAGTCACTGTAACAGAACCAGCATGTGTCCGGCAGTGATAGATATATGTTCATCTAGAACTTGCATGTACCCGAATAGCAAAAGCAGCCTGTAATATACAATACATGGACATACAGTAGATCCTAGCAATGTACATATGATGAAGCAAAGAAGGCAGCCCTTTAATTTATTTCCATATTCCTGCTGCTATAAGATAGTCCACTTTATATATCTGCATAGTTGCCTCAAATTCACCTATGGAAAAGGGGCCTATATAAAGGGAAATATGGGCTACATGGTACACTTGCTGACCATTTTCTGCATTCTCTTTTTAGTCTCCTTACAATCCACAAGTATACTGAACATGGTTCCTTTATTATCATTCTATGCTGCAATATTCAAGTTCAAATTAGAGATATTCTGTGCAGGGCTTTTAATGCTGCTATATGCCCCAGTCTGAGGGCTATCATCATTTAACCCACCCCAACTGAACCCAGGTAGTATTGGACCCACTCCATCCTGTGACTGAACAGTGAAAGGAGAAGCAGTACATTGATCGGTTCATCTCTCTGTCTCTCTGCTTTCATCTCCTCCCAGCATGCTTCTTGTCAGCGCATAAACTAATTGATTTCTTGTGTTGCTTCTTCCTCTCACACTCCAGTCCTGCTGTACAGTACAGTTCCAAGAAGCTGGTCAAATCCAGATACTGCTTGTGTTTAGTATATATATATTTAATGATGTATTAGTGATTAGGAGCTGCATTCATTTGTCTTTTATATCTGCCTGGAGTTCAGCTTTAACAGTTTACTTCTAACACCTAGTTAGCATACACATGTAATCTGTGTTATGACACTTCTTCTTTGCACCCTGTCTGCATTTTTATTCTATGATTAAAAAGGCTTTACTTGTTAAAAAAAAAATCTGTAATGTGTAACTGCATTTTAGTGAGCTCCTAAGTCTGTCCCCAGCCCCCATCAAAGTCTCTTACTTACCTGTTCCTGCTCCAGTGAGATGTTTGCTATGCAGCCTGTTCCATTCTTCTCTGCCCAATCCAGCTTCCTGTCTACGCAAGTGTGCTGCAACCTCCATTCAGTCATATAGACAGTTCCTACTTCTCTTGGTGATGAGCAAACCAGGCAAAGTTTGGTTCACTGGATGTTCAACAAACCCGGCTATGGGGATGTCTTAAATCTGCATGTGAGATTTTGGATGCAGAATGATGTAGTCCTTTAAACATAACTTTGCTCATTTGCAAACAGTGGCCAGGATTCTGTCATTTTGAATCAGTAGCACTACCTCCACTAAATGATAGATTCCCTGTTGGCTTCTGTAAATAAGACAATGCTTACCCACCTAGGGACCAAATATACTCATGACCATGTTTGACTAATGACACCACCTAGCATCCCCAGCTCATTTACAGAAGTCAGTTGTGGATTTTTCATTTGCAATGGGAGTAGCGGCTGGTGAACACGGTCAAGCAGCAACTCTTGTGTTGATGGGTCATCCCCATCAGGTGGGTGGTCATTGCAATTGACATGGATCTACATTGCTGTCATGATATGACTCACATTGGGTTTGGCTCACATAGCATTATTTACTTTCTCTTTTTTTCTTTTCAATGAGTACAATCAGTAACAAAGGAAAGTATATACCCCATACTCACCCACTTAGCAGTGGTGGTGGGCGGGCAGATATCTGGTGTTGAAGACATGTGGCATAGTAAGATTCAGGAGAATGGATGAACGGGGGATGCTTGCTTGCTGCCTCCCTCCTTTTCTGGACACCCAGGCTATTGCCTGTATAAAGGTGAATTTTAGGGGGTTATTTTTTTGGTTGTTTGTTTTAATAGAGGGACAATACCTAAGAGTTAATAAAATACCCTCTTTTAGGAATGCAGCCTGAGCGGCCAGGAAAGGTGGTGGTGGGGCAAGAAAGTGCCCTCCTTAACCATACCATACATTGGGAGAGCACATTGCAATGAAGAGCAGATAGCTCCCTTCCCCTTTTGCATGGTACTTTGTCTCAAATGTTGAGGAGTGGACAAGGGCCTTATACCACAACTTATGTGGTGGTCTGCAGAGGGGACTTATTGGAGTTTGGAAGCCCCCTTTTAGAATATGGGAACCTTCAGACACCTGACACTTCCAATCCCCCAAAAGGCATGTAGGGGTCTGCAGTGATATTTATCAGAATCTGAATAAAAACATCCACACCTTTAAAAAAAAGTCCATTATTAGAATATATGAACAATGTCCTCTGATGTAAAGCCAATGGCAATCCTGTCATCCAGTAATGTGAATCTAGGTCCCTCATGATCACCTGCCACCCCACAATGCTGACCCATGAACACGGCGATCCACAACAATGTTCACTTCTATCATCAATGTCAAATCTCTGGCTGGTTTCTGTATGTAAGCAAATGGGCCAGAGTTCCTAGATGACCTCATTGACCAACTATGCTTCATTTCTTGATGATTCCTTTTCTGTAAATTAAAATGGTGAGTAGAACTGGGAACTCATGGTCAGATTTTTTACATCTGGAGAAGCTAATAAAATACGTGGTTAGGTGAATTGCGCAATCCTATCCATCTCAGTGTTCAAAGACGGGTTTAATTTAATATTTTTGTGGGACCCTTTCTACACATTAGCATGTACAGTATGTAGCCGAAGGCTCAGTTCATTAAGCTACAGTATAATGATCCTTGTTTGCCACAATGATTGTTATTTTCAGTAATAAGAACTAAAAATAAAAATTGCATACCTGAAGCTAACAGTCATTATGGAAAATAGTATATGTTACAGCTTAAAGACTTAGAATTCTATGACAAACCATGTATGTGCTAAGCTGTAGAATACGAATTTATGTTTTTTCTTGGTTGGGTTTACAATTTGTGTAATGACCCTGCTAGGACTTGGCTTTCGGGAAAAAATATAAATAAGAAACAGACCTAATAAAAGAGTCTTATTACTGCATTGGGTGCCCAGAGGCCCAGATTCATTGATGAGTAGTACACTGCAATCTGCTTTAGCACTGGAGGCAATCATTTATCATGCCAGTGTCAGCGCCTGCTATTTATCCTCCCATACCATACTGCTATAGATCCTTCCTCATATTCAGAGCTCACAGTCCAGGTCTCACTGGTGGTGGCTATAAGGAGAGGAACAACTGAACAGGTTACTGCAAAACGCAGTTAACGTGGTTCTGTTTCTTCTGACAATATTAACAGACATGTCTGTTGAAGAATGCAATTATTATTGATCTGTCCCACTGCCAATGCCACTGATCTTTGCTCTCTTTAAGATCTCCAGCTGCCTGTTCTGCATGTAGGGGTGTCGGATACCTGTGTCCCCTGCCATGCAGTGTGGTTCCTTCCACTGTTCCCAATGTCACTATAAATGTATATTGGTTGGTTTGCATGAAAGTTATAGCGACCCTGGGTTGAGTGTTTCCTCCCGACAAATTTTGACGAATCACTTCTCCTCCCTTGATATGTAAACTATACACTTTAGGCACTATTAGGCACTATTCTTGAACCACCTCATACAATACACAGGTATTACCACACCCTTCCCTACCATTCGTGGAGTCATTACTGTCGCTCTTTACTCCCCCCCCCCCCCTTTTCGACCCTCCTCTGATTTTCTCTAACTTTTCACGTTGCTCCAGAGAGTCATTACCCCTACTGGTCAAATTTAACGATATTATATCATCTTTTGCTAACAACCTTTGCTCATTTGATACCATTAGGAATGCTGTATTGTTTCCTTGATTCTTTCTCTCCCCCTCACCATAAAGACATGGACACTGTGACTTTTATTCCCTATGTTCTGTTGTCAGTATAATGTCTAATGTACACTGGTAATGTCTCTCTACCCTTGTTACATTGTTAATAAAATGTTTGAGCAAGAAAGTTATAGCGTCTACAAATGATGGTATATATATTGGATTTCTTTTTTTTTAATACTAGTAAAGGTGGTGATCAGTGACTTTATAGTGGGACTGTGATAGTATGGCGGACAATCTGACACTAACTGACACTGGGTGGAAACTGACAAACTGCCACTGACATCTCCAGTAACACTAATACCGTGATCAGTGATAACACTGTACACTGTCACTGTACTAAGGACACTGGCTGGGAAGGGGTTAACATCTCGGCTAATCAAGGAGTTAAATGTGTGACTAAGAAATGATAATGTGTGTAATGTGTGCTGCTTTTTACTAAATATCTCTTTGTTTCTTCTGCCTGATTGTTCCCTCTGTACAGAGCCCAGTGTTGACTGTCAACACAGGGCTTAGGGCAGTGATTGAACACAGCCAACCAGAAAGTCCTGCATGGCCATTAATCATTGGCCAGGACCTGCTGACAAAATTCCACTGTATACAATCACAGTGGAAGTAGGCAGGTGTGCGCCCTGTACCCGGAAACAGGCAGCGATGACCAGATAGGTCACTGTATTGGCCACCCGCCCACAGTATATTGCAGGCCGGCAGGTGGTTCCCTAGTGAATAAAGCAGTATTTAATCCAAAACCAAACATGCAATATATTACAGCTTACCAGTCATTAGAAGTGGTGGCTGCATCAGTTTTCTATCATTTAGCTTTTTTTTTTGCCCTCTGTTTTATTCTGGTGATCCGGCCAGTAACACAACTCCTCTGTATTAGTGAGACATCATTCTGGAGGAATGAGCACAGGGGGCACAGCAGGCAGCATCATTGTCAGTCCTGGGGGAAGGGGAGTGTTAGATGAGGTGTTAGCAGCTATTTTAAAAACAGTAACTAATTGAAGCCAAACTCCAACCAACAGTCTGTACGATTGTATGCATTTATGAAAACTTCAATAAAAATTTACTGTTGAAAAAAAAAAGGTATATAATGTGATAATAGTAATGCCAGTATGTTGTTAGAGAATACATATAGGCAGTATAAAGTCAATCAGTTGTGAGATAATCAGACAAGATAAATAAGCAAAGTAACATTAATGAAAGAAAAAGAGGAGTGGCGTAAGCCACAATTATTTATGTTAGCTGTGGCAAAACATAATGTCAGCTATGTATAGAAAAGCTAATTCAGGTAATGGGAAAAATCTCAGTGGGCCTATAGTGAGAGTGGCTTATAGTAAAACCTTGTAAGGTGCTAAGAGGGAGTTTAATCAGGTTTTAACAGGTTCAGCTCTGCCCCATAGCAGAAATACAGCTACAGGGTGGCAGCTGCACGCAAAATCATGTGTATATATATATATATATATATATATATATATATATATATATGTGTGTGTGTGTTTTTGCATTTTCGTGTAGAGGGCACGCGCAGGGGTGGACTGACAACTCATGGGGCCCCCAGGCAATATGGGATCATGGGGCCCCTGTGTCCTTGCCCACACCCAAAAAAGCCTATGAAAAAGCCAATGAAAGGTACCAGGGGCATCTCATGGGGCCCCCTACTGACCCGGCAGTGCTCGAGTGCTCAAATGGTCAATCCACCCCTGGGCATGCGCCCTACCCGCAACGCCATTCACAGCCACGGCTGTCAATCACCAGGTCCCGGAGATTACTCGCCCAGTGATTGCCGAGGATCTCCGACAGGGGAAAGAACTGTTAGTAAACAAAACAGTTCTCCTTCCTGTCAGCTCCTGCATACTGCTTTACATAGCTGTGCACAGCACAGCCATGCAAAGCAGTGTGCTTACAGTGCAGCACAAACACAACACACATTGTATAATGGCACATAGCACACAGTTAACCCTTTGAGCTCCTCATATGTTAACCCCTTCCTGCCCAGTGTCATTAGTACAGTGTCAGTGCTTTTTATTAGCACTGATCACTGTATTGGTGTCACTGGGGATGTCACCAAGTCAGTTCCCCCCCAGTGTCAGCATGCCCGCCAAAGTCCCGTTATAAGTCGCTGATCACCGCCATTACTAGTAAAAATTAAAAACGTATTTGTAAAAAAATTGTAAACGCTATAACCAATTAATTTAGACAAATTGGGATTTTTTTTAGCAAAGACATGCAGCAGAATACATTTTGGCCTAAATTTATGAGGAAATTTGATTTTTTTTTATTTTTTACTGGACATGTTTAATAGCAAAAAGTCCAAAATATTATTTTTTTCTCAAAATTATCTGACTTTTTTTTATAGCACAACAAATTTAAAACGCACAGGCAATCAAATACCAGAAAGTTCTATTCGTGGGAAAAAAAAGGATGTAAATTTCATTTGGGTGCAGCATTGCATGACTGCGTAATTGTCAGTTAAAGTAACGCAGTGCCCTAATGCAAAAAGATGGCCTGGTCAGGAAGGGGGGTAAATCCTCTGGAGGGCAAGTGGTTAAGTTTAGATGAGGGTAATGCTTCTGTGGTCTGTAATCCAGGAATCCCAGTTGAAGTGAAATTTTGGCAGCATGAAGTGAGTCTTGGCAAACATGTAGTCCATAAGGAAGTGTTCGTTAAGGATAACAATGGTCTCTGGTATTGGGAGGACAAGGACACTTCCATTTTCTAGCAAGATGAGACAGATGAGACCATTTAACACTGGCAATTGTTCACATCAGTGCAGTCAGTTCTAGTTTCCAGTGCAGAAAAAAAGTAGAACATGCTGCATTTTTTCTGTACAGAACCATACTGGAACATAGCAAACTGCATCAAAACTGCACCGGAACTGTGTGTGGTGTGAACTGTAAGCAAAAACGTATCTGGAATGCATCCGGAGTGCATTTTTGTAGTGTGAACTGGTCCTTACTGTTTGGATTACCAGGTGAAAATGTAAGAAAGAACGTCAAAAAATGATAACTAATACAGCCATCGCATTTAAGAATTGGTAAGCTGCAATATAAAAAAAATGTTTGATTTTGGGTTTAATTCTACTTTACCAAATTTATAGTTATAAACATGGGACTCTGACATCTATTTGTTGTGTGCCTTTTGCAGATTAGTCAGTCATTTTAGAGAACGAGGTCCATAATGGGAACTTGCATCATTTTTTTCATGACAGGTATATTAGAAAAGAAACAAACACTGGAAATAATGTGAGCAACTATTGCTGACCTCTTTCTGAAATTGCCATTTGCCTGGCTTTTCTCTGGCTTTAGTCATTTTTGAATAAATGACCAAAAACAAGAAATTGGATCACAAAATCAGAGTAACCTCTGCATGCTTCCTCTAGGTCAGTGACTAAATATATTGAAGCCATTGGATTAGTGTGATAGCCGTGTATTTTCAGGAGCAGAGGTCAGCAATGGCAGCCTGCGTATTTTATATTTTACCATTACCCTTTAAGAGCCTAAAATAAGTAGATCAGAAAGTGAGAATGCCGCATTTTGTAGTCTTAAAACATCTTGCTAACACTGTTTCTCACATCTAGAAGGTGGAAATATATGTGACTGCAAAGGGAAAGTGTTGTGTTGCATTTTGAGCAAAAAACATATGCTCTGATTCTACAAATGTGAACAGAGAACTCCAGGGGGAGCTCAGAGCTTAGCAAGGAACATGCAGAATTCAAAAGCTATGTACCCATAAACACTTTTTGATGTTTCTTTTCATACTTTGATAGAGTTTTGGCCTGTAGCAACAATTCTGACCTAGAGCTATGCTCCTCTTATGTGTGTTTTGGAAATCAGCTAGCCATTACACACAATGCAATTGCATCCATTGCCCCTCCTCCCATTCATAAAATGCCAAGTTTGCCTTCAGCTGCTAGGAAACGTCTGGAAGTCCAAAGGTAGAGAACGCCAAGAGCTTATCTAATATTTGGTACAATGCCCCAGGCATGGGCATTTGGGAAATGGCATACCTACTGAAAGGTCTTGCTATGCAATGAAGCCCAAAAAATACTAAAATGCAACGGATGGTCTGACAGAAGAATGGAGAAAGCAAAGGGTGTTGTGTGTGCCCAAGAGTAATCAAGGGCAATTAGGCCACTGCTGGGACATCTTTCAATTTTTTCAGAGAATAGAGGTGCAATAATGCTGGTTGAAGTCAGTTAGAAACCTGTCTGTTGTGTGAACTCACCTACCTGTCCAAAAAATGACCACATGAGATATTCCCCAAGGGATGGCAACAGCAAGGATGCTATCAATACAATGGGACAATCCTGAGTATCTTGTGTTTTCTACTGCACTGGACTGTGAAGTGTTATGTGGAGTGCTCTGTAGTGTCTGGTGAGTTCCACGAAGAAAAATATCCAATATATTACAATTTCTTCCATATAGTATCTAGTAATGGATTTGATTTGCAGCCTTCTTTGCATATACAGCTACAGATCAGATTGACAGAAAGCGGCCATGACCTGTTATTATCCTAATGTACTGAGAAATTGTATCCAGTTTGTAGATGTCCTTCAACAATATATCTGCGTTATATGTAAAATGCAACTTTTTTCCTTTTTTTTTTTATAAGTGATCACATACCCTTGGAGCTCCATATGCATATGAGAAGAGAGAGCTGGGGGAGGAGAAACAGTAGTACACTGATCTTCCCGGTAAATTACTGTGCAGGGGGTGTGTAAGGACAAATCTGATCTTTGGAGGAGAGTAGATGGAGTTCCCAGCATAGGTAGAGAACTGATCACAGTGTGCTCTCATAATTAGCATTGTCAGTTATTTATAGGAAACCAGAAGAACTGGCAGGAACACCAGAGATTTCACACAAATGAAGCAATACAAAGAGAAGAGGATACTTTTTCATTCAAGCACATGGACGAGCACATGAGGAATATGAAATGTTGGGTTTACACACTCTTTAACTCCCGATATCAAAGTTTCTCTTTGGATTTACAATGCAAGCCTTATAAAATAGTGTAACATTGTAACATGAAAGATATTATACACAATGACAACATTTGTGACCAATTCTTTTACAACTTTGTATACAAAATCCTTGTTCTCATACCTCCACCCTGCACCTCATGTTAAAAGTCGCGCACCCACTGTAATGGACCTCTACACTTTATTATGATTTGTACTGACTTTCTGATAGCTTTAGAAACATTCATAGTGCAAAGGTGACCATATACTAGTAGAATTTTGTTAGAAACCTTTCGTTTTGAAAACATTCGATTTTGTAATTGTTAGTGAGGCCAAATTGAAGTATTCGACTGTAGTGATAAGAAAATTCAATGAAGCAGGATGGAAACACACAGCGTATGTGGTTTTAATTTGGGAAAATCCATTCATTCCAAAATGAAAAGCCCATTCACTCAAATGGCATTCATCAAGTCATCAAATGTACTGAGAATTTTCATATGAATGTTCATGTGAAAATCTGTTAGTATATTCCCAGCTTTTTAGAGGCCACAAGATCGTTCTTGGTCTTTGAGGTACAGTACTAGTCCGTATTAGCACATTGGTGCTACCCACCCTGGGCTCTTTGCTTTTCTGTAAGTATGTCTAGCAGCGGCGGACTGACAACTCATGGGGCCCCCGGGCAGTAGGGGATCATGGGGCCCCTGTGTCCTTGCCCAAACTCAAAAAAGCCTATGAAAAAGGTACCAGGGGCATCTCATGGGGCCCCCTACTGACCTTGGGCCCTCGGGCAGTGCCCGAGTTTCTAAATGGTCAATCTGCCCCTGATGTCTAGGTAAGGACTCATTTAGATTTCTCCTCTAAAGAGTGAATTGCAGCGGATTGCTCATCAGAGGCAGTTTTACAGACAGGGAGGAGGCTTTATGCTTCCTCTTCACTGCCCGTTTAAACCCCTTAAAACCTGCACCACCACTCCACACACAGTTACAGCATGGTCTAATTTAGTTGACTGAGATGCGTTTGGTGGGAGTTATCGCCCACCAAACATGACAGTGTGGTAAACTTTGCCAGTCCATAGCATATGCACACCTCCATTTGCTGCCTTTGCAGCTTAAGGGGACTTTTTGTTGGACAATAAGAATGTGACTCAGGCACATATTTCTACTGCCCCCCAACCACAAGTGTAAATGAGGCCTCTCTCACCTGGAAGCTTTTTCATGAAGGGAAACCTCAACTAAATGTATTGTATATATTTCTATACAGTATGTAACTCCCCAGTTGGCCACTTGTAATTTTGGGATCTCCTACCTGTCCCATGGCTACCTGACCTATATCTTGACCAACAATTCCTGTGGCAAAAATCAGTCTTCAGTCTCTTTTTAGTATTTATTGCAGGATTCAAGTTGGCAAGAAGGGTTAGGGGTGCAGGATACCCCACAAAAAGCACTAAATAGGAGGACAGATCTACTAAATCAGCTCAGGGTCCTATGAACCTCTAAAATAGATGATGACAGAGAGATGACAGACAGATAAATATGTGGCTCTTTGAGAGCATGACATTGTGTTTCCTTGCTCTGACGTCTGTCTATTTGTAAGCAGACAAACATTTGAGTCCATGTGCAAAGATCCCTTTTCCAGTGTCTAGATGCCAGCTCCTTTACAAAGCTCTTCAGAGTAGCTCTGTCCAGCCCAGCTCCAGGTTTTAACTTGGTTTTCAGGGACCTCAGCACATACCCTACAGCATGGTTCAAACACTCTTCACACATTGCCCCCCCCCCCCCCCCCATGGGGAGAGCCTCAGTGAAAAGAGAGTCCTAGAATGGTGCTTGCAAACATTTCTCATCTTCTTAGACCATACCTCTGAACAACACCATCAGGGATTGGCTAAGTCAGATAAATATTCATGACCTAGTGGTCAACTCTTCTCACACTGACTACTAGAACCTCCTTCCAGCAAAAGGTTGAAGAAATAAAACCACCAAGCTCAAAGAAAGCCTACAGAGCCCCATAAAGGTAAATAATAACTTAAGCTGGTGAAAGCTCAGTCCAAACATACACAAACAGCAGATAGAGACACAACTGCATAGGGCAGGGTGGCTACATTCGGTATATATTTTTTTTTTTGGTGCAAGTTGTCATTTTAGGTGCATGCAGCCCACTTGGTGTAAAACTTATTTCCCTTTTCTGGGGGACCTTCACTGTCTGGTAATGCTCCAAGATGCACAGCCTTTTTTCAAAACGCATCTTTGCTGGGTCCTCTTCATCCTGCATGGCCCTATTCCTTTGTAAAGAGTCGTACACTGCAGAACCACTGAAGGCTACCATGAGTATGGTTGCTCATAGAAATTGATGGGGTTGTGTGGGGAAACCTTAAAAAAAAGGTGGTACAACTCTAAACAGGGCCACACAGTGGAGATCACACAGTGGTTAGCAGTTCTGCTTAGCTGCACTAGGGCCATCGTTTCAAATCCCAGCCATGATACTACCTGCATGTTCTCCCTGTGCCTGTGTGGGTTTCCTCCAGTTACTCTGCTTACCTCCCACATTCCAAAGACATGCTGGTAGGTCCATTGGCTCCTAGTATGTGTATGTATGAATGTAAGTTAGGGACCATTTCCATTTGGAAACTCAGGCACTGCCCGAGGGCCCGGGGTCAGTAGGGGGCCCCATGAGATGCCCCTGGTACCTTTTTCATAGGCTTTTTTGAGTTTGGGCAAGGACACAGGGGCCCCATGATCCCCTATTGAGTTGTCAGTCCGCCCCTGTTAGGGACCTTAGACTGTAAGCTTCTTGAGGACAGGGACTGGTGTGAATGCTCACAATATATGTAAAACACTGTGTAAATTGACAGTGCTATATAAGTACCTGTAATAAATTTTAAAAAAGGCAAAAGCAAGTATCAGGGCATACTGATGCCATACTTTAAAGGACAACTAGTAGCAAAGGTACTGTTGTCATTTAAAGTAAACAGCTAACTACACAGATGGATTACTTAGAGAACTGTTCTACTTGCCAAATGGTTTGCATTTCTGTGCCTCAAGGTACAGCTCTGCCAACACCACACAGCTTTTTCTGTCAGGATAGGGGACCTTGTTATTCTCCATTGCATTGAATAACACTTACAGGTCTTGTCCTTCCCCCAGCCTGTGACTGGACAGTGAAATGAGAAGCAGCAGACTAATGAGTTCATCTTTCGGACGCTCTAATCTTCTGTTATGTTAGCCTGCTCCCTGTACTGCAGGACTAGTTGGCTACCTCTGCTGCTTCTACCTTTCCAAGTCAGAGCTCTGCTGTAAAGGGACTGCAAGAGGCTGATACCAGGTTACAATCAGGAACTTATGCTACAGGAAAAAAAAACATGTATTGTTAAATAACAGAGCTGCATTAATCTGTGTCTTTTTTAACTGCATTAGGACTGTAACACCTGGTATTAACATTTTTAAAAATGTATTCTAATTATGCCACCTGTGAGTGAAAGGTTCCAGATGACATGCCCTCGTAGTGGTCCCTTGCTTTGGCCAGCAGCACAAATCCTCTAAAGTTGCAGGTGTGCAAAAACTGTTAGATTTAGGAGTTACAATTCGGATCATGCACTCTATAATTATTCATTGTTCACACTGGAATTAACACTTCTTCTCAATTCTTTATTACGTGGAGCAATGTAAGTGATATAGAATCAGCTACTTTGCATTATATTTTTAACCTTTCTGGGAATGGTGTGATTCTGATGCCAGGAAGAAGAGATGACTGCCGGAAAACAAACCTAAAGGTTCATAAATTACATAAATTACCTGTGTTCTGCTGAAGGTACTATTAGACCTCACAGGGTATATAATACACACACACATAGAGTATATACTGTGTATATATATATATATATATATATATATAAATGATGCAGTACTAAAATATATCAAATAGGTGTAACTGTGGTACCAAACAATGCAATAAATAACCAGTATAAAATGTTCAATATATGAATGACAGGGACACAAATAATCCACTATGATGTGTCCCAAAAAAGAACTTGACCGAATATTAGTCCCAGACAGTGATGTGATCAAATGGTGACCAAAAAATGATCGTGATTTCTGTGATCTCCGTGTTACTTCACCATTATGCACTCTCCAGAAGTAAGTAGCAACCCATTATTGGATGAAATGACTCTTTGAAGCATATCTGCCCACTTCCTATCACCAGTCACTGATCCATCCAAGAGTGGAATCCTTCCTAAGGTAAGAGCTCACAGAGCCCGGAGACAGCGCAACATAGTGTAGTATGTTTATTAAAACTAACAGCAACCACGTGGAGCATAATACAAGCCAGGAAGGATTTTGGCCCACTCCTCTTGGCAGATCCTTTCCAAGTCATTAAGGTTTGGTGGCTGACATTTGGGCCACTCCAGGACCTTAATGTGCTTCTTCTTGAGCCACTCCTTTGTTTCCTTAGCCGTGTGTTTTGCGTCATTGGTATGCTGGAACACCCATCCACAACCCATTTTCAATGCCCTGGCTGAGGGAAGAAGGTTCTCACCCAAGATTTGACGGTACATTGCCCCATCCATCGTCCCTTTGATGCAATGCAGTTGTCCTGTCCCCTTAGCAGAAAAACACCCCCAAAGCAGAATGTTTCTACCACCATGTTTGACAGTTGGGATGGTGTTCTTGGGGTCATAGGCAGCATTCCTCCTCCAAACACGGTGAGTTGAGTTGATGCCAAAGAGCTCGATTTTGGTCTCATCTGACTACAATACTTTCAACCAGTCCTCCTCTGCATCATTCAGATGTTTAGTGGCAAACTTCAGATGGGCCTGGACATGTGCTTAGTTGAGTAGAGGGACCTTGCGGGCACTGCAGGTGTCAGGGACCGTGGGCTTTGCCGCGGCGCGTGAATTTGCGCATGCACGGATCGCCCAGGCACATCAATATGCGGGCATTAGGACCTGGGCGTCTGCGGCGGCAATTGCGGCTGCGCATGCGCACTTGAGCATGCAGGCGCATGCCTGGCACCAATGACGGTGCAGGGCGCGCTATTTAAACTGGCCAGACAATGTTCTCATTGCCGCAAGGTCTAGTTCCTGTTACCTGTGTTCCTGTAGTGCGTTCCTTGTTGCCGACCATGCCTGTTCTGATCCATGCTGACCTTCTCCTGCTCTGACCCCCGGCTCGTCCCTGACCATTCCTTTGCCTGTCGTTACTGTTATTTGGACCCCCTGTTACTGAACCCGGCGTGTGACCTGACTACTCTTTGTCTGCTGCTTTGTAACGCGCCTGTCCCCACTGTTACCGACCCGGCTAGTCTGACCACGTTCACTCCTGGCGGTCATCCATCTATCCCGCTCGAACCTGGACCTGTCAACCCCTTCACAGCAGGCTCATCCCTGACATATACCCTCAGCGGGACCCCTCTACCATAGTTGGGTGCACCCAGGGGTCGCGACCTGGTTTCAGTCTTGCACCAAGTCCATCCCCACCATCAGGGACCCTGGTGAAAAGGCAGACTGGGACTTAGACTCCGCGTCCCGGGGAACCCCGTTCTGTGGACCACTAGAGATCCCGTTGGGCGGAACCTGACAGTAGGATTTCAATCCTTGTCGGCGTAGTGTGTTACCAATTGTTTTCTTGGTGACTGTGGTCCCAGCTGCCTGGAGATCATTGACAAGATCCTCATGTGTAGTTCTGGGATGATTCCTCACTGTTCTCATGATCATTGACACTCCACGAGGTGAGATCTTGCATGGTGCACCAGTCCTAGGGAGACTGACAGTTGTTTTGATTTTCTTGTATTTGCGAATGATGCCAACTGTTGTCACCTTCTCACCAAGCTGCTTGGCGATAGTTTGGTAGCCCAGTCCAGCCTTGTGTAGGTCTATAATCTTGTCCCTGACATCCTTGGACAGCTCTTTGGTCTTTGCCATGGTGGAGAATTTGGAATCTGATTGTTTGATTGCTCCTGTGGACATGTGTCTATTATACAGGTACCAAAATGAGATTAGCAGCACTCCCTTTAAGAGACTGCTTCTAATCTCAGCTTGTTATCTATATGAAAGGCACCTGGTAGCCAGAAATCCTGCTGAACGATAGGGGATCAAATACTTATTTCCCTCATGAACATGCAAATCAGTGCATAATTTGTTAGACATGCATTTCTTTTGAATTTTTTGTTGCTATTCTGTCTCTCAGTGTTACAATTTACATACCATTCGATTTTTAGACTGATCATTTCTTTGTGAGTGGGCAAACATTTAAAATCAGCAGGGGATCAAATACTTATTTCCTTCACTGTATATATACACACACAGTCTATAGGAAGCAGCACTCATACCGTACAGGTCACTAGTTTGTCCCTGCAATATGTTTTTGTCTGCATGACGGTACTATGAACAGATCATATAAAAAATTCCAACTTTGTAATGCATAAAAGTCAGAAGAGGTAAATTATGTGCCTAATTTATTTTACTGTAATTATAATTTTAAAAAATGCTTAAAGAGATCTATTTATATATAAATATTTTCATGAAAAGCTGTTTGGAAATGTACTCCAGAGAACATTAGAGATGCATATTTTTACAAAGTATCTGAGGAAACAATTACAGCTTTGATCCTCGTGGGTGGGGTTTACTGCAGGTGGTGCTGGCTGTAGAACTTGGCTTGCTATTTCAAATTACTCAAAAAAACATACAATATACAACAGTTAATCAGCACCATTGGACCTTATTTGCTGCTTTAATTATGCCCCTAAACCAAGTTTTGTCCCTTGGGGCAATAGGTCAACTGGATGACAGAAAGTTAGAAACTGTCATTGCCTACATGCATTTAAATATGCAAACATCAGGATTGGTTTAGTAAGTGTATAGCCACATGTTTTCCAAGTATGTGGTTCAAAGTACTTAAAGGGATTCTAAAGGCTTTTTTTTAAAGTAACAAACATGTCTATACTTGTGCAGTGGTTTTGCACAGAGCAGCCCAGATCCTCCTCTTTTTGGGTACCCTGCAGACTCTCCTGGCCCCTGCCTCCTGTTGGGTGCCCCCACAGCAAGCAGCTTGCTATTGAGGCTTCCACTGCTCCATGTATCCATTCACACATGGAGCCGTGGCTCGGCCCTGCCCCCTCTCTCTTCTCATTGGTTCACTGGCTGTGATTGACAGCAGTGGGAGCCAATGGCTCCCAATTCTGTCTCAGCCAGTGAGGAGAGGGAGTCCCGGGATAGCCGAGACTCCAGTGCACATAGCTAGATTGAAAAGGGGCTTAGGTGAGTATTGGGGGGGATACTGCACAGAGAAGGTTTTTTACCTTCATGCACCTTGAGCCTTTAGAACCACTTTAAGATGGATGAGCATGACAGCCAGGCAACTAGCATTTTTTAGAAGGAGAGTTCAGTAGTGTTTCTCTCACTACAGGTTTTCTTTATAACTTAACAAAGTTGTTCAATAGTTAAATACTTTATTCATTTACATTCAATATAACAAGTTAAAATCTTACAAAAACTTCACCATCTGTTCTTATTTTTTCATCTCATCTACTCATCTCCTGTTCTCTTATCGAATCAATTGTTCTGCCATAAAAATGTAATGCGAATAGCTTTACAGCCATCTTTAGATTGTTGTAACTTGATTGTCTCTCTTTTTAAAGGATTACAACTCTGGATCAAATGTGGGTACAGGGTACTATTCACAGGGGTTTTCTATCATTGGTTAAATTCAATGGACTTGTGTCTTTTTTGACCTATGTTACTATGATAGTCTAAAGCAGCCTTTTTTTTTTTTTTAATTTTTACCCAGGAGGAACCCTTGAAATAAATCTCCTTCTCCATGAACCCCTGCTTGAAATTTATTATATCTATATTTCACAGTGAGATAGAATGTAACAGTAACAGTAAGCTGTTGAAAGTTTTAAATTAGATAAAGAATTTGATACACTTAAATATTTGCTCTATATGCCCTTTCCCCTATATATCAGTAACAGTCATGAAAAACTAAATACAAATAATAGCCAAAAAATAAACACAGACTGTGAAATTGTATTGTACCCTTACACTAACAGTCAGTAGAAATGTGTACCCATACCTTGGTGGTCAGTAAAGGAATGTCCCCTTACATTGGTTGTATGTGTAGAAGCGCCCCCTTACATTGGTGGTCAGTAAAGGATTGCCCCCTTACATTGGTCATAGGTGTAGAAGTGCCCCCTTACACTGATTTATTGAAAATCCCTCTTTCATTGGTTATCAGTGTAGGAGTGACCTCTTACATTGGTAGTCATTATAGTAGGGAGATCAATCTGTCATTGTTCAGTGATCAAGTATCCCCTAACAACCTCTGCAGACACAATAGAGCTCCACAGTTCCTGGTCTAAAATACATTACCTAGATTTATATTGTTCATTTGCATCTTGATTACCTAGCTTGGCCCTGGTTTTTCATCCAGATGTATCTACACCAGTTTATCTTGGCATGCTGCCAGTGATCTGGTATTGTGAACCATTTTCTAGGCAATGTGAGCATTCAGCACAGGCGATCCTTGTTCCTATTGTAGGCTCCTTGGTCAGAGAGAAAAAGGAAGGTTGCACAGCACAGAATTATGTGAGGATTAGACATAGTCCTATTGAGTAGCACATGTGGGTGAGGTGACTTTGGGTTATACAGCATAAACAGAAAGTGGCAGTTACTCAAATCAATCTATAACTAGCACTTTACAGTGAACATTACAAAATTTCTCAGTGCTCTATCCAACTATCTAGTTAATAAAAACAAAAATCATTTCTAGCATTTGGAAAAAAAATCTGCATATATTTTTAAATGCATGTGAAGCCATCTTACTTCATCAATGAAAAAAAGGCTGGGCAACAAGGATGATTTTGGGAAACTGATACCAACAGGGTATCTCCTTAGCTTCACAGAAAGCAAATGTATATAAAACTTTGCATCCCTGGCCCCCATCCCATTTTTTCTAAAGTCTGCACATCTAATATGCATGCACGCTCGAGCAGAAATAAATACAATTATAAGTAGAGCAGCAGAAATGTTTTTTTTTTCAACAATCAGTGTAGAGCTACCCCTGCAGGAGCCACTGAAATATTTGGGTTTTCTGTTCTGCGCCATGACTCTAAGAACAATCTCAGCTTCTCTGAGACATCTGGTTGAATGAAAGCCATTGCAAGCACTTATAAGAACAAGAGTATAGATATCTTTAACGTGGCTGTGAAGTAGTACCAGGAAATTGACACAAGACCATTTAATGGTAAATGAACTCAATGTATTGGTACAGGCTAGAATGAATGGTGGTTTCAGTATAAATATATACAGAAGGTAGGTTCAGACACAATCTGCTAGACAGCATAATCACTATGTAAAAGTACCTCAGAATAGAGTTCTGCACAACTAGACTGGAATCAACACTTACATAAGCAAAGTCAGCAATAAACAGTGCATATAGGCATTCAATGCAAGGTGTATAATATTATTATAATTAGTCTAGAGTGCACTCTAGGAGAATGACCAGGACATGGTGCAAAATCTTCTGGGAGATACCCCTTAGCATAAGCAATAGGTAATGGTCTCTGTGCAGCAGTGTAAAGGGGGAGTCTTTAGTCCTAAGTCCTCAACCGGCTGGCTTTGTGATGTTGGTGCATATGAGAATAGTTCCAGTCAAGCCTGCAGGCAGCAGTAAGGCTACTAGATGGCTGTATGCTCAGTTCCTAAAGGCTCAGTCTTTCTAGCAGACGTTAGTAAATCCTCACTATGGCAGCTCACCAGTCCCAGTGAAAGTGCAGCTTACCATCTGGTCACACACAGCAATCAGTCCACTCTCCGCTCTGCATTCAGGTGACTATGTCGGCACCCTTGAACCCAGCACTCTGGATCTCGCTCAGACTGTGTCAAGGTCCTACCTTTTCCCAGAGGTTATGTTACTCCATGTGCTGGCATCCATCTTGGATTTCTGCTGAGCATGGTGGGAAGCTTTTATGCCTTCAGGTCTCTGAGGTCCATCCCCCAGAGGGGTGTGGCTGAGTACATATAAGCCTGTGATCCGCACATGCTCTTTGCACTTGTGTCTTGTGTCTTTGCCTTGCTACAGCTCTGTGTATACTCTTGTGACTCTTCTGGTATCTGACTCGGCTTGTGACTAGACCATTCTCTGTGTTTTCCTTCGATCTGACCTTCCATTGCTGAACCCGGCCCGTGACCTGTGATTCTCTGTCTACTGTTCTGTACCGCTTTGTCCCGTTGTTGTCGACCCGGCCTGCCTGACTACGCTATTGTCATTCTTACCAGTTACACGCCATTGGCGGCGGCCATTACCGCAGCCGGGGTGTCTCGGGGGCCGCGACCTGGTTCCTGGCTGCGTCAAGTCCATCCCCACCATCAGGGGCCCTGGTGAAGGGCAGCCTGGGACTTAGACTCCGCGCCCTGAGGAACTTCGGTCTGTTGGTGGTGGTTGTCGTCAGTCAGTGCGTTACCCTGCCACTAGGCCTACCTGTCTGTGTTACAGCCCTGCCCTGACAGGCTGCTGATATGCAGCAGTGATGGTGCACACTGGACAGAAAAGTGCACTCTCTGGGCTCCTTCATGACAAGAGTAAGCTGTGTCCTGTACAGGTTGGCAAAGTGCAGCATCTTTCCCCTCCTCCCAGCAAGCTCTTTTCTGGGGATAGTAGTTCAAAAGCTCTTGATTACATAGCAGAGTTTCTTCTCATGACTACAGTTCCCACAGTGCAGTGCTGCTTGACTCATGCTATTGAAATCTTCCTACTCAGCAGCTCCCTCCTCTTGCTGATATAGCTTTTAACCAGTTCAGCACCACAGGGCAGCAGCTACAGAGAGCAGCTGCAGCCAGTGTTTCCCTCACTCTCTTTCTTAGCCAAGCACCTGGCTGCACAGAACTGTATTAAAATGATGCATCTCTGTATGGTTGCCTCTTCTGATTTCTGTATTCAAAATGCTGCACACAGAGGATGCTTCCCAGCTTCACAATTCATACATTTCATTATAGGAACACTTTTGCAACCGACCTGTAATTATTTTTGTGGCCTTTAATGCTGACACTTCATAAAGCAAGTATGCTACTAGTCATTCCTCTCATTATTTGGCCATTTCAGAATGGTGTGAATTGGGTAACAGCAGTGATATCACACCAGCCTACACTAAATAAATCTCAGAGGGGAGAGAGGGAACTGGGACAGATCAGAGAACACATGCACACACTCTGATTACAGTTTGTGTGTGAACACTGCTATCCTTTAAATAATAAAAGCAATAGCCTGTCCTGTTTAATAATGTATTAAAGAGATTAATAGCGTGTTTTGCAGGGAATATTGGAGCAGTAAATACCTATTTCACATCCAGTATGCAGACTACATTCTCAAGCTCTAGAAATGTGAGAAAGCAGACACATGTTGTTATTTTAATATATATATATATAAGGGTAGAAGCCTAGTACAAAGATCAGCACTCTACTGTAACCATGGCAAATGGTCTGAAATCATCTTTTAGTGTAGACTGCCAAAAGCATATCAGTGGTTAGTTGCTATGAGCTACTATATGAAAGTACCATGATATCCAACAAGCCTTAAAAGCAGCCCTAAGCAAAGTAAAGACCTTTGGGAGATTTCTAATGCATTGCAAGCATGTTGATGTCAGAAATGCCCTCTTAGGTTATCTTGAGATTCATATACATTCCCAAACGATATCTTGTATCCAGATTGAAGAGGGCTTCCATGGTTCTTCTAGATGAGGCTGTATATCCTTGCCAATGTGTGCCTTTTTTATACACGTTCCTGGAACTAAATCTAATCCATCCTTTAGACCAGCCTTTCTCAATGATTTGAACATTGGGGGAGTCCTTGAATTAACATTCAGGTCTCAGGGAGCACCTACTAATAATTACTATCTCTATAGCTCATGGTACATTAGTGTGAATATTAAGTTACCATATTTTAATACAATACAAAAACATGTGGTGTATTTAGTGTTTTTGATATACAGGGCTGCTCTAAACAAAAATAATTTAGAGTAATTTATAATGTAATGGAACTAAGAATAATACTGAAAAGAAAATAAATGTGAAAATGTAAGTGTTGGTGTAATTGGTGGTCATTAAAGAAATGTCAACTTGCTTTGATGGCCAATGTAAAGGTGCCTCTTTTGGTGGTCAGTGAAATGCTCCCTTATATTGGTGGTCAGCATAGGAGCCCCCTACATTGCTCATCACCAAGAGGAACATCCCATTATACTGGTGGTCACTAAGAATAAAACTCCTTACATTGCCAGTTAGTGGGAAGATTTCACCCAAACAGATCACTAAAAAGATCATTGGTGTCTGTAGTTACTTATCTGACAGTCAGAAATGATTGATTCAGCAGCAGCTTCTGGAGGAACCCATGGAACCCTGGTTGAGAAGGGCTGGTTTAGACTGTAGTGGAATATAGAGATAAACATCCCTGACTTGAGGAATGACAAACTCAAAAAAGGGGGGAAGGGTTCTGAGAACAGCAGAATATCAGCAAACAGGCAGCAGGATATACTCAAGCAATGTCAGGACATCCCTCTATGTTTTTCAGTTTTTATGGTTTAAATATAACCTGCACTGAGAGAAATACTGGTCGAAAAAAAATGGTGGAGGGATTCATGAAAACTAAGTATACTCTGCTTTGCAACGATGTTTAACTGGTCATAGAACTCAACAAAGGTTTAGGCTTCCCGACACAATATAACCCCAGACACCTGCATGGCATCGGTAAAATGTATAAAGGCGTCTTAGATTTCTTTCTAAATGCTATAAATTAAGCAAATATATTTATGAACAAACAACCCCTAGGCATTCTAGTTTTGGAAGTAATAAATACATAACACAGACCAAAAATAAGATCCCAGCACAACAACTGCACAGCCATGTATAATCAATAGACATTATTTTACTGAGATATCCTACAGTCACCAAACAAACAACCTTTACCCAATGAAAACATTTAAAAACATAAAACACATAATACTCCCATAAAAAAACATTCTCCTAAAACAGTACAGTTGACAAAATGTAGGGTCCCAAGCAGTGTTTCAAACTGATCACTACAAATATATTTATAGGCAGATTATTATGTATTTATAGTGTGAGATATATTGTTTCCATACAGTATGTATTGAAGTTTTGGTGACTCCAAAAACACCAATGTACCTCTGGTGTCATATTCTTCTATACAGCACAGAAATACAGAGGGGCTTCCTGATCTCTTTTCCATAGCTAATAAAGTTGTAAAAAATTCAATAGATTTGTGCAAAGTGCAGTAACCCAGAGCAGCCAGTTAGATATCACCTTTTAAAGGGAATCTGTCATGACATAAATATGTACACTGCCACTCAATGCCTTAAAGTGTTACAAAACTCGCAACATTAAAATCAGTCTGTATATGCAGTAAACCATGCTTGTTATACATACTGTAGAACTTAAGGGTTTAATCTTCAGCATTGCGTAAAAAGGCTGTTTGATCCTGTCTTCTCTTTTCCTCCCCTTCTTTTGCTGTCCCCAATTCATCTGCCATAATTAGAGCAGCAGTGGCAAGTCTGCACATGCTCTGTTTGGTGTGTATTGCTAGAGTTTTTTGTTGGGGGGGAAAGAAGTGTGTGATCAGCACAGGGCCAATCAGCGCTGTCCAGACAGAGGGTCAGGGGTTATACAGCCTCATAGGACAGTCAAAGGATAATGAAAAATCCTCCTACAAGACTATACAGTGCTTGGCTGGACACTGATAGAAGTCACAAGACTGCTATATACTGCTGATGAGAAAAAGTATTTAGCATTTTATATTTACTAAAAGAATTGCATTTCCATGTTCTGTGTACTGTAGAAGACTGGATGTAGTGAATGCAGGGTCCTGGGTTTAGTAACACCTTAAAGCCAAACTTGGGGCTCGACCTCAACCCCCCCACCCCCATGTGTTTGCTGTTTTCTGTGTTTCTTATTGTTGTACTTTTTCCCAAATATTCAGGCTGGTCACGTGATACATTGAGTTGTCTTCCAATTCAGTCCTCTCCCAGCAGTGGGCCATCCTCCAAAATGCAGAGCACTGTAGTGACACCCAACTAGAGTGGGTCCATGCCACCCTGCACTAACAAAAGAGTCCTCAATCTTCTGGCTGGAGTGGTTGGAAGACTGAGGGTGTCCTACTGTAAGTTCAAGAAGAAGTACTGCAGAGGACAGCTCTGAACTTAAGGGCAGTATCGTAGACATGGCTGATATTTTCTTAACTTACATGTGTGTTAATTCAAATGTTTTCAGGGGTACAATACAATTAAGTGGCTGTCATCTGGTGGGCTAGTTTTCTAACTAATATACCTCTAAATGTAGCGCTCCTTATTGCCAAAATACCAAAATAATATATCCCTCCTTTGATATAACACACCATAAATATATATTAAAAAATCAATAATAACTAGTGACAGTGTTATATAATCCAAATATTGTGCCATAAAATCAATTTAACATTTTTTATATAAATAATATTAGTCCCATCAATCCAAAATAGTCAAATATTAGTGATAAGGTGATCATTAATCATCAACTTGTGACTTTCCGTGAATCCTCCAACTGATAAAGATGTATGCTCACCTCCTTTAATGCCTACAATTAGGCTATACACACTTGTGGTTCACCCTCCTTGGAACCTGCCAGAGTTATCTCTATATGGAATAGTTGTAAGGTCCTTCCTTATGGATTAGTGCAGTTATCCTTATCCTTTGTAGAAATAATTACCCATTGTGAGCAGATCTGTCACATCCTCTTCTCTTATAATTTTCTTTTGGGCAGAGGTAGCACTCAATATCACCTGAGACTAAAACGAGCATCACCCAGGGAAGAAACAGATCCAACAAATGTGACAGATCTGCTCACAATGGGTAATTATTTCTACAAAGGATAAGGATAACTGCACTAATCCATAAGGAAGGACCTTACAACTATTCCATATAGAGATAACTCTGGCAGGTTCCAAGGAGGGTGAACCACAAGTGTGTATAGCCTAATTGTAGGCATTAAAGGAGGTGAGCATACATCTTTATCAGTTGGAGGATTCACGGAAAGTCACAAGTTGATGATTAATGATCACCTTATCACTAATATTGGACTATTTTGGATTGATGGGACTAATATTATTTATATAAAAAATTTTAAATTGATTTTATGTCACAATATTTGGATTATATAACACTGTCACTAGTTATTATTGATTTTTTAATATATATTTATGGTGTGTTATATCAAAGGAGAGATATATTATTTTGGTATTTTGGCAATAAGGAGCGCTACATTTAGAGGTATATTATTTAATTTGCACAGTTGAAGTTATGTGTTTAATGTTGGCGATCCATTGAAGTAATTTAGTAGGTTTGGCTCGCAAGTCACATATATATAAAAAAAAATTTCCTAGTTTTCTAACTGCCTGTGGGACTAAATATTAAAAATGTAGCCCTACATTTTTTGCATACCTTTTCTGAGTTATTGGTCCAGAATGTATTAAGAGGCTACAGACAACTAGACAAGTTGCAAGCTTCTAGTGAAATGTGGCTGCTTTGGGTTTCCACACTGTGCACATTACTTATGCTCCTGCACTAACATATGATGTAATCCTATTTACGTTTCTAATTTGAAGACAAGGTGTTGAATGTATCTTTCTAACAAAGAACTGGAAGCTTTAGATGAAAATTCAGCTCACTTCCCACTAATACAGCTACTGAGCCATAGAAGCTATAGGTTTGATAGATGGTGGCAGCACAAGCTCCAAATGCAACCTCCTGTCTCTTGCTGCTTATCTTTTCCATTTGGGAGCCAGTCATTTTACAGTCTCTGTCCAAAAGGTTATTGACTAGCCGGTCCACAAAGCTGTAAACTAGGCAAATGAATCATAAACGAAGAATCTTGGAGAGAAGATCTTGCCATCTGTCCAGGTCTGTAGAAGCAGATTTAGTGCTTTCCCCGATACTCTGCTTCCTGCTTTTATACTGGCAGGGATACTTGGCATCCTTCTATAGGACTCAGTACTGGAGCAAGGAGTAAGCTAGTGTTATCCACCTTCTTTGCCTGCAATGATGGATAATTGGCCTGTGAATATATGGATGTGTGTGGGTGTAAGTGAGAAAATAAGCTATTCAGCACAATGAATTTCAGTTATTTCTTTGTTTTTGCTGTCTGTATATGTGCAGGCCATTATGAGCTAGTTCTGCTAGTTATAGTTCCTTCAACTGCATTCTTTGAAGTAACCCTGTCATGGGGGATATATGGTGGCAGCTGGCTTCCTTGTGAAAATACATGTGGCTTGGCTGCACCCGGCGTCATTACTTCTGGGTCGCAGACTCCATACAAGCATGTAGCAAATGGATGATAAAGAAAAGTGAGGTCTCAATCAGACATGACCATCAGGGAAATACTATTTTCAGAATACTATTTTCAGAAGGAGAAGTCAGAAAGGAAAGCCCACCTTCATTGCAGGTTAACAATGTGCATTTATTTATTTTTATTTTCAACAGGAGTCTGCAAAGCATCGCACCTTCAATCAGCATATCGCGGGTGCAGTTTCAGGCTCCCAATTTGATAGGGAGGGCAGATGTTAGTAAGACATAAAATAAATATATTTTCAACAAAACATTTTGATTTCTAACTGACACAATTCATCCTTTGGTGGCCAATTAATCTAACTTGAGAATTATGTAGAAAACGGGAGCTAAATTTTTCAATGCACATATTATTTACTTACAGTGGAACTCAACCCATCAGTTTCCCAAAAGAAAGCTCAAGTTATAAATGTCAATAAAGATTATTCAATCCATAAGCAAGCATATTAGTGTTTTTTGCAGTGCTGTCATCATTTTACCTACAGCAATGAATAAAAAACATCCAAGAGGGTCTTTGATGTAAGTATGTACAAAGCAGTGAAAGGACAAAAATATTTGGAGAGTTCACTGGCTCAAGTTAGGCTACAAACAAGGCTACCCTCAAGTGGGTACCCCAGTAGGTTAACCACTTCCAGACCGGACACTTTTACCTCCTTCCTGACCAGGGCAATTTTCAGCTTTTAGTGCTATCACACTTTGAATGACAATTGCGCGGTCATACAACACTGTACCCAAATGAATTTTTTACCATTTTTTTGAGACAGATAAAGCTTTATTTTGGTGGTATTTATTCACCACTGGGTGAATAACATTTTTTTGCTATGTAAATGAAATGTCCAAAAAGTTTGAAAAAAAGTGTTTTTTTTATAAAATTTTGCAAATAAATAATATTTCATCATAAATATTAGCCAAAATTTATTCCATTATCTTTTTAGTAAAAAAAAAAAAATCCAAATTAGTTTATAAGCAAAAATTATAATTTTTAAACATTTTTTTTTACATTTTTATTTTATTTTTTTATATTATTATTTTTTATTTTTATTTTTTACATACTGTCACCCTAGCACACTACTTGTGGGGGGTGATGAAGATTTTTTTTTTTTTTTTACACTGATTGCTTTTACACCCATATAGGATGTAAAAGCAATCATTTCTCTTTCTCTCTGTCTGCATTCTTGCACTCATTGAGAAGTACTGAGTGAGCTGTGATTGGTCACAGCTTGTCACATGGTACAAGGCTGTTGTGAATAGCCTTGTACCATGTGACCTCTGTGATCATTCACAGATTTCACACGTAGTAAGCAATGATGTCAGAAGTGACATCTTGCTTACTACTTTGCATGTGATCACTGATTGGCCAATCAGTGATCACATGATCGGGACCTCGTACAGAGGTCCCGTCCGACGATCGGTGTTTCACTGTGTCCGGAGGACACAGCGGGCACCGGATCGCGGTGCTGCGCGCTCCCAGGGAGCGTGCACAAGCAGGGTGCGGGGAGGCCGTTTATAGATGGCCACCCGACCCTGCAGTGCCACCGTCCGGCCGTTTATATACAACGGCCGGACGGGAGGTGGTTAAAGAAAAACATGCACTAATTGAAGGAGCACCAGACCAAAAGAGAAAAGAGTCCCAATTCATTTATTAGTTTATACTAAAAAAACAGCCAACACGCTTTAGAGGTAAAAAACAAAAAACTCCTTCATCAGGGCTTCAGTTAAGCTAAGAACTTTAAAAGGACTCAAAAAAGCATTTTCTTGTGTGAATCTTTGTAGGGATTGGTGGATCAGGAGGTACAGGACAGCATAAGCAATTTAGCACTGATCAGAAGCGAATCATCAAGTGTTTTTCTAGAATGCTGGTTGTGCAGAAGACAAACATTCGGCCGGCTTCTGTTGGACAGGCTGCTGTACTGATCGGTGTACTGAGCCAATGTGCACTGTCCTGGTACCATGTGATCACTGTGACCAATCACAGAGATCACATGTCCTGTAGTAAACAATGGCTATCATGCATGACGCTATTGCTTACTACTATGACCTCTTCAATTGGTCACAGTTATTACATAGTACAGGGCCAATCACAGCTATAACAATAGTAAACAATGGCAATATGAATGAATGCCAAACACAGTGTAAATGATCATTTATACAGTGACCATCACTGTAAAAAGCAATCATAGTGTAAAAAAAAATTCTGATCACCTTCTTTTTTTTTCTTTGGTGACATTGTAGTGCTGTGGGGGTGATCATGTACAATGGCTGGCTGTTCGGATACCAGTCAGTGTCCCAAATTACCACTGTCCACTCATTGTGTCCCTAATCACTACTGCACCATTCACAGTTTTGACTGATCACTGCCGCACCACTCATTTTGTCCTTGATCACCACCACACCAGTCATATTGTCTCTAATCACTGCCACACCAGTTACAGTGCTACTGATTACCACTACACCAGTTACAGTCTCCCAATCACAGCCACACCAGTTACAGTGTCCCTGATCACCACAACACTAGTCAACGTCTGCCTCATCACCTCTACACTAGTTACAGTGTCCCTGATCACCACCACACCAGTCATATTGTACCTGATCACTGCCACACCAATTAGTGTCACCAGACCAATGTATGCCAGCAACAGTTTTCCTCATCACAACACCAGTTGCAGTGTCACCACACCAGAGTAAGCCAGCAACAGTGTTTCTGAGCATTGCCGCACTAGTGCAGTGTTGCCTCTACCTGCCACCTGTACTAACCCTGGCCTGTTTATTGATCACACTTCTGCCTGCTGCTTGTACTGATCCTTTGCCTGGTTGCCGACTGTTTATCTGCCTGCTGCCTGAATTGGCCTATCTGCATGCCCCACTGACTATGTTCCTACGAGACACCAGTCCCAGCCATCCCCTGTGGACAGCTACACTCCTGGAACCACTCTAACTCTTTTTTTTTCCTCCTTTCTTCAGCCTCCTGTACTTCCTGGCCAGCAAAAATGGCATTTCTAGGGGCAGCCACATACCAGGCTTGGGCCAGGCTAGGCTCGTTTGGCTAATAATAACTGGGACTTCTGTAGGTGACGTTACACTAAGCGATATTCCCTGACCACTTGTACAGAGGCAGCCAATACAGTACATTGGAACCGATACAATTGGTTTATTTGTGTGATACACACGATACAATGTCTGGTACCGAATCAGTCCAGCCATGGAAAAAGTCTCACACATGGGGTATTCCCATACTCAGGAGGAGTAGCAGAGTGTGCTTAAGGTGTAATTCTAAGTATGCCCATGCTGTGTGTGAGAAATATCTGTTTAAATTGACAACTTTGTGTAAAAGAAAAATAATTTTCTTTGTGCATTTTACAAAAACTTGTGGAAAAACAATGAAGTCTTCAAAAGACTCACCAAGCCTCCTAAAAAATACCTTGGGGTGTTTACTTTCCAAAATGTGGTAATTTTGTAGATGTTACAGCTGTCCTGGTGCTCCAGGGCCTCCAATATTTTAGTAGGTAGTCAGGAAATTAGATGCATAATTTATGCTCCTTGAAAGTCCAAAGGTGGTCCTTGGATTTTGGGCCCCTCTATGCATCTGAGCTGTGAAAAAATCTTACACATGGAGGCATAGCAGAATGTGTTTTGGGGTGTAATTATGACTATGCCTGTGCTGTGTGTGAGAAACAACTTGCTAAGATGAAAAGTTTGTGAAAAAAACATTTAAAATATTTAATTTCTTCATTTTCCCAAAAATTGTGACAAAAAATTTGCAACTTCAAAAAACTTGCGATGCCTCTTACTAAATACCTTGGACTATCTATTTTCTAAAAAGTGGTCATTTGGGGAGTAATTATACTGTCCTGGAATTTTAGGGCCTCAAGAAATGAGGTACATCGGTACATCAGAACTGAGGTACAGTCGGTACATCAGAACTGATAATTTTCAGATATATACCATAGTTTGTAGACTCTATAACTTTTACACAGACTAAATAATATACACTCTTTTGGGTTTTTAGAAATGTAGAATACATTTTGTCCTAAATTTATAAATACACATTATTTATTAGCAAAACGTTATAACAAAAACTAGGAAAACATGTTTGTTTTTTTTCAAACTTTCCAGTGGTGGAGAAATACGACCAAAAAGAGAGCTCTATCTGTCTTAAAAAATGACAGAAATGTAATTTGGACCAAGTAATTGTCATTCAAAGTGTGACAGCACTGAAATCTGAAAAATGGACTGGGCAGGAAGGAAGTGATTATGTCTGGTCTTGAGGTGGTTAATGTTTATCTGTCTTCATATATGATCGTTTGTGACAGCTCAAATCCATTCAAAGTCTATCTGTCATAAGAGTATGGCGACTGACGTTTTATATCTCAGAACCAGAATAAGCATGCTGCAAATGAGTGTTTGACCATTCCTTATACCTGTACTATTAGTGAAGTCATTGCTGTGGCCCTTGAGTCAAGGAATGTGTGAATTCATGAAAGCCTAATGTTAGTCACATAAGTGCCTTATATTGTGACAGATGCTCTTTAATTAAACAGCAAGGCTGTGATTGTTTTACAACCACCTAGAAGTGAGATAGGGGAACAAAAAATTAGATTAAAGCTACTTTAAGCAGGCTTTATGTGCTAAGATATGTGCAGACATGTGATATGTCACTAAGTTCTTATTTTGCATCAAAAGGATATGAGATGAGCCAGACGTAACATTTCAACACTCTAAATGATTGGCAGTTCAGAAAGTAGTTGACTGTCACCATTCTCTGCTAATTTTGATACAAATTCCTATATGTTTGATATGCGCAAATGTACTCCTTATATAAAATGCAGTTTAATAGTTGGTATGATCTGAGTAGTAGAGATATAAACAAGCTTTACACGATTTATTCCAACAACAAAGTTCTTATTATGTTAGTCTTTTCACTTTTTTTTATTTCAACTAAACTGTAATTGTAGACATTAATACATACCCATATTCTCTGTCTGAATTCATCTGGCATCATGTCAAAAAGGATCAAGAGGGATTTTAGTGCCCCTGACCAAGGGGTTCTTTATTTTGGGGGCTTAACAACAGGGCATTAGATAAGGGGAAGGCCACAGGGCAATAATTCCACCACTATAAAGGACATGCAGAAATGTAACAGGGTGTCACCAGGGCACATCAAGTTTTAAGTCCAGAATCACAGGGCACAATCCAGGCACAGTGAGTAGCAGGTCACAATAACAGTGCAGGGTCACAGGTAATAGTTCAGGCACGAGGGACAGGTGGCAATCTGGTACAGCAAGGACTTAGTCCAGAGTCAAAGGGTAACAATCTGTGCACAGTGAGTAGTCCAGGAGCACAGGACAGCAATTCAGGGACTCACCAGCCAACAGTGGCCTCAGCGGAGGAAGTCCAGGCAATTGGCAGGGAAAAGGAGCTCCAGAGAGTAGTGGTCCTTCACAAACCGATCGTGGGTTCTCGGAGGGCTTTTTGTCCTGACCTTTAGGACCACACTGGCAGCAGTTGAAGGAAGAGCAGAGGAGAGAATAGAGTCCCATTGTCCAGGAAGCCACACAGACATTGTGGAACTACAAGTCCCTGTAGTGCAAAAAGCAAGTAGTTCCATGTATCTTCTAGCCTTCTAGTTAGACCTGCAGCCTTTAGCTCCTCTGTACATCACAGGAGTAAATTCTGAACATTCTGACACTTTTCTTTGTTTGGTATTTAATGCAGCCAGAGATATCAGCTACCATCTCTCGGTGCCAAAGTGTCTGGCCATCCTGGTACAAAATTCAGCAAATCCTGTACTCCCTGCTGAAAAGGACTCAGTGGGGCTGATTTTCTAAAGGCAAATAGACTGAGCATGTGGCAAAGGGCAGTTGAACTCTGCAAGAGCTATGGCTCCAGAGCTTAGTAAATGAGCAGAAGCTCTGCTGATTTCCATCATTTATTTATTTCAGTTACTTATATAGAGCCATCAATTTACACAGTGCTTTACATATATATATTGTACATTCACATCAGTCCCTAACCCTCAAGGGGCGTACAATCTAAGGTCCCTAACTCACATTCATACATACACATACTAGGGCCAATTTAGACAGGATCCAATTAACCTACCAGCATGTCTTTGGAGTGTGGGAGGAAACCGGAGTACCCGAAGGAAACCCACGCAGGCATAGGGAGAACATGCAAACTCCAGGCAGGTGGTGCCGTGGTTGGGATTCGAGCCAGCGACCCTAGTACTGCCAGGCGGAAGTGCTAACCATTTAGCTACTGTGCTGCCCTATCACCACGTGTAGGCAAAAATGTTCTTTTTTTATTTTCCTTCTATGTGACTAGGTATTCTTTGCAAAATGAAGCTTTACCTCATTTACCAAGCTGTTGAACAACTGCACTTTTTAAAGTGCACAGTCTATTTGCCTTTAGTAAATCAATTCCAATATCTCCAGACCCTCTGCTTGGTCACAGAAACTCACTAATCAGTTATACAGATCGGCTAACCTATTTACATACTGCTTTTCATTTAGTTTCATGTAACAAATGTTCTTTTAGAGGTTTACTCTTTCTCCCTATTTCTCAAAAATCTAATATTTCTGACGTCCGTTGCTTTAAGTCATTGTACAAGTGCCTGTAAACACCTCCAGCATTTGTCAGAATCGGATGGAACTATCTTGTGTAAGTTACAGGGCAGCAGTACCTTATGGTCAACATCTTAGTTATATTCCTGCACGTGTGATGAAACAGAAGTTTTAAAAGCCAATGCCATTATTATTATTTACAGTATATTACAATATTATATAATACACTTTTGTAAAATATATAGATTTTTTTTCTAATTTGCATAATGTACATTTTCTCTCATCTCCATAATTCTGAAAATATAAAATGGCTTTTCAACCTAGGCTTCCAAGTTTGTATATCCCTATCTGTTGGCTTTTAATGTCACTGTCTGGGTTTGTTTCATTCAACTTCTGCCAATTAGCTGTTTCAGAATTGGTTTAAAATCAACAGGTGATGTAGGATAACAGCTAGATAAGTGTACTGTATATATGAGATCCAACACAACGTACAATTCCAATACAGCTGCAAATTATATATTAACCAATAGCTCCAGATCCATGTAGGCTTGGGGAAATAAGGTAATAGAGTTCCCTATATCAATCAGATTTTCTTTTTTTCACTTAATCTGAAGAACCACCTTGTACTGTTTCCAGTTTCATCAATATGTTTAGTTACCAGGGGCGGACTGACCATTTGGGAACTCGGGCACTGCCCGAGGGCTCGGGGTCAGTAAGGGGCCCCATGAGATGCCCCTGGTACCTTTTTCATAGGCTTTTTTGAGTTTGGGCAAGGACACAGGGGCCCATGATCCAATATTGCCCGGGGGCCCCATGAGTTGTCAGTCCACCCCTGTTAGTTACAGCACATATTTTCTCATAAATTTTAATTTCCTTCTTAAAGTTGAGGCTTTGCCTCCCTCCAGGCCTAACTATTTAATGAATCCATATTCAACTTTCAAATCTCTGCCCTGAGGACTGTAAGTTCACCTTAAGCCTGCTTTACACAGCCTCCTGCTATTCCAGTATTGACTGTCTCAAGCGGCACATGGTTTGACCCTGCTGTGCAGAGTTTTTCCGTTGTGCTGCCCTTTCTTTGTTCCCTGATAATCAATGTGCACTTTCTAATGTCACAGTCCCTGTATAGCCACACATTCAACTTTCCTTTATCTTAAACTGGAGAACACAATTATGAACTAAATTCTAAGTTCCTAAGTTACACATACAGCTATTTTAGTGTAAGTACACTTGCTTGTATGAACACGCACAATAGATCAAACAAATGGTTTAAATGGGTTCTGAAAGAAATGTTGTGCGCTCTTCGCCTTGCAAAGAACTGCTGCTCAGTGATTTCTAGCTTTCATCTCAGTAAGGACATATGAATCCTGGGTACGCTTCTGAAATTAAGCTTTAGTCAACAGTTCTACTTGTTTAGAATGGTGTGCCATTTCTAGCAATTGCGTTCTGCGAAAATATAATAAAACCCCTCCCCTGAAGCTTGTTTACACCTATATTGCCCTCTCAAGATTGCCCTCTGTGTTGGATCTTTTGGATTATTACTGGTACTATATATTGCTGAAAGTTTATGCAGCGTTTTACAAATATAGTATATTCACATCAGTCCCTGCTCCCAAGGAGCTGACGATCTAAGGCCCCTAACTCACATTTATAAATACACATGCTAGGGCCAATTTAGACAGGAGCCTATTAACCTACCAGCATGTCTTTGGCATCTGGGAGAAAACTGGAGTACCTGGAGAGAATCCACTCAGGCACAGGAAGGACATGCAAACTCCAGGCAGGCAGTGCCGTGGTTGGTATTCGTGGAAATTAAGTAAATAATGAGCGCACAAGCCAAAGAGCAGCAGCTGGCACAAAAAGGATAACCCACTATATCCTCAAACAGATGAATGGAAAAAAAAGAAAGTGCAGCGCTTGTAAATTCTACGAAGCTAATCATACATACAATGCCATAACAAATAAATGCATAAAACGAATCACATGTGACTGCATGTGAATATGTAAAAAAATATTAACAGTGAAGCGCCATGGAGTGTACAAATAATAAACAACAATGCCACGCTGAAATGACGGCACCAAAAGTTGACAAATAAACAAGTGACAAATGGGCGAACAATCCAATAAATGTAATGTATGAAACTCAATAAATAAAATATTCCAAATAAAAAGTCCTAGAGAAATAATCATGATGTCAATTGAAGTGTGAATCCATGATAGATCCTTCTGTATAATGCACTCACCAGACACGCATAAGGTATACGCATAGAAATCAAAGGACTTTAGCTCCTCCAACAGGTCAGCCTCATCCACCTTCATACACAGTGTAAGGAAAACCACAGCAGGTATATACCAGAGCAGGAACTATATCCTGTACAATGTTCCACTTTCAGCACACCAAAGGAGCTCCACATTGAAGAGAATAGCTCAACAAATGAGCCCAGAAAGGAAAGCGCTAATGGTGTAGTAATTTATTGAAAATTCAGAAGCATCCAAGTGGAGCAATAAAAACAAGTGTGTTCCACTTACAAAGATGGCCGCCGGACCTTCCTGAGGATGCAGCGACGTGACGTCACTACGCAGGCTCCTCCTGACGTGTTTCGTGCACGCGCATGTTATCAAAGGGTTCCACATCCTGATTTTCGTACTGACGACCCTAGTACTACTTATTTCACTACTACATGCACTTGATGTGAGTTCTGTATACCCAGAATGTAGCATCAGCTGCATACAGTACAATGTACAGGACTGTGTTCCACCTGTCCCATTTCCGTAACAAAATCTAGTCAGACTGAGCACTGTTCATCCATTCAGAGGAAGCCATGCATTTGTATAAATGAATGCAAAGCTTCCTCTGATTGGCTGAGTAGGAGAGACGGATGGATGATGGATGCATACAGTTATACAGCGCTCACAGCAGGCACCTATATTAGTGAAGTTTGGAGCAGACTGACCAATCCAGAAATGTTACGACAATAGTGAATATAACCATTATTCATAGTGAAACATCACGGCAAGAGTACATGGCAGATTTATGGAGCTGTATTGTAGGTGTTTCAGCTCTCTGTAAATGACTTCACCTGCTTCCTGACAGCACAGATGATATGCTGAGTGACATAACATCAACAGCCTGGTAATCTAGGACAGATTGTGAACTGAGTGCTGTTCCCTGAGCACAATGTGGAGGAGGTGCATTTAGAAATATATCATAAACTCATTAGACTAAGTCATAGTTCTCCTGTTGTCTATATACTCTGCAAACTATACACATTATAAGTTAACCTAGCATCTTGCCTTTGTGTTGTGGATTTGTTCAAACAACCAGAAATTGCTAAAGGCGTTATAGATTGATAGTTTTATTAAGTTGTGTACTGCTGAATCAATTAGAGGTGTTATGTGTGTTTTCTGACTTCTGAACAGAGGCGAAATGGGAAACGAATACCAATATTTACAGCTTTATTGTGGTTTATTAGATGTTAGGATTCACCGCTTTCATTGTGTACATCTTAGGTACGAGGTCTGAGGGTTTAAACATCGTACAGTACATTTATGGGGCCGCAGATGTAGGGATGGGTGGAGAAATTGATTTTGCAGAAATATATTCTTCCAATGCATTTTGATGAATATGGTGGCAAAATGAATGTAGCCAAAATGTATACTTCTCCCTTAGATGGTTTTTTGGCAAAATGCATTGGAGTCAACAGCAGGGCGAATATTAGCAAAATTTTACCAAAGGCTAAAACAAGTTTGCCGAATTTTACTGTTCACCCCTACAGGGATGGATACTTGACACGGGACTAATGAGAATTACAGTTATTGTCTTAAATACAATGTGGGGTACCATGAAAATGATATATTGTCACTTAGGACCACAGCACATGGTGCAATATTGAGTACCTGTGATATGCTTGGTTAAAGGAAGGACATATAGGAATTGGCCAGCTTGTATGGATAGATGTAAGCTCCTTGCCTGACTATGTAGTTAGTCATTAACCTGGAACAAGGATGCAGTCCAGGTGTCACAACACTTTAATGACTGCATACTTATTTGGTTATCTGTTGGGTCTAATGACAGTTTCTAGTTTCCTTTCACCTTTTTATGTGGGACAGGAACCATGGGTGTCCTATCCTCATGCTGCAGTCTTTATTACCTAAAATATATATACATTTTATATATGTACAGTATATACATATGTATATTACAAGTTCATCTTGGCATATAGGACACTCTTGTAAAGGCCTTGCTGTTCAGGCGTGCAGAAAAATGAACTAACTTTACATGGTTTATGCCACGTACCTGATAGAGGTTAAGCTGATGAGAGGGCTCTCCTTTACATACCCTGTCCTCTTTTTCCCTATGAGTTTCATGACAGGGTATAACAGGACATAGAATAGTATGAGTGCCTGTGGTGGAAAGTCCTTGGCAGAAGAAGATCTGGATTATGCAGCATTGCAAATGTTGAGCAGGAACTTGTGCAGGATGTTGTCACATGCACAGAGCTGTGGTCAGCGAGCAGAAGTTGGCAACAATTAGGCAGTGGAGGTACAGATTCAGGAGTCAAAGGCATAAATAGAAGCTAAGCCGAGGTTAGTACAGCAAGGACAGGAGACAATACTGAAACGAGAAGCAGGAAGCAAAGTCAGGTAACAAGCCACAGTTCAGGTAATGGAGGGACCAAGATCAGGTGAAATCCGAAGGAAAACGGGGTGAGCATAGAACAGCAAGCAGGTCACTGGTCACATGAGCTGATGACCACTCAGCAACTATCTTGAGCTTTACAGTGTTTTATATAGGCCACTGGGCCCCAATGCCAGTGTGCACACTAATGTGCACGTTCCTTGGCGTGGATGCGCGCACAGCCCTGATCCTGCACAAGGGTCTTTGGACCGCTCTGTGCGAACATGCAAATCTTCAGGCATCCTTATGTACTCAGCATTCCTGACAGTTTAACTCAGCAATTCTCAACCAGGGTTCCATTCCACCCTAAGGTTACTCCAGTGGTGGCTAGGGGTTCTTGCTAACTGTCCTCCCATCTGATGGTGTCTGAATAGTTTCAGGTCCAACGCACTTGGCAGAGCCAGCAACTCGACAGCAAGGGTGTCATTCTGGCCAACCTGTAAGGGGGCATTCTTCACTTACCACTACCAGTGTAAGGGGCATTTTCCAAATGATCTCCAATGGACTAATCTTACCAGGGGATCCTTGGGACCCAAAAATTGTTTCAAGGATTCTTCTGGGGTAGAAGGTTTGTGGAACGCTGGCTTAACTCAATAACAACCATCAACAGCTACAATGTCAGTTTGGGAGCACCAAACATTTGAATAAAAACCTTCCTTTCCCTACTCACTTATAACAAACATAATAGCTCTTAACCTCTTTCTCTTTGTATCGTGACCCCTCTTTGCTTATAGAGAGATTTAGGACACCATGTAGGCATAATAACAATATATTGATGGTGCAGCTTGCTTCCAATTTCTGCATATGAGATGACATTAGATCTAAAGGAGACAGCACCTTTCCAGTAACAGTAAGATAACTATTGCAGGCTGTGGGTCACATCTACAGGACCATTATAAGGGCCCAGTGGTCCCGTGCATCTGTTCAGAAACTCTGGTCTTGAGCACAAAACATAATTCTACATAGTACTGAGGCTGGAATACAGCACAAGAAATTCAGCACTAGAAAAAGAAGGCATTTTATTTTTACTGTTTGCAAGCATTGTAATAGATAAAACATGTTTATAGAGCCATAACAACACATTTATGTTCTCTCTGGTTTATCAGAAATCTTGCCTTTAGATTTGTAGAGTTTGAAGAATACCCTGTGTAGTTGTTCTTTACATATATCATCTCTACCACTCTATACTGATAACAAGAATTCCTGCTGTTCCGCTGCACCCCCTAATTTTCTACATCACCATGGTTACATACTAACACACAGCAAGGAGCCTAAAGCAAATTCTACCCTGGCATCTTCTCTATACTGATAAAAGATTTCATTTTTAGCTGTTGCTGTGTGTTACTGCACTTTGCAGATCATCAACCTTTGCCGTACTGCATTATTAAAAGCAATTCCAGGTAATGTGTTAAAGAAATCCAGAATCTACTGATGCTTCTTAGTATACACATAAAAGTACGAAAACAAAAAGTCTAAAATGTACCTGATGTGATCTTGTACTGGGTGAACATATTGCCCTGTTGTAGACTTTTTGTCCCTGAACTTCTTTGCTGGGTTGCGGTGTCAACATGTGTATCTCTTGGTGAAGTGGTGTAGTGTAAGGGGCATTCGAAGAATAGAGGGGACGGCAGGCAGAAAACATGTTGGTAGTACCAGGCTGTGCAAAGAGGAGACCAGTGAAGGCCATGAAGGTCTGGGGCAGTGTGGTGGGGTGGCAATATAAGAATAAGGGTGACTGGCAGTTTGAAGGGAGCAACACAGTGCCAAAGAACAGTGCATGGGAACAGGTCTAGTCCAGGAGATAGATGGGTACAAGTTGTGCATACCAATTTCCCCTGATCTTTGGGATAGGAAAGTGTGTAGATGGCAACACTTCATTGTACATTCAAACTGGATGAGTGAAGGTATTTACAGAATATCAGAAAGACATATTGCTGGAGCTGGTTGTCTGGTTGCTGGTTGACTGGAGAATACAAGCCGGATATCGTATGTACTCTCCAGCGCCTCAGGATATGCACAGCCAAAAGGGAAGCCAAGGGAACCAGGACAGTGACAACCAAAGGAAATGCTTCAGGGGTACAGCCCTCCTCAGACAGGGAGATCAGCCACTAGATAGAGAATAAACAGGTGGCGCACACACCTAGTGCATTATCCAAGGTTTATTGAAAGGAGTGAAAAATAAAAACATACTCACAGACGAAGCATGTATCTAAAAAGCATTTGACCGCACTGACAGCTGGAACACCTTGCTTGCTCTTGTGGCCATCGTCATTATGCCAATGCTTTTTAGATACATGCTTCGTCTGTGAGTATGTTTTTATTTTTCACTCCTTTCAATAAACCTTGGATAATGTGTGTGCGTCACCTGTTTATTCTCTATCTGGAGAATACAAGCCTTCTTACAGCCTTCTTTTTATACAAGAGCAGCTAATATTGCTATTTTATTTAGCCATTAAGCTATTGTGAATGTTGGATTCCCTTTGAGGGTCCAGACCAGTGGAATTGTTTGGACACAGCTCAGCTCTACTTAAGCAAAGTTAAACCCTATTCCAAAATTTGTATATATTGCAGTTTAGCAATCCTTGAATGTGGTAGCTACGTTAGTCTTCTTTTTTAAGGCTTTTCCCCCTTTTTATCACAATTTGTTTGTGGAGCATAATGGTCTTTCTAATAAGAATAAAATCATTGCTTGTTCATTTGTAGACTGCCTGTAGCTAAGGAGTTTAAAAATGGCAGCCCCAAATTTCTTTCAGACAAGATTTTCTTAAATGCTCCAATAATGACCTACACTCTTTAGTTTTATTACACATGGGTAGCCAGCATTAGGGTCCTTAGTTCCAATCCAGACATGATAGTGCTAGGCCCTGCTAATGTGTAAAAGTAGGGAAAAGCTACACAGGGTTCATAAATATGCAGAGTGCGGGGGGAATGGGAAGTAAGCAAGCAATTAATTTGCCTCACCCACCTATGGGACCGTGGTAGACCATAAAGTTGCAGATTCTGCATAGCAACTGTAATAGTTAGGTAAACAGGCTGTAATTGGTTAAAAGAGAAGAGTCACATGTGTAAACAGCTGTATCGTGAGACAATGTGAATATAAACATTTGAATCTGCGTCACAAGCTGTCAGACGGAAAGAGCAACAGAAGAAGTAGTGTCTCACCCTCCCACCCATGTCGCAGTCTTTTTTATGTGGTATTTGTCCCTTTCATGCCAAAGGGGACAGTTATTTGTACCAGTTGCCATAAGTCGAGCTGTAATAGCTGAGTTATATACAGTGGAGGTATTCTTAAATAAGTAAGTGAAGATATATTTTGGTTTTGTGTGATTTCATTGGTCAAAGATATGTTATTTATATAGGTGTTACAAGTTGGTTATAATAAATTATATTTATATTACCAACAATAAAGGGCTGGGGCCATTTCGATCCAAACAAAAATGTTTAATAGTGTTTTATTATAAATGTTTTTATTTGTGAATGTCAGGTTCTGCCTACAGTCCCATAGGAATTGTGAATGTTGAAAACAGTTTTTCTTTTTCCTCCAGATTTTGGTATTCCCTGAGTGAATTCCAGAGTTTGGAGATTTCAAAGAGTTTTGGGAAGGAAGAAATCTCCAACCCAATGTCCAGGTCTTGCAGGAGACACAGCCCTTAAAATGATAGGTTTGGGCAGAGTTCAAAGCTCCCATTAGGAGACAGGTGTGCTCTGCTGAAGAGACAGCACTCCATGCTGGAGGACAGATTCCTTGGCCACAGGACTCTTGAGACAGCTAGGTGAGTCTGGAGGACTGGGAGAACTGAGGCGACCAGGGGAGTCCAGGGGACCAAAGGAGTCTGCAGGTATCTGACAAGTGAGAGAGCCTGGTGTGCCAAGAGAGAAGCCATGGAGTGACGCTGTAACTAAAAGACTGAGAGAGCCAGGAGAGCTAAGTGAGGCGGTCTGAGGGACAAGAAAATAGCCAAGACTGAGACCTAAGCAGCAATACTGCTGACACGGGAGATAGGCATCTCAACATTTTCTGTTACCTGTTTTTGATTATGGAAATCCCCTGCATGGGCAACTGTTTTGTTTGAATTTTAATTTCATTTGCCTAGCAAAAGTGGGCTGGCAAGCCATGGACCACAGTTTGGAGTGGTGTCGATTCACTACAAATGCATCTGCCACTGAGCTAAACAACCCTCTATATCACACAGGACACTGCCCATGTGAAGTCTGCATGTTCTTTCAGTGGGTGTGCAAATTTTCTGCAAGTACGCCAGTGTCCTACCAAACTCCAAGAACATGCTGGTAGGTTAATTGGTTCCTCTCTAGTTTGGTCCTGGTATGTGTATGTATGAATCTGAGTCAGGGACCTTAAATTGTAAGCTCTTTGAGGGCAGGGATTGATGTGAATGTACAATACGTAAGCACTGTGTAAATTGTCAACGCTATATAAATACCTGTAATAAAAAAATAAAGAATTAACAAATTATCATTAACCATATACAGTTTTCAGAATGCAATATTATTCAGGCCAATGGGCCTTTGATTTTAATCAATAAATCGATGCATTGATTTGTGTTTTAAAATCTGCTTTGAAATCAGCTGTATATTTTTTGGTGGATGGAGCACACGCCATTCTGACCATGCAATCCTCTATAAGAAGAGCTTGTCTGTGGGAGTAGAACACAGGAGCACGACAATGATGCACAAAGCATAGTAGTATATGGCAACCAATCAAATGTGACTCTGACTCAGAACAGTGAAAGAAGAATTCTGATTGTACTAGGTTTTTGTGGTTTGTACATTGCTCCTTGCTTGTGAAGTTATCAGTAGCTTTGAATTGTATGTCTGAAAGGGCTCGTTCACACTTGGCTGTTTTACCAACGCTTGCCAAACACCCCTATAGCGGTTGGCAAGCGTTGGTCCGGCGTTTGCCGAGCGTTTTTTAATGTTCGGCAAACGCTGCATGCGCGGTTTAGTGACGGTTGCTAGGTGTTTGCCGAGCATTAAAAACGCCCCACAAACGCCTATAATGCAGTTTGAATGGTGTTACCGCTCTGCAAACGCCCTGCAACCGCACCGCAAACGCCGGCCGGGCGTTTGCAGAGCGGCACCATAGACGAGAATAGGAGGCTTCAATGCCTCCTGACTCGACCAGAGGCGTCCGTTTTGCCGTGACGCAACGCAACGAGACGCAAACACTCCCATTAGAACAGCACCATGTGCTGTAACGTGCAGAATTGGCAGAGGCGTTTGGGAAGCGGTAAAAAACGCTTCCCAAACACCTCTCTGCTGCCTGCACACAATGCTAGTGTGAACGTAGCCTTACTGAGTGTAAAGCTAAAGGATTTCTTTGTTTATTTCAGATGATTATTTCAGATAATCGTAACAAAATAACTTAATGCGTAAATAAATTGTACTGTAAATCTTGTCGAATCTCCACTGCGCTGCTTCTCAGATGATTACTTACAAGGAACTGCCGTCATCTAAACCATATATTCTTTTTGCAGTGTATGCAAATTGAAAAGACGGGGATGGAGCTGGTCTGTTTCTATGGTCGCATTCTTGTTTCAAGCAGTAACCATGGAGACAGAGAACATTAGCTAGTGATCTGGAGGTGCTGGCAATTATGTCAACGGACATATAATATATAATATTAAATTACAGTTTTACAACATTTTGTTTTTCTTTTCATCTGTTTGTTTTCTTGACATTAGTTTTCTTTTTTTAAAGGATATTTCAGTAGGAGAACAGTTGAAAACTATCACAAATTGGTGTGCATTATCTTTTTTTTTTCCAAACTGTAACTTTTTTAATACTGTAATTGTATCTTTTACAGCTCCCTTGCTAATTAGTGAAGTAAATTATTCACTTTGTATTGGCATCTTATTTTCCTTCCCTTATACACATATCTTATTAATTGTCCTATTTACAGAGAAAGTTTTGTCCATGATTTACAAGGAAAGTTTTGAGATTTAGGTATTTCACCTGGTTTTAAAAAATACCACCATAACATTACTCTTTTTATGTGGTGAAAAAGGAGTTGCAATCTTACCCCTACACCTGGGGGCCTTTAAAGTGGTTGTAAACCCTTACATATATCCATTTAAGTGATTGGTCTAAGGGGATACACAGAGATTAAGCAAATCCTACATATGTTGTACCTGTTTATCTGTGGCCCTCTCTCCTTCACAGCCTTCTAAAGCACACATTTTACTTATAATTTCTAAACTTTCAGTAGCTAGGAGGTGGGGATCTTACATCACACACTACATAGCATAGAGCAGGGAGTGTAATGTGAAAGCTGAGTGGAGGGAAAAGACACATTCCCCTCTACAGAGTCTCATAGGGACACATGCACAGCTGAGGCTATTAATCACCAGTCACTTGCTATGTGCTGGAGAGGGGGCAGAGTTGTCTCCCAGGATTGCTTGGTGTCGGCATAGACTGTTGGAAGTGACTCATGTAGATAGCAGAGGAATGAAAGAGAAGATAGAAATCACACTAGGTGATTCGAATCAAGGCAAGTACACACTATATAAGGATATGCTTTGTTAATTTACAACCACTCTAAAGTCTTGCTAGGCAAAATCCAGACACCTTCTCTGTTTCCATGATCTTGAGCAAATGTGTAGATGAATAGAATCAGAAGAAATTTATCAAAACTGGAGTTACCAGAATCTGGAGTATTTAAGCATGGGAACCAGTCAGCTTCTAACTTGTTAGGTTAGCCTTTGAAAATGAGAGAAATATTCTGACTGGTTGCCATGCACAACTGCCCCACAATCTGTTGGCTCCAGTTTTGTTAAATGCCTTTCAGGGGGTTTTTCTCCTTACCGCTCCCAGGTCATTCATTCACAAAAATCTTCCATCCCGCCCTGTGGCAGAAGGACTGTAGTTCTCATTGGAGTATAAGAACACTGCGTCCAGCTCATTAAATGAAGGTCCGTACCACCGTTTCTCTTTGAGTTGGAGGAAGAGTCTGCAGAGCATTGTACCCATGATCCACCAAACACCGTCGCAATTCTTTGCTGGCTCCAGTGTAAAAAAATAATAAACGCACATTTTGCTTCTTGCAATATGGATCCATTTTTTTAATCTCTTGCCACTTTTCTTACAGGTGTTTTTATCTTGTGAGGTGTCATTTATTGTTAGCTTTTGCACCGCACCATGAGTTAAATGTTTGGCTGAGCTATGCATGGTACTCATACACTTGACTACCTCCCATTGCTGTAGATTCCATATCTCAGCTGCCTAATATAATCAAACATATGGGCATTTAAGCAAGACAAAGTTTTCAGTTATTATTCCAAGTTCAGAGAAGAATCTGATAACACCAGCCTAATGTGAGATGAGTGACTTTATTGCAGTCTTTACACCATTTACAGGTTAGTTTTAAAATGCATATATAATATTTGTATAAATAGCAATAGGTTTTTCAAATCAGTTTAACACAGAATATATTAGTTATAACAGTTAGTCATTGGAAAGTAGAGGAATTAAAGTACACGGAGCATCATAGTGGCTAGGTGGTTAGCACTTCCACCTAGCAGCATTAGTTTCATTGCTTTGAATCCCAACCACAGCACTACCTGTCTGGAGTTTGCACGTTCTCCCTGTGTGGGTTTCCTTCCACACTCCAAAGACATGCTAGTAGGTTATTTGGCTCCTGTCTAAATTGTGCCTAGTATGTGTATGTACGAATGTGAATTAGATACCATAGATTGTAAGCTCCCTGAGGGCAGAGACTGATGTGAATAGGTATAATATATATGTAAAGTGTTGGATAAAAATGAAAGCGCTATATAAGTATCTGTAATAAATAAATAATTTATATATAAATATATATACTATATACACCATATGCTAAAGGAGTGTGACCTAGAGTCAGTTCATTCACAAGGCAATTTGGCTTGTCCAGTGGGCCCAGGTACAACATTCATACTCTGCAGTAAAACAGTGAAATAACATATATAATACCATTGGTTAGAGCTGTGCATCTGGCTGCCCCAAGGGAAGCTGCACATTTTAGTTTGTTAGGCTGGCCATACATTATACAATTTTCTTGAGAAATTTGCTTTAGATTTACCAAAAACCATATAATATGAGGTCCAACCTAAACAACGCTTTCAATTGTATCCAATTAGGCAGGCCCTTGCACTACATGGTTGAAGGTAAATCTAAAGGAAATTGGACAGAAAATTGTATAGTGTGTGGCCAGCCTAAGGCCTTAGTCTGACAGGGTGGCCCATGTCAATAAAAACAATGCAGATTGGGAAGCTTCTTTGTGCGTAGTGCAATGCTTTTTATTGTCAGTTGTAGGAATGGGTAGACCAATACAGCCACCTTACCTGTGAACTAACATAATTCCTAAAAAATTCTTCCTGCGCCTAGTGAAACACCCTACTATAGGTTCTATCCTGCTGCTGTGCAATGTGATCAACACAAATTGTAAAAAATATATATAAGTGAACAGCGCAAACATAGACCTCTACATCAAATCAATATACAAAGTGCAAACATATATAAAAAATTAAATAAATAGTGAAGTCCATCAAAATTAATAAACATAAAATTCAAAAATAGTTTGTGCAAACAGAAATTTTCAAATTTTTCTTCTATTATAAAGAAACTTCCACCTTCCACCCGTGAAAACCAACATCAAATGCACTCACCAGATTAAGGTGAATGAAACGCCTTTTAGGAATTTATGGGATCCTAAACCCTCTTTGGTATCCACTCTATAGGAATCCTCACCTCCAGCATAGACTCCACCATCAACTCCACCATCCAACCAGGGAGAAAAAAAACTCAGATAGTGTAATATTGCAAAACACCATTCATAAGTGAAATCAAGGATTAAGGCCACTCACATTATAATCACTTTAAAAAGGCATATTTATTAAGACCAGCTTCTTTCCAGATGAACAGTAGATGTAAGGCAACCTCTCACAGAATCTCACATCACAGCTCCAGGTTACAGCAGAAGCTCCACAGAGACCACACATATACAGATCCCAAAAGATGGCCGCTGGAACGCACCGCTCAGCGTGCGCTCCACTCACCGGAAGTGACGTCAGACGTACGGGGTAGTGACCGGAAATGCGTCAACACGTTTCGCCCCTCCCATCGGGCGTTCTCAAGACGTTCATTTCCTGTCTCAAGCTCCCTTACATACCCAACAGGGACCCTCCCCTCCATTCCGATTGGTCAAAAACTCCTCCCCGAGATTATCAAAAGACTACTCCTCCTGTTTATGTGACGTGAGAGTCCTTTACAACTGAGGCATCTGTTTACACAATATACAATCCTTTTTAACACTGTTTACTTATCTCCCAGAAACGACATGCATATTGGTACATGTCACCAGTGGGAAAAAACCAATACAATCTTAAACAATACCTATTATAACAAACATTCTTTAATAAATGAGCAATGAATATCACCATTAATAGATGGCAATATAATTGTAAATTAAATTAAAATAAAAATAAATATAAAACTAAAAATAAAATTAAAATTAAAATAAAAATAAAAATAAAAATAATATAAAAATGAAAATAAAAATAAAAATAAAAATAAAAATGAAAATAAAAAATAAAATAAAAATAAATAAAAATAAAAAAAATAAAAATAAAAATAACAATAAAAATAAATATAAATATAAATATAAATAAAAATAAAAATAAAAATAAAATAAAATAAAAATAAAAATAAAAATAAAAATAAAAATGAAAATGAAAATGAAAATACTAAAAAATATTAAAATATAAATAGTTTTATAATTTTTATTAAATACAAATACATATAAAATAAAATCAAAAATCTTTTACTAGTAATAAGACACACCTGAGGATATGTATTGAAAATAAACTATGCTCTTACCAATTAGACAAAAAACAATTAATGTCTATGTCCGAATTCAACCCCTTAGGGTGCAAAGATCCCAATTGAAATATCCATTTTGTTTCATTCTGCGAGATACTCCTTACCATATCTCCTCCCCTCCAATGGGAAAAAATCCGATCAATCCCGCAGAATTTCAAACACGATGGATCCCTATTATGACACATTCTAAAATGATAGGACAAACTGTGGTATTTATATCCTTTTTTAATATTTCTAATGTGTTCACCTAATCTCACCGACAGTTTCCTGGAAGTTCTACCTACGTATTGAAGGTGACAAGAGCATTCCAACAAATATGTAACAAAGGAACTGTCACAAGATATAAAATTGTTTATTTTATAAGAGGAACCCGTAGAGCAAGAATGAAACGAATCATATCTCCTCTTGGTATCTCCTTTCATATTTCTACATGCCATACACCTATTACATTTGTAGAACCCCACAGTGTCCAAAAAAGTTGCCTTTTTCTTAGGAATATCTGGAATATTGGATTTTTTCCCATTGGAGGGGAGGAGATATGGTAAGGAGTATCTCGCAGAATGAAACAAAATGGATATTTCAATTGGGATCTTTGCACCCTAAGGGGTTGAATTCGGACATAGACATTAATTGTTTTTTGTCTAATTGGTAAGAGCATAGTTTATTTTCAATACATATCCTCAGGTGTGTCTTATTACTAGTAAAAGATTTTTGATTTTATTTTATATGTATTTGTATTTAATAAAAATTATAAAACTATTTATATTTTAATATTTTTTAGTATTTTCATTTTCATTTTCATTTTTATTTTTATTTTTATTTTTATTTTATTTTATTTTTATTTTTATTTATATTTATATTTATTTTTATTGTTATTTTTATTTTTATTTTTTTTATTTTTATTTATTTTTATTTTATTTTTTATTTTCATTTTTATTTTTATTTTTATTTTTATTTTCATTTTTATATTATTTTTATTTTTATTTTAATTTTAATTTTATTTTTAGTTTTATATTTATTTTTATTTTAATTTAATTTACAATTATATTGCCATCTATTAATGGTGATATTCATTGCTCATTTATTAAAGAATGTTTGTTATAATAGGTATTGTTTAAGATTGTATTGGTTTTTTCCCACTGGTGACATGTACCAATATGCATGTCGCTTCTGGGAGATAAGTAAACAGTGTTAAAAAGGATTGTATATTGTGTAAACAGATGCCTCAGTTGTAAAGGACTCTCACCTCACATAAACAGGAGGAGTAGTCTTTTGATAATCTCGGGGAGGAGTTTTTGACCAATCGGAATGGAGGGGAGGGTCCCTGTTGGGTATGTAAGGGAGCTTGAGACAGGAAATGAACGTCTTGAGAACGCCCGATGGGAGGGGCGAAACGCGTTGACGCATTTCCGGTCACTACCCCGTACGTCTGACGTCACTTCCGGTGAGTGGAGCGCACGCTGAGCGGTGCGTTCCAGCGGCCATCTTTTGGGATCTGTATATGTGTGGTCTCTGTGGAGCTTCTGCTGTAACCTGGAGCTGTGATGTGAGATTCTGTGAGAGGTTGCCTTACATCTACTGTTCATCTGGAAAGAAGCTGGTCTTAATAAATATGCCTTTTTAAAGTGATTATAATGTGAGTGGCCTTAATCCTTGATTTCACTTATGAATGGTGTTTTGCAATATTACACTATCTGAGTTTTTTTTCTCCCTGGTTGGATGGTGGAGTTGATGGTGGAGTCTATGCTGGAGGTGAGGATTCCTATAGAGTGGATACCAAAGAGGGTTTAGGATCCCATAAATTCCTAAAAGGCGTTTCATTCACCTTAATCTGGTGAGTGCATTTGATGTTGGTTTTCACGGGTGGAAGGTGGAAGTTTCTTTATAATAGAAGAAAAATTTGAAAATTTCTGTTTGCACAAACTATTTTTGAATTTTATGTTTATTAATTTTGATGGACTTCACTATTTATTTAATTTTTTATATATGTTTGCACTTTGTATATTGATTTGATGTAGAGGTCTATGTTTGCGCTGTTCACTTATATATATTTTTAACATAATTCCTAATTAACCCTCTGTACACTGCTATAGACCCTTGCAAATTTCTAGTAAACTTTTGAATAAAAACACGGATTCGTAATTTGCATAAATGGAAATACATGTTCAGCTGTGTCAAATCGATCCCTCTCTGGCCAGTCCCTATACTACTGCACAAATACTTACAGACCAAAATAGATCTCCTTTTGCAATTGCATTGAGTCCCAACACCACACACACACACACATTAATTTGCATTATTTTGCTCATTAACATGTGTTGCACTACGGCAGCCTATTTGAAATCAAGACACCACCACGAATGAAAAATCGTCCAGGAACCTTTTTTTGCTTCAATGCCCCACACTACAGCATGCAGATGGTTCCCATCTGTTTGTTGTAGTGTGTTGAAAAGCTTGGAGAGCTTCCAGCCTTAAGGATAAGTACTGAAAGTACACTTATTATTTAAATAAAGTGAAACCACTAGTGAATAACTAATGCTCTTCAGGAAATTTTGTAACTGTGTAACATTCAGAGTGTTCCCATAATGTACTGTAGTCTTATTCTTCAATTCTGAGCCAGTTATATAACAGAGCTTCTAGGTGGAACTACATAATTACACTTTGCACTATCTATTGGTGTTGGCATTGCAGAGATATGCTGACCATGGTGCAGGAGAAGACGTCTTTGCATGCCAGTTACCCGACTGATAAGAGTAGGACAGGTGATCAGCCAATGTGGGAAGAAACCAGAAGGTGCTATGGGAGGGAGGAAGGGGTATTATTACATCCTCAGATGCAGCTTGATGGTGGGGGAGGGAGAGCATTTCAGAACTCTACTAGGAATACCAAATCTCCTTTGTATCCAATCTTCGCTTTCTTGCAGAGCTAGAGATGCCACTAAAATCCTCCCTTACTACAAGTGTGCCAGTTGCCTGCATCTCTCCACTGTAGTACTACCCGCTGCCCCTCTCAGAGTTGCAGGGGCACACTAGTGATTTAGTGGCTGAAGGGAGGAAGGGTCACAGTGGGCAGCAGGAAGATGAAAAGCATTCAACATATGGATCCTGATTTTGGTGACACCTCTAACTTTGCAAAAGATCAAAGACTAGATACAACTGAGGTTCCAATGGTAGAAAGTAGAGATATTACATATACAACCATAAAATCCACTCCACTAGCGCAAGACTATCACAACACATTAAAAGAAGTTAAATAAAAATATCAAAAGTACATTTCACATCCTTCCAGTCTTTCAAACCTAAAATGAAACAGTAGAAATAAAGAAAGACACCAGGACTATGCAGGAGAAATGTGTCTGACCAAATACTGTATAACAGCTGCCAACCACATATGTACACAATACATGACTGCTGATGCTCAGTTACGACCAACTAAGAACCAAACCTCACCCAAAAATGGCACAGAGGCTGATTAAGTTGGAAAAGTCAAGGCCACCACTTTATTGAAATGTTCAAGTATAACACATAACTAATGCTAGTCAAAGTTAAACACTGAGCACATTTAAACAATAACTTGACATCATCTAAAGGGCCTGTCCTTACCATTAGAGCCAGACAGACATTAAACTGACCAAATACTTAACGTGAGGGCATAATCCATTACAGCAATGTTAACTGCTGGTCTAATAAATGTATAGACAATGATATCAGATGAACAGATATAATAAAATAAAACAAATGGACTAATGTGATATCTTCAACCTATATAGGAAGCTCTTCCAAGGATGTGATAATAAACATAGGTGTATATACGTAAATGAGGCCCCAATAATCCAGATGGCCTAAAAAGTGCAATACACCTGAGGAGGCACAAGTAGTTGGGAAGTGATCTGCAGCCAGGTTTTAGTGAAGAATGTCTTATTTCCTGACAATGAGTGAGATTAGTACAAGAAGAGGAACAAATGAACACTTGTAAATTAAAGAAAGAACACAACAAGAAGTAAGAAAACATCTTTCCAAAGCGAATGAAAGTTCACTCTTAGACAGCTGTCACCAGGACAGTCATTGGCCCTGAGAATCAGGAGAGCTCAGGGGAGACCCCGGTACAGAGGAGGAGAGAGTCCCAACATCACTACTAAAGGCAGCAAGGTGAGGGGGCACTCCAGCCACTGAGGATTGTCACTTATTGGTTGCACGTCTGCATGAAGATTACTGGTTCTATCATGAATTAATTCTCTAAGGACACCTTATCATTGTGTGTTGTGCATGTTATATACTACTAAGGGATTTATGCACCCATTTAAGCATTATTGATTGGCACAAGAACTATTGCACTTTTTAGGCCATCTGGATTATTGGGGCCTCATTTACGTATATACACCTATGTTTATTATCACATCCTTGGAAGAGCTTCCTATATAGGTTGAAGATATCACATTAGTCCATTTGTTTTATTTTATTATATCTGTCCATCTGATATCATTGTCTAGCGCTGCACTATCTATACATCTATTTCAGTTTTTTGGTGCTAAGGTTACACCCAACTAGTGCTGGCTGCATATTCTTTCTAGTGATTAGCGCAGGAGTCCTCCTAAATATTCTCTCTGGTCTAATAAAGCTGTGACAAATTATTGCAAAGCAGGCGAGTTGGTGGACAACTCTTCTGAAGGCTCAATTTCCTCAAGTCAGTGGGGCTCCTCAGCATAGTCTTTTTCTAGAGTTCATACTCTATCCTTCACCTTACGTCCTTGTAGCAAATCCTGATGGAGCCAAGTAACCTCCCTGAGTTATGTCAACACCCTCTGTATAGCCATGCTTCCATCTGTCAAGGCTCCCAATACCTAAGGGGTTCTAAGTGCCTTCACTGTAAATAGAAAACATTGCATTAGAAAATGTGTAAAAGCAAACTGATGACTAGTTTGAGCATATTATTATTATACAGGATTTATATAGGGCCAACAGTTTGCTCAGCGCTTTACAATATAATTCAGCATATTCAGAACATTAGGCTGAGAACACATTGCACATTACATACAGTAGATCCATAGGTGTTCCTTCTGTCTGTTTTGCTATTTTAGGATTGAAGAAGGCTTAGGTGTGTATGACCCATTGGTGCTTTTATGTATATTTGAAGAAAAACAAAGTTTTCACTGTCAATATGTTGTGACAGCCCTCTAGTCTCATGGAATATATGTTACTCACAAATCTAGTTGAGGCAAGTTATGGAATTTTCTAATAAACTTTTTTTTTTGCCAAATATGGCTCTTTTTCGAAGTTCATTTTCAAAGAAACAGATGGGCTGACTCACATACCTCTGTTCTGCAACAGTCTTCCTTCTAATCCCCCTCATCCTTCATAGTGTGGAACCCTTCTATTTCCTTCTACAAACTTTCTTTTTAATAACTTTACTCTTCAGTCCCTCTACTTCTTCCCAGCCTGATATAACTTAAAGTGAACCTGTTAGCCGTGTATATAAGCCTTAAAGTGGTTGTAAACCTCTGACAAAGCATTTCCCTCTATAGTGTGTACCTGTCTCACTTAAGAGCACTAAGTGTTACTTCTGTCTGCTGCTTCTATCCTCTGCTATCTGCATGAATCACTTCTGACAAGTTTTCCTGACACCAAGAGAAAAATGGTGACAGGGGAGGAACCTCCAATAGATTGACAGACCCAGCTTTGTTTCTGTGTGCTGGGTGAAGTGGAGTGTGTCCCTTCCCTCCAATCAACTCTCAGAACTCCCCTCACTGAGCTCTGCAGAGTGTAACTTCGCCCCCTATTTTCTGAACTCTCAGACAAGCTTTATAAATTCTGTACTTTAAATGGATATAGAGAAGAAAAGACAATGCTTTTAACTGAGACAAGTGCACACTATAGAGGGATATGCTTTGTTCATATTTCATGTCTGAGGTTTACAACCACTTTTTAAAAAACCCAGTTCAGTCAGATTGATTAGGCGTCTCACAGGGTTTTTGCATGGGGCTACAGCTTGTCATGTAAGTTCGAGCTATGCAACCTCCTCCTCATTTTTCAGTGTGTGTGTGGGCGAGACTACAGTGGACTCAAAGAATGGGCAGGGTGTGAATCACTGAACACAATCTCTCAGGCTTGTATTTTCATTAAGAACATAAAGATCACATTAATACTTGGCATAAACATAAAGATTTGGATGGAACGACAGAACTCCATAGTTTCCTCCATGCATCCTGGATGGAAGAATCTCCCACTGTTAGTTGTTGTATTCTGACAGTTGGCACCTGCGGCTAAACAGCAACTAAAGCCGATTGGCTGCATGCACTGTTTGGTCACCTTTTTTCCACCCAGCTTCTTTGTTTTCACAGTCAAAGTTTCACAAACTGGGTGGTGTCGCTGATTTGTATGAAACTCAAGCCCTTTGTGGCCATCTTAAGTAGAAATTAGCTGGCAGGTAGGCACAGTAGATAAATGTCAGGATAAAAACCTAAGACATCCAACAGGTAGGCTTTGGCAGTAAAGATAAAGTATATTACTTTCTGCTTGGAGTCTACTTTTGAGGAATAAAAGTGTTAGCAATAAAGTGTATTTCCACTTTTGCAGTCAAACTGTGATATCAGTTATATGTCCCCATTCACACAGTATAACTTAAAAAAAAAGCAAAAATTGCAAAAAAACCCCCTTTTTTTAGGTGCTTTATTCTGGATTCTTCAGCAAGGAAAATCCTACTAGCTCTCTTTGTTCATAAGCTGGACAACTTTGTTTGCCATAATTATCCCAGTCTGTACTGCGCAGGCAGATCTTCATAATCAGTTGTCACTCAATTTGAACACTGCCTTTCTTAACAAAGGGTTAAAGGTGTAGAGGCCAGACTTCTTGAATTATATGTTAATGAGGACAGACTTGGGACAGGCTCACTCTAACCTTGCACTCAGCCATGACACCTCCTCCTGAGAAACATCTAAAAGGTAAGAAATATTTTATAAAATAACATTTTAGGCATGTTGTGTAAAAAGGAACAAACAATACATCGATAGCAGGGTTTTTTTTCAGATTTAAATGCAAAAGTGGAAATATGCTTTAAATTGGAGATAATTCCATTCTCAGGGATATACATCCACAAACACACTATTTCCTGTAAGTTTTTGTTTCCTTGCTGAGCTTCCCAGTTAAAGCTGTGTGTTTTGCTTGCTGGAAACGAAGTGCAGCTCTCTGGAGACAGTAGGTGATGTCAGAATATTCATGTCCTGCAATGACTGATTTGCAGATGTGCGGCTGTATCAGGCTTCTCATGAGAATAGAATATTGTCATTTCCAGTAGGCCGGCTTTAGTGCCAGCTCCAAATGGCAGATTGTTCTCTCGGCAGTAGCTGAACAGTGCCAGACAAGCCCTGAGAGACCATCCATTAACTTGAGCGTTTTCTAAGCACTAACCTGTCATACACTGGGTGTTATCCAGCAGTATCTTGCTCCAACGTGTTCCTGTCACTGTGTGTTCTTTGCACAACTAGTGGCCTGACAAAGTGTACCTGTCAATCAAGGCGTGTGTTGTAGGCTATGAATATGCTTTTATTATTATTATTATACAGGATTTATATAGCGCCAACAGTTTGCTCAGTGCTTTACAATATAAAGGGAGACAATACAGCAACAATACAGTTCAATACAAGAGGGATAGGAGGGCCCTGCTCCTTTGGAGCTTACAATCTAGGAGGGAGTGGCTAGTGGCACAAAAGGTAGTAACTGTGGGGGATGGATTGGTAAGAGGAGTAGAAGATTCCATTATTAACTGAGGGCATGATAGGCTTCCCTGAAGAGATAGGTTTTCAGAGATCGCCTAAAAGTGAGCAGAGTAGGTGATAGTCTTATAGATTGGGGTAGAGAGTTCCAGAGGATGGGGGATGCTCTGGAGAAGTTAGTTTAATATTACTCAGTTTAAAGAGTCACTTCACATAAAGTATGCATTTCAGGTATGGGTAGATGCTGGAGGATTGAACCACATCTAATTCCCTGCATCCGAGTTTCTAGCTGTATGCTCTTGCGACAGCCTTGAAAGTGCTGCTGTGTTTTGTCCATGCAAAGTAACAGTTTAACTAAAATGCCAAGACCCCCCACCTTCTGCATATACATATTTTCAATTCACTCCACTATCTGTTTGCCACTGGGAGAAATACCTGGTACTTCTGGGTACAATGGATCATGTGACATGGGGTGGGGTGGCAGTTCTCAGCCCTGTTTAAGTTCTGACTGGGATCACCAGCAAGCTCACACATGGCTTTTTCTCATTACTCACTGCCACAAATAGAACGGGGGGGGGTAGCAAAGGGAAGGCAAGGCAAGTATGTGCTCTTCTCTAGGTCATACTCAAAAATGCACGCAGGGTGCATGCTTGATGCTTTTTTAGGCGGTTTTGCCACTTTTCCATAGATTTCAATGGGCAGGTGCATTTTTGAAGAGGATTTTTTACCACACCAAAAATGCAGCAATCAGGATTTCTAAAAAACGCACTTGTCCCACAACAAATCAGTGTGAAAAGTCCCATAGGAATACATGGTCACACATTTTTCTTCCGCTTTTTTAAACGCAAAAGTGGAAGAAAAATGGATGAGTGTGAAAGCAGCCTTAGGAGACATCACCATGCTGCCCTGCATTCACTGTGGGGAGGTACAGAGAGCACATCATCTCATCAGCACACAGCTCCGCCCAGAGAATAGGCAAAATGGAGGAGGAAACTGTGACATCACAAGACCATCCTGAAGCCTTTGAGAAACTTTGAATATATAAAAAAAAGTGCTGGGGGAAGGGGGCTTCAAGGGGGTTGTGCCTTAAAGTGAACGTGGGCAAAGCATGTTCACATTCAGTAGAAAATCTCACCATTCTCATTATACACTGCTCAAAAAAATTAAAGGAACACTTTGAAAACAGATCAGATCTCAATGGGGAAAAATATCATGCTGGATCTCTATACTGATATGGACTGGGTAATGTCTTAGGAACATAAGGATGCCCCATCGTTTGATGGAAATGAAAACTATCAACCTACAGAGGACTGAATTCAAAGACACCCCAAAAAGTGAAAAAATTATGCAACAGGCTAGTCCATTTTCTGAAATTTCAATGCAGCAACTCAGAATGGTACTCAGTAGTTTGTATGGCCCCCACATGCTTGTATGCCTGCCTGATAACTTTGAGGCATGCTCCTAATGAGACGACGGATGGTGTCCTCAGGTATTTCCTCCTAGAGCTGGACCAGAGCATCACTGAGCTCCTGGACAGTCTGAGGTGCAACCTGATGACGTTGGATGGACCGAAACATGATATCTCAGAGGTGTTCTATTGAATTTAGGTCAAGCGAGCGTGGGGGCTATTCAATGGTATCAATTCCTTCATCCTCCGGGAACTGCCTGCATACTCTCACCACATGAGGCCGGGCATTGTTGTGCACCAGAAAGAACCCAGAACCCACTGCACCAGCGTAGGGTCTGACAATGGGTACAGGGATTTAATCCCGATTCCTAAAGGCAGTCAGGGTGCCATTGTCTAGCCTGTAGAGGTCTGTGCATCCCTCCATGGATATGCCTCCCCAGACCATCACTGACCCACCACCAAAACGGTCATGCTGAACGATGTTACAGGCAGCATATCATTCTACACGGCTTCTCCAGACCCTTTCACATCTGTCACATGTGCTCAGGGTGAACCTGCTCTCTTATGTGAAAAGCACAGGGTTCCAGTGGTGGACCTGCCAATTCTGGTGTTCAATGCAAATGCCAATCAAGCTCTATGGTGCCAGGCAGTGAGCACAGGGCCCACTAGAGGACTTTGGGCCCTCAGGCCACCCTCCTGGAGTCTGTTTCTGATTGTTTGGTCAGAGACATTCACACCAGTGGCCTGCTGGATGCCATTTTGTAGGGCTCTGGCAGTGCTCATCCTGTTCCTCCTTGCACAAAGGAGCAGTTACTGGTCCTGCTGATGAGTTAAGGACCTTCTATGACCCTGTCCAGATCTCCTAGAGTAACTGCCTGTCTCCTGGAATCTCCTCCATGCTCTTGAGACTGTGGAAGACAAAGCAAACCTTCTGGCAATGGCACATATTGATGTGCCGTCCTGGAGGAGTTGGACTGCCTGTGCAACCTCTGTAGGATCCAGGTATCGCCTCATGCTACCAGTAGTGACACTGACCCTAGCCAAATGCAAAACTAGTGAAAAACAGTCAGAAAAGATGAGTAGGGAAAAAATGTCAGTGGCCTCCACCTGTAAAACCATTCCTGTTTTGGGGGTCGTCTCATTGCTGCCCATCTAGTGCACCTAGTTAATTTCATTAACACCAAAGCAGCTGAAACTGATTAACAATCCCCTCTGCTACCTAACTGACCAGATCAATATCCCAGGAGTTGAATTTACTTAATGCAAAACTCTGATTAAAAAGTATTCCTTTAATTTTTTTGAGCAGTGTATTTTCTGTTATAAGGAGTGCAGAAATAACTTTTTGTTCTTCCTGTCTATAGTAACTTTGGGGTTCCGTTTTAAAATATTTGACATGACAGGAACATGTGCAGCAACATATTTATCTTAAAGCAGAACTATCTATGAGCATTAAAATACTTACAGTACCTATTCTTAACGTGCATTGAAAATCAGTAATCTGTGGAACAACTCCTCCTCAAAATACAGAATGCAAGCAGGACAGTTTTTCTCTCTCATTTGAATGTGCACCTGTTCTGCATTTACATTAGAGGCGAGAAGGCAGGAAGGCTGGCAACTCACTGCTGAAAATGGTGGCTGAGCTATGGAAATAAAAACTGAGATTGATTTGCTCACTTTGGAGATGAGTTATTCCACAGTACCTGTAGCAACAGGGGTCAGAAATGGCTTGTTTAAAATGTATTTACTGCTTGTTAAGAATATGTTAATATTTGTCCATAGCCTGGCCACAGGTTCTTAACCAAGTGTACCTTCATATCTCTTGTGTATGGTTACTGTTTGGCCCCTTTTTCATCTATTTTCATGTCTTGTATTGAACTACATTAGGTTATCATTTGTCTACAATATGCTGACATCTAGTAGTGGTTTGGGCTATTACAACTTGTTTACAGTATGATTTTGGTATCTTCTTATGTTTTCCCCTTCTGTTTAAGGCTGGTTAACTTAGTCCTAGCTAGGCCTCCCTGCCTCTTCCATGTTCCCTCTGTCAGTGTTAGTATTTCACATAGACAGAGCTCAGGAAAGTCATTTCTTCTTACACTTCAAAAGACTGTAAAAAAACATCCTCTATACTGCAATTAGCTGAAGTAAAATTGCATTGGATTCATCTTCTGTGTCTTTTTTTTTTTCTGTGTCTGAGTTAAGCTGCTTGTAGATGGTGCCAAGTCAGCAGGCGACCATATTTTCCAGACAGACTGGATCTAAGGAGGTATTGCAATGCATAAAGTGGCATGAGAAGAACAGGCAATTATAGGGTTATGGAAATTGATCTCTGATTAATTAAAACTGAGAAACAAGATTCTGTGGATTACTGAATTCTTCAAAAACAACAGCAAAAACCTCAATTGTAGCTAGCTTGCGTGTTTATTATAGTATTTGCCTTTTTTATATAAAACTGTATGAGTAAATCCTTATTCTTTTCACCTGCCCTTAGTTATCCATATGCAAAGTAAATCCAAACTGTTACATATTGTGAGTTCATAATGGTAACTAATAGGAATGATGATGATGATGATGATGATTTCAGCAATCTGGCAAAGGAGTTATAAGGATTTATCAAGCAAACCATTCAGGATCTGTAATGATCAGAATATTAACCTCCCTGGCAGTATGATTATTTCAGATTTTTGGTGCTGAAAGCGGTACCATTTTTTTGCATGGAAATATGTATTTTTTTTATTGTAGGCTGTAATTTTTAGGAAAAACTCACTGAAATCTGTCCGAACAAGAGTCTAGTAAACATCCCGGGTATGATAAAATTTGAAACACAAAATCATAAATTATAATTTAATAAATAATATAAAAATAATAAAAAATTTAATTCAATAATATAATCAAACCAAAAACACTGAAATGTGAAATATAGCGCCAAGTTCGCACATCGCTGAGCTCAGTCGCAAAATCGTTTTCAGTGTCTGATGACGAATTTCCCCACGAATCATTATCACTCAATTCTGCAAGTGGTTCTGATTTACTATCGCTGTTCTCTAGCTGATCTAAACCGCTTTTGACCAAAAGGGACACTTTTTGGACGCCATGGACATTTCTCAGTTTCCAGGCAGAAAGAACAGACAAAATGCAGGCAGGGCGCAGGACAAAGCACTAGGGACAATATGTATATGAAATTGGTTGAGACAGCAATGTTTTACTATGTAAAATGTAAAAAAAAAAAAAATGACATTTTTTAAAATTTTTAAATTTCCCGCCGCCGGCGGCGGCGGCGCCCGTACGTCCCGACGTCACAGGGACAGGACACAGAAGCCGGATGCCGGCATCGGCCGGAGGAGATGGCCGGGGACGCTGCAGGGGACACATCGTGGGAGCGCTGGGTAAGGTAAGTGAAGAACACATGCCGGAGCAGCGCCGCATGGTATTCCCGAGTGTAGCTCGGGGTTACCGCTTTTGGTACTGAAATGTTACCCCGAGCTACACTCGGGAATACCACCAGGGAGGTTAAGAACTACTGGTGTAAAGTGGTTGTGAACCCTTACATATACCCAGTAAAGGGACTATCCTCAGATGATACACAGAGATGAAACAAATTCTCCTACATAAGTTGTGCCTGTTTATCTGCAGTCCTATTTTTTTTAAATCCATTCAAAGTGCTGAATCTTTAAGCTTGTGTTAGAGTGTAGAAAAAAGGGGGCAGAGAGCTGAAGTTACACACTGCAGAGCTCAGCGAGGCGCTCTGAGAGCTGATTGGAGGGAAGAGACACACTCCTCGTCACACGGTACACACAGGAACAGAGCTGAGGCTGTCAATCTGCTGGAGGTCCCTCCCCTGTCACCATTTCTCTCTTGGTGTTAGGAAAACTTGTCAGAAGTGATTCATGCTTATTGCAGAGAAACAAAGCAGCAGTCAGAAATAACACTTAGTGCTCCTAACTGAGACAAGTACACACTATAGAGGGAAATTCTTTGTTCATATTTCATGTCTGAGGTTTACAACCACTTTAAGTGTGTAGATTTACACCAAATTAGTGGTAAACTGTTTCCACATCCCAGCACCCTGTCACAACGGAGGCCCGTTTTATTGTTTTCTTTTATAGAGTGCCCTGTCACACCGATATAGCCCTCCCTTCTACATGTCTTCTCTAACTCTCTATTACACAAAGCTAATTATAGAAGCTATCATACTCAGGCTTCACTTTCCAACATGTACAATTAATTTCTTGAGTTTGAAAGTTTGACACATTTAATTCATGGCTTATTTCATTTTGAAACTTGATGAAATTAGAACTTTAAAGCAGTATTACACCCAAAACCAAAATGTAATATATTGCAGCTTACCAATAATTTGATTTGATGGCTGCATTCGTTTTCTTTTTTAGGCTTTTTCCCCTCTGTTTTCACCTGGTGATCTGGCCAGTTTTAGAAGGCCCCTACTTTGGATGAATGAGCACAGGGGATACAGAAGACAGCTGCATTGTTAATCTGGAGGAGGGGGGTGTTAATTGTATTGGTAGGTTTAAATACACTAATACATTGAAGCCAAACTCCAGCCAACACTTTCTAATCAGTTTCAGCAAACAGATTTGTTTTTTTCCTTTTGAGATAACGCTTTTACATGAATAAATAAAAGCTGATCATTTTAAGCCCCCCTGTCTGTGTTAAACAGTTTGTCTCATCTCTTTAATTGATACATTCTTCTGGAGAGCTTGTGCTTTTGAAAACATCAGCATTACTACCTGGATCACCAGATGAAGGTAGACAGAAAGAAAGCCTAAATAAGAACAGTAATGCAGCCATCATCTCTAAGAAATGGCAAGCTGCAATCAAGTAAATGTTTGCTTTTGGGTTTATCACCACATTAATATATTAGCTATGTAGCCAGGGGCGGACTGACAACTCATGGGGCCCCCGGGCAATAGGGGATCATGGGGCCCCTGTGTCCTCGCCCACAGTCAAATCACACTCAAAAAAGCCTATGAAAAATACCAGGGACATCTCATGGGGCCCCCTACTGACCCTGGGACCTCGGGCAGTGCCCGAGGTCCCCAATGGTCAGTCCGCCCCTGTATGTAGCACATTCTTGAGTCACCAACATCATTGTTATGTTTGTGTAATGAATACTGATGAGCAAAATTGAGTGCTAACACTTTCATTTTGACGAAGGTTGGGACATTTTGGTGAAATTCATTATTTTGGTGAAATGTATTTGAGTCAAAGATGAAGGCAAAATTAAAGTGGTTTTTAATGGTTTAATGGTTTTTAATGGTGAAAGGTGCACTTAGTGACCATGTGGCTTTGTTAACAAACAAAGCCATGACATTGATAAAGAACAAAATGTGTCTGCTTAACATTATAAAGGCAGACAAGCATGAATGTGTACAGTGGGTAAGTTTTGAGCTGTAGAGAAGGTAGGGGAAAGCTTATTTTGTCAGAAAAAAAATCTCAGGCATTTCCTATGCCCCCCGAGAGTGCTAGGCAAAGTCTAACATGTCAAGAAAAGGCTAAGCAGTAAGAAAAGTCTGCACTCCAATCCAAACAAAAAAGGTAAAATGACATACATTTGCAACAGGCTGTACATTGTCACTTAGTCATGCCTCTAACAAATGTTACATTAAAGGCTGGTTCACACTATAGAAACGCAGTCCAGATGCGTTCTTGATGCATTTCTGCATGCACGTTTTTGGTGCATTCTGGTGTGTTTTATGCGTTTTTGACAAATTCTGATGTGTTTTTGATGTGTTCCAGTTCATTTTTTCCCCTCTCTTTTTCTTCAGTTTAAATAGGGACGTGTGCTTTCCAGTGTCTTTTTGGTGCGTTTTTCTGCCTTCCAGTGTGTTTTTGATGCATTTTACTGCGTTCCACAACAGTTCTGTGCAGGAAAAATGGAGCCTGTTCTGTTTTTTTTTTGCAGTGCACTGGAACTGCAAGCACTAATGTGAACTATGACATTGACAACCATATAACCTACTTTCTGTGCGTTTTGGATGCAGAAAAAAACACACTGAAACGCATGTAGTGTAAACTGGCCCTAAAAACACAAACTCTTAGTTCACACATATTGCAATGCATACTCAAAAGACTTTAAGGCTCACACATATACATTTTGCAGTGCATTTGTAGATTTGCAGAAACGCACTACAACCCATTTAACATCAGTTCCTTTAGATCACATTCACATCTATACGTTTTTTGGAAATGTGTAAAGACTTTTTTACATGCCGCTCTGTGTGTTTTTGGGTCCATAGCCTTCAATGGAATCACATGAAAAATGCATGTACATTTATTTTTTGGCGTGTTTTCCTGAATGATAACAGACACCTCCTCTTAGCAACATAACACCAGGGGCGGACTGACCATTTAGCCACTCGGGCACTGCCCGAGGGCCCAGGGTCAGTAGGGGGCCCCATGAGATGCCCCAGGTACCTTTCATTGGCTTTTTCATAGGCTTTTTTGGGTGTGGGCGAGGACACAGGGGCCCCATAATCCCCAATTGCCCAGGGGCCCCATGAGTTGTCAGTCCTCCCCTGCATAACACATCCAGAAATGCAAATCGTATTAAAAATGCATCCAAAAGGTATGAAAAAAATATACAAAACGCTGTAAAAATACATCAACAGCAGCTTGCATAGGTGTGAACCTAGCCTAAAAAGGAGGACAACTGATGGCAGGTATAAAGTGTAAGCGTCTAGAAGTGCACATAGCAGCATCTGTTTCGGTTCTCTGCTACAGGGAATGGTAATGATGGAGTTTGCCCGTCCCTTCTTATCTCACACACATTTCATTGTTACCTAAACTGAAACAATAAAGCAAAACAGGAGTTGTAATGGAAGCGTAGGCAGGACAGAGCACACGGAGAAGATGGGGAACACACAAAACTTTATTGAAGCAACAAAATGACAGACACTCAATGGGGAAATGGCAGGGAGAGTGATGTGTGCGCAAACCAGGGATGATTCCAGGCACGGGGGGTCTTCGGCGACAGGCAGGCAATCTCCCCCCTAGGCTTGGGGCCTCAGCCGAGCTCCCTCCGTGACTGGACAGCGGATTGGGGACTCGGGCAACAGGCGGCAACCTACCCCTGGGCAGGGGTCTGAGCTGTGGGGTCTGACCTTTGAGGAGAAGGCTCATGCAGAGCTGTGGAGACTCCCAACCCTGGGGTATTGCAGAGGGCTACAGTCCTGACGTTTTGGGGGTCTGCAGAGTGCGCAGGGGGGATGGCTGGGGAGGCTCGGTCCCCCTCACCCGAGCCTCCCAGCATCTTTCCGGGAGCAAGATGATTCCAGCAGCATGGACAGGAACAAAGAGAGAGGGCTGCTTCCTGTGCGAGACTTTTGAAAACCAAGTGGGACGTGGCTAGGTTGCCTTGGCAACGGCCGGCCCAGCATTGTCCATGGAAGCTCCCCGGACATCGGAATGTGCAAGGGGGAAGGGAGGGGTGGAGGGATATGGCGGGGGATGGGAGAGGCACTGTCAGTCCGTGACAGGAGTGTACACATGCTTCAGGACCATTTTTAGCACAGGAGTAGCACCACCTGAACTCCTGTCAGCCATTGCTATACCACCCTCTGAAAAGTGAACAACCGCGGATTTCTTTTCAGAGGGCGGTGCGCAGTGCCACTAATGTGAAAGAAGATTTATTCAGCTTTATTAGAGCAGTTGTACCATCTCAACATACCCATAACACTAGGGCTGCCACCTTTTGGTAAATTTGGTAAATGTAGAACACATACGGGTAGGTGGTGTTGTGGGGGTGTGGCTTATCTAGCTAAAGGGTAAGTTTCACTCTTGCCGTATTTTTATTTACAAGTAAATGTGTCACAAACTTGGTGGATCCAAACTGAGCATGTGGTTGAAAAAATAAAAAAGCAGCTGCAGCTTGGTTGTATACAACAAAGTCTACACTACTTAGCTCCATCCTGCCATCAACACCTTTTATATTGGCAATCTATATACACCTGTGTTGGCAGAACACAATGACGCTTGATAGACTATCTGCTTTGTATTCTTTGTTTGTGTTGTTTTCTTAGCATTCAAGCTTTATTGCATTTTATCTTGTAATGTGAATACAATATAGTGTAAAACCCAAGAAATTGTATTGAATTGCAAAAATACACAAGCAGATGTTACCTTCAGTCAAAATTCGTAGCACAATTTAGAGTCAGAGATATAAGCCAATGAAATTATTTGCAGATTTGTTCCTGTAAATGTAATAGGGGTTCTTCGCCTGTTTGAAAAAAAAAAATCAGGTAAAATTTGTAGTTCAATTTAGATTCAGAGATACAAGCCAATGAAATTATTTGCAGATTTGTTCCTGTAAAAGTAATAGGGGTTCTTCGCTTGTTTGAAAAAAAAAAATCAGTCAACATTTGTAGTACAAAAAGATATTAATAAGTATATGCGAGCGCACGCATGAAAGGTCATCCACTATGCACCAAGGTAACCAAATAAACCTCAAAGATACAATATATACAAAAATGTGCAGCGCTAAAAATATTTTAAATTCAATTAAAAAGGTACAAGTGAAATAAATATAAACGACCATTCCTAACCCCGGACACTACTAAGCAACTCATTCACTCCCTTGTCATATCACGCCTCGACTACTGTAACTCCCTCCTCACTGGCCTACCTCATCGTAGACTATCCCCCCTCCAGTCTATCTGCTGCCAGACTCATCCACCTCACTAACCGTTCCGTATCCTCCACCCCTCTCTGCCAGTCCCTCCACTGGCTCCCAGTTGCCCAACGGATAAAATTCAAAACTCTGACAATGACATATAAAGTCATCTACAACAATGCCCCAATTTACATAACCAATCTTATCTCTAAATATCACCCAAACCGTACTCTCTGCTCCTCGCAAGACCTCTTACTCTCTAGCTCCCTTATCTCCTCCTCCCCTGCTTGTCTCCAAAACTTCTCCAGAGCATCACCCATCCTTTTGAACTCCCTTCCTCAATCTATCAGATTATCACCTACTCTACTTGCCTTTCAGCGTTCACTGCAAACCTTTCTCTTCAGGGAAGCCTATCCCGCCCTCTGCTAATTCTGGTATCCTATACTCTTCCATCCACTCCATCCCCCACAGTGACTACCTACTGTACCATTCACCCCTCCCTCCTAGATTGTAAGCTCCAAGGAGCAGAGCCCTCTAATCCCTCTTGTATTGAACTGTATTGTTACTGTATTGTCTCCCACTATAATGTAAAGCGCTGAGCAAACCGTTGGCGCTATATAAATCCTGCATAATAATAATAAAGTTTTAAAAGATAAAATTATGAGAAATGTTCATAAAGTGACTTTAGGTGCTCATAGGAATCCTGCGTTCTCCTATTGGAGGAACCAATAATGCCGTGACGTCATGCCGCCGGAGCAACGTGGAGCTCCGGCAGCCATCTTTAATTGTGGACGGTTAGTCCTGTCAGATACCTTTGTACAGTTACTGTGTACATTCACCTGGATGCTTTTATTTTTATGTTTGCCTGGATGCTTTTATACTTTCAATTAGAATACCTGAAATTACTACACTATCTCTGCTTTAACTCCCCTGGGGAGTATTGATTTCCAGACAACCCAGTATCCAGTATCCAGAGAGGGAGCTTCCTGTACATCTTGTGAGCTGCACCCATCCACCCCTTAAAGGACTCTGTTAGTTTCCTGATCATCATTTAAAGTCCCAGGACCCATACACCCTGTGAGGGATTCAACCCCGCTCCTGTTCCACCATAGATGACCTCTGATGACATCAGGATTTAATATACAAACGCACATTTTATTATGCGTTCCGGTGAGTGCGCATTTCTTCCATATCTGATTGCACTAGCACCAAATTAAGGAGAACGCAGGATTCCTATGAGCACTTAAAGTCGCTTTATGAACATTTCTCATGATTTTATCTTTTAAAACTTTATGATATTTATTTCACTTGTACCTTTTTAATTGAATTTAAAATATTTTTAGCGCTGCACATTTTTGTATATATTGAACATTTGTAGTACAATTTAGATTCAGAGATACAAGCCAATGAAATTATTTGCAGATTTGTTTCTGTAAAAGTTATAGAGGTTCTTCGCCTATTTGAAAAAAAATTAAGTCAGCTACAAATACTGTAGCTGATGAATTTAAATAAAAAGACACTTACCTGTCCAGGAATCCAGTGTCGCCCCCTCACCTGAACTGGTTCTTCTCCAGCAGGTCCCCAGCACTGGCATATTTACTGTGGCAACCCAGATGTGATTCCCTGCTGCTTCACGGCCAGCTTCCCACTGCACATGTGCGAGCCACGCTGCACTTTATGAATGCTCCAGCAACCTATAACATGTCCCAGAAGGTTGTGGCGGGGAAGGAGAACTTCTGGTGGAATCACTGCAGCGATCTGATCAGAAGTGGGAGCAGGAACCTGCTACAAAAAAAGTGACGAAAATAGAAAAGGAGGGTAGGAGGAGGGCAGAAAGTGGAACTTTTACTTTCGGGGGAAGTTCTGCTTTAAGCATTGCTCCCCACTTTCTGCTTCTCAAGCCTCTTCATTGGGATATTAGGTTATCCATCCCATTAAAGGTGTCAGAGGGTGGGTTCAAACTTGACTTTTATAGGAAGAGTCAAACTTTGCACTAAACCTCAGCTACCTAAATGTCTGATCTGAACTGTGACCTGGTTTTCCACTGAAAGTAACATCTTTTTCTCATATTTAGACTTGCCATAGATTATCAATGCTTGTGGCAGGTTTACTTTAAACAATACAGAAATTCTCAAGTGCAAAACTTCCAAGGTCTACTTTAAAGCGATTATAGTCAAACTAGCCTTGGCTCAGGTAACCCCTTGCTAGAGTTTGCTAGTTCATCCTATGATCATCCTCTTACTCACTAGTTTAATTTTACTAACCATCATTTCTAAATTCAATGAGAATACAATATATGGAATACCTACCAACATTCAGGGTTATGGCTTCCATTTGAAAGAGCTGCTTCAGGTGCTACTCATGGAAGGAACTGTGGGGTGGGGATGGCACTCTGCACATGGACACTCTGGTCTCTGGGGTGTTCAGTAAGGCTGAGCCTGGTAAAACCACAAGCTCACATTGTTTACACTGCTTAAAATGATACTAAACACACACTGTTTAATTTACATTGGCCCTTCTATTTTTGTATATGAATGATGGCACTATAATTATTTTAATTAAAAAAAGTACCTTCTTCTTAATTGATATACAGCTGTCACATGACCAAGCTCTTTCCCAGCCTGTCTGCAGGGAAACAGTGGCAGAAGGAGTTTCTAGTTCTCTGCTGCTGGTGACATATTTAAAGTGAAAAAAGCCTTCTGGAATAGAGTAAAAAAAATAATTGTTATCAATAGACTGTTTTAAATTGTCATAAAATATATATTTGAAATCAAATATTTAATATTTTTGGCAATAACTTGGTGTGGGCAGATTTTTGCTAATCACAGGCTGTGTCATGCCCCTCCAATCTGTGTCTTAAAATAAGAGGGAGGTGAAGCCTCCATCAATCTAAATGTAATATTCCACCCCCATTGTGTTTAGCTGGTTAGTGGCATAGAGGAGGGAAGGAGTGGGCTGTCAGGCAGGAAATTCTCAGCATTGAAACTCACTGAAAACTGAGCATGTGCTGAGCTGCCAACACTGCTCTGCAAAATCCTTAACTGCAGTGGGGATATGGACATAAGGGGGAGATAGAGAACAGCAGGATCAACCAGGAGTTTTGCAGAATACAGAAAACAAATCTCATAATGACTGGGTGAGTAAGGACAGCATGTAGAACAGCATTTTATTGATAGTTTTATTATGTGGGTTTAGTCACACTTTCAACTAAAAAAAATAAATTTAAATGGTTAGTTCATCTTTTCCACAAAACTGCGTATGCAGGTGATGAGCCCCTATAGATGAAAAGCAACCGTGCAGCTTTTAATAAAGTTGAATAATGCCCCTAGTGTAGGCTATTTATGTACCTACCACAGCCTGGTTGAAAAACTCTCTAAGATGTTGTCCCCCCATCCTGCTGTGTTGCTAGGTTGTTGCTAAGGTACTCATTGCCATTACTGTTCACCTCTATTATCACAGGAGTGAGCTCTCTCTAATCTAAATCCCTGCACATGCGTACTCCCTCTTTCTTATTTCAGTAGCTCTGAGTTCATCGCTACTGCATAGGAGAAGACAGAAAACCGGGCATGCATAGGGATTTGAATTGCACAGAGTTTGCTTCTGTAATAACAGGGACCATCTTAGCAATGTTCTAGCAACCAGGCAGAACAGAGAGAGCCATTTCTGACAGCCAGATTTCAGGAAGTACATAAATGACCTACACACTCAGTGGGGGCAATATTTAATGCTAATCAAAGATGCACAGTTGGCTTTCTACTAAAGGCTCCCCTTATCTGCATAGACAGTTTTTGGGGAAATTAATAAGCTGGGGGACACTCACAATCTGCCCTACAAATTCACGGGAATTAATATACATAAGAGTTTGGCTGGGATGGACACTATTTTCTTTATTTTGGTTTACTACCTTTCATTTGTACAACTTGATGGATCTAAGCGGTTCATTCAGTGCTCTATGAGCGATACTCAGGTTTTTACCATTTTCGTTTAGTTGTTCCTGATTTTTTTTTTTTTACTGGATTTTTTTGTAAGCACTTTGAGCTGGGGTATGCCCAAAAGGTTCTGTTTTGTAATTACATCTTAAACTGTCATAAAGAGAAGTTTTAAAAAAAAGATCATAAAAAATCTATCTGAGTCTGGGCAAAGGGATGGTATGCTCAGAAAAGCGTTGCTTGCCTGGCCAGCCCTCTCCTCTCCATGTGTGCTTCCAGTGGCCATTGATGCTGCTCATCATCACTTACAGTACAGGATCAAGCATGCCTGGCAGTCTGCTTATTGCCATTTGAAACTGTAAGGAATCTTGCTTCTTTGTCTACTTTACTACATATGATGGGAATTAAACATTTTATATTACTAGCACACTCCTGCGCCCTGTTTCTGTTCTTTAATGTTTTAGGGAAAGGTGAACTAACCATCTAAAGATTATAATACAGAGATGCTTTACTCTTATATCTCCCTGGAGATTTTAAATGCCAGATATTGACTTTCATTGGTCTGTCCATACTAAATTTATGAAAGCCAGTTTCTGTACGGTTGCCATTTTAAAGTCCACATCATATGCCTTTGCCCTTTCTCTCTTCACACAATGAACTATAGTAAGCTGATTATAGGTCTTGCAGGCATTTAGAATCCAGTAGCTAAAAAGTTAAACTCTTGTAAGCAAAGAAGCATTTAATACTTCATTCCTGCTGAGCCCTCTCGTGGAAATAAATGTATCCAAATATGGAGCAATGTCACTGAAAAGCATTGTAATAGGAAAATGATAGTTAGTATAGTGCCTACAAATCCCTTACCACGCTCCAACGCAAGCACAGCTAGAAGATAATGTGTAATTTTAATCATATGCATGAAAGAACATAGACTTTATGAAGCTACTCTGTAAGATCGTGATCAACAACCTACAGATGCAATTGTAACATCTGTCAGGAAACGCACTGCGCAGCTACGCATGTGATACTGTGTCCTTTAAACAAAACGGTCATAATCTATCAGATGACAAGCAGAGATGTTGATGGAGAGATCCGTGCCCTACAAGACTCCTGACGCCTCCACCCGTGACGTGTAGCTGGAGATTACACCATTATGCATCATATTTTCAAACACATATTTACCACTTGCAGTTGTTTGTCACACAGTTCTTAGAGTAATTATTTAAATGGAAAATAGACCTTTTTTTCAGTACACTCTCAAGTTTTTATGGTAACATTAACCTGAAAACAATTTTTATGTAAGATTCAAATATAGATTATGGATCATAAAGTGTGTGCTATTGTCTTTTTAGCCTCATGTGATCCCTTCTGATTTTAATTTCCCTGTATCAAAAAAAAAGGCCCAAGTTCCATGATTATGGCACTCATTGTTGCCCACTTTCCATGCCTCTGTCCAGTAAGTACATCCTTACTGGCCAATAAGTTTCTTTTTATTGGAAATAGGAACAGCAGTGGGGAATAACAAAGCTCTTGGGGCAGAGACCAGCTGAATTTCAATCTGTGTGTTACCCACCCTGGTCAACAGAAGTTGAACGTTTTTGTCTAATCAGCTGATCAATGTATACTGACAGCAATAGGAGCTGCTGTCAGAATACAATCTCCTGGCTGGGAGTATTCTTCCATCCACCTCTCTTGTGTGAAGTGGGGAAATCTGTGTTTTTTGGGTCTTTTTTTGCTTATCCAGTCTGTGCCTAACTTAAAGTACCGTATTTTTCGCTCCATAAGACGCACCTGATCATAAGACGCACCTAGGTTTTAGAGGCAGAAAACAGGAAAAAAAAATTCTGAACCAATGGACTGCAGACATAATACAGGAGATGACCAGAGACTGCGGACATAGTACAGGAGATGACCAGAGACTGCGGACATAGTACAGGAGATGACCAGAGACTGCGGACATAGTACAGGAGATGACCAGAGGCTGTGGACAGTACAGGGATGACCAGAGACTGTGGACAGTACAGGAGATGACTGCTGACCTTTGGGGAGGGGGGGGGGAGCGGGTACCTGAATTTGACAGGTACCCGCTCTTACTTCCGCAGAGTTGTTCTTTGGTTAGTGTCCGCTCTGCAGTGGGACCTTACCTGTTCCTCTATCCAGCCGCGCGCTGTCTTCCCGGGTTCTGTAGTGTGGGCGCTCGTTTTGACAGCCGGGTGCCCAGTGCGCATGAGCGAGAAGCGCTGCGCTTTGTGATTTGTCCGGCGGGTTCTGGGACCTGTCATGTGTCCCAGGTGCCGCCTTACCATTCACAAAGAGCACCGCTTCTTGTGAATGCGCACTTGGCACCCGGCTGTCAAGCCGAGCGCCCACACTACAGAAGCCGGGAAGACAGCGCGCCGCTGGATAGAGGAACAGGTAAGGTCCCGCTGCAGAGCTGAGCGGCCAGCCCAGTATTCTGACACAGCGGCGGTGGAAATACCGGACCGGCCGCTCCATATTTGCTCCATAAGACGCACTGACATTTTCCCCCCTTTTTTGGGGGGAAAAAAGTGCGTCTTATGGAGCGCAAAATACGGTATATGTGAACCCTCACTTTGCAAAACAACCCATTCAGTTTAAAATAGAATAAAAGGAAAACATTTCTGTAGACATATAAAAAACATTATTAAGTGATCACACGCACTCTGTTCTCAGCTACATAAGGAGCTCAAAGAGGGGGGGGAGCAGAAAGAGCAGTACACTGATCTTCCCAGTGAATTGCTGTGTAGGGGGGCAGGGTGTCAGCAGAAGTCTGATCATTGGAGGAGAGCACACAGAATGCTCAGCACAGCTAGAGAACTCACCATGCTGTGCTATCCTGCCTAGTGTGGTAAGTTTTTTAAATGGGAAAGCAGAGGGACTGGCAGGAATACCAGGGATTTCACACAAAGGAGGCAATACAAAGAGAACAGGATACTTTTTCATACAAGTACATGGCGCAATACTGTGCAAATTAGTTGGGCCAAGTATGCCAGCACTGTTTTAAGGCTGTATATTGGGCCTATGGAAGTTTAAACTTGCTGTAGATTGATCTCTGCATGTCTAAACGTGTTTAAGAAGGTGATCTCTTGTTTTTCACTCATTTACTTCAGTCTGCATTGATAATTCTTGCAGCAAAGATGTGATTGAAATTGGTTCCCTATTTTCATGTATATTCATTAATATTTTCAAATGGATGTACAGTAGATATAGATGGACATCACTCCCCGAAAGCGATGGAAAATAAAGAGAAAATACTGAATGAATGGTTCAGGGGATAGCAAATGCAGTTGGTGTGAGGAATTCAAGTGTTTCAAGGGTTGTGAACCTGTATCAAGAAACAGGGTTTGTGGACACTTCTGTGAAAGAAAAATAAAGACTGCACCAAGGGATGATGGTCTAATCAGAAGACTTAGCATCATAAACCTAAAGAAGGCCAGTGGGGACAGCAAAAAGGAAGCTTGCATCTCATGGAGTCAATATGGATGCCTTCACTGTGCACCACAGAGCTACATGTCCAGTTAGGAATCAGCTTTCTATGAAGAAGAAGCAGTTGCAATGGGCAAAGAAGCATAGATATTGGACATCGGAGCAGTGGAAGAAAGTAATATTCTCAAAGGAATCCCAGTTTTATGTTCATGGATACAGGTCAAACTTCATTCAGTGCTCTCCTGGAGAACCTCTTCAAACTGACCAATCCAGCAAGCCCCTAAACACGCACCTAAAGTCATGTTTTGGGGATGCTTTACTATTTATGGACCAGAATTACTTCACCCGATTGAAGGCATGATGGACAGTAATAAGTATGTAGGTGTTCTGATGGCAAATGTGACCCTGATACTAAAAAGGCGGTTTCCTGATGGAGACGGAATGTTCCAGTAAGACCTTGCTCCTTGCAACAGTTAACCAAGGACCTTTTTCCTAACAAAAATTAAAAGTAATAGAATGGCCAGGAAGGGAATTCACCAGAAACCCAATAGAAAACCTGTGAGCCATTGTGAAGGCTCGCATAAGGAAGACGGATGCTTGCATAACAAGGATGAATGATACAACAAAAATTAAAATGACAGAAAGTGCTCTCAAAGCGTAGTTTAGGGATCCTGAAGTGAAGGATTTGTGTGAAAAAAGAGGGTAATTAAAGCTAAGGGAGGCCACATCAATAACTGACAGTAAATAAATTTGTTTTGTAAACCAGAAATTGTCTCATTGTAATAACCTGTTTGTCCCAACTAATTTGCACAGTACTGTACAGCAGACACATTCAGGGAATATGAACTAAACTTTAACTTGTCAAAATCTGACAGTAGGCAGCTCTGTATTGCAGAAAGACATGCTATGCCTCTTTTGCAGTAATACACACTTACCCGTGTGTTCTACGTTTTCTATTGAATGTACACTCCGGCTATGCCAGAAAGACTGACTCCTGTGCACATGCGTGGGATAATATTATCTCACACCATCCAATCAAAAGGCTGAAAATCTGGCACCTGGTGAGAATATGACAGTGGCCAGCGAGGGATGTAGCTGTTGCTGAAAGTGGAGGTGAATGTCCCTACTGGAAAGATTCACTCTATTTGTCGTAGTGGAAAATCTTCCGCTGAGGACACCTGTTCTTGTGACAACACTTAAAGATGAAATATCTGCATGTTTAGGGCTTGCTAGATTTGAAAAATATCACAAGTGGTAAAGTTTGCAATGTCAGAGCCTTGGTGGGCAGGAGTGGCTTACAGGGGAATAGTCAAACCGAACAACAGCCTACTTGGTGTAGCAACTACACACACATATCGCAACACTTGTGCCAAGAAAATACTTAAAGTTTGTGTGAAGGCATATTTTAAAATATTTTGGATCAAATGGTAAGTGGTTAGTCAAGTTTTTATGGCTGGCTGTGTCCCCTCTGGAGCGAATCACTTCTAATGAACGAAAGCAAGGGGAAAGCAAATATGTTAGAGTTGCCACCAGAGAAAAAAATTTAGGAAATATTTTCCAATGGGAAAACCTGTTACTATGAAAAGTCTTTAAGATGGGAATTCAATTAATTTTGGAGAGATTTCCCCTGATTTCCTGTTGCTTTAAATAGCTAACACTGTGACTAAGACCTTCAAGAAGAGCTTAATTAAAATAGTTACAACCTACTTAGTAACCAGCAAGTGTTGAGACAATGAATACTTCGGTCAGAACACTTACACACATACACATGCGTAAACAGACATCTCAGACAAAGTCACCCATTTTTCTGGCCAGTAAAACCCTCTAGCCATCATCCTCAGGTTGCACACAGACGTCTGGAAGCAACATGTTGGGTGGACCCAGCACTGCAGCAGAAACATGGGCATCAACATCAGCAGCTGAGGCACCTGGCAAGACATGCAGGCATTTACCTCAGGTTCCTGGCACTAGTGATGCTCATGCTTTAGAGAGATCTTTACTACCTTCTCCTGTGATTCTTGTAAGGGTAGTACAGGGAAATCTCTCCCAATGGACGCAGAAGAAAAAAAGACAGGGGTCTTAATTATCCCCTACTCCAAGCCATTCTCAATTAGAGTTCCTTGAAACCCTTGGGTTCCTCCAGAGGTTGATAGGGTTTCCTTGAACTGTCAGGGTGACATTCTGCCTGCGACTGTAAGGGAGGTATTCTTCCCATTGACCAAGAAAGTAAGGAGGACATTCTTACCACTGACCACCAAAAAAGAGGAACATTTTTACCACTGGCTACCACTGCAAGGGAACATTATTCCCACTGACCACGATTGTAAGGGGATATTGTTCCCAATGGTCATCATTGTAAGGGGGCCTTGTTTCCACTGGCCACCACTGTAAAAGGGACATTGTTCTCATTGGCCACCACTGTAAGGGGACATTGTTCCCATTGGACACTAGTGTAAGGGGGACATGGTTCCCGCTGGCTACCACTTTAAAGAGGACATGGATCTCATTGGTTACCACTGTAAGGGAGAGGTTTTCACACTTGCCACCACTGTAAGGGGACATAGTTCCCACAGGCCATCACTGTAAGTGGGACATTGTTCTGACTGGCCACCACTCTAAGGGGTGCATTGTTCCCACTTGCCAGGAGTTTAAAAGGGATATTGTTCCCACTGACCACCATTGTAAAGGGGACATTCTTCCCACTGACTACCACTGTAAAGAGGACATTCTTCCAAGGACCCTCAAAAAAATGGTTTTAGTAGGGATTCCCCTAGACCTAAAAAATGCCCTGCATGTGTTCTCTAGTATTGTATACACATGTGAGCAAGACTGAGCACCCCAGCTTGGCAAGGTCATAGTGTTCTCTTATAAATAGAAGTTCTGCTTTAAATACATTTACCATCAATACATGAAAAAACACATGTATTTACGATTATTACTGCTGCTGTAAATTTTGCAAGATGTCTCAAACTTAACAAGGCAGACTTGCATATCTAAGGTCAAACAATGCAGATTAAAGCTTTAACTACGCGAGGCCATAAGTGGAGTGGTGACCCTATTCACTGCTGGGCTCTCATCTGGATTCACCACAATCACAGCATCAGCTCAGCCCCCACATCTTGCTGCATCTTTCAGCTGTGACTGGAGGGCATTCTCATCCTTCTTCACATTTTTGACGGCTGTAGAGAATCTTGGCAGTCAGGTGCTGAATTTAAACAGTCAGGTGTTCTCATGGCAACTCTGTGTTGCATCTCATTGCCATGGAGACTAAAGTTAAAATCTAATGGACCTTAAATCATGTTAGTTCATTTTTTTCATCTTATTTGCAAACTGTAACTTCAATAGATTACGTAGTTAAACACACATACACACACACACATATATATATATATATATATATATATATATATATATATACATACTGTAAATTATACACTATATTGCCAAAAGTATTGGGACTCCCCTCCAAATCATTGGATTCAGGTGTTCCAATCACCTCCATGGCCACAGGTGTATAAAATCAAGCACCTAGGGATGCAGACTGCTTCAACAAACATTTATGAAAGAATTAGTCACTTTCAGGAGCTCAGTGCATTCAAGCATGGTACTGTGATAGGTGGCCACCTGTGCAGTAAGTCCAGCCATGAAATTTCCTGGCTACTAAATATTCCACGGTCAACTGTTAGTGGTATTATAACAAAGTGGATGCAACTGGGAACACCAGCAACCCAGCCATGAAGTGGTAGGCCACGTAAAATGACAGAGCGGGGTCAGCGTATGCTGAAGTGCACAGTGATCAGAAGTCGCCAACTGTCTGCAGAGTCAATAGCTAAAGACCTCCAAATTTCATGTGGCCTTCAGATTAGCACAACAAAAATGCATAGAGAACTTCATGGAATGGGTTTCCATGGCCGAGCAGCTGCATCCAAGCCTTACATCACCAAGTGCAAAGCAAAGCGTCGGATGCAGTGGTGTAAAGCACACTGCCACTGGACTCTAGAGCAGTGGAGACGTGTTCTCTGGAGTGATGAATCATGCTTGTCTGTCTGGCAATCCCATGGACGTGTCTGGGTTTGACAGTTGCCAGGAGAACGGTACTTGCCTGACTGCATTGTGCCAAGTGTAAAGTTTGGTGGAGGGGAGGATTATGGTGTGGGGTTGTTTTTCAGGGGTTGGGCTTAGTTCCAGTGAAGGGAACTCTTAAGAGCTGATTCACACATGTGCGGTGTGGATTGAAGCTCACATTTCACAGTTAATTGATACAGTAGTTGTTCACAGGTTCATGTCAGGTTCAGGAGAGGATTAGCTCAGGATTTTATCTTGTTCACACATATGTAGTTTAGAAACGATTCCCACAGAAGTCAATAGCCTGTAATCCACACCTGAACCAGGCCGCACTGCTCAGAAATTGGACATGACTCTTTTTAAAACTGCACTGAATCTGCACCGCCATTGCACTGGACATACAGTATGTGAACAGGCACCATAGGAAGCAATGTTTTTTCACATGTCATGTGGATTGGATATGGTTCAAACTGCATCAAATCTGCATATATGTGAATGGGTCCTTAGGCGTCAGCATACCAAGACATTTTGGATAATTTCATGTTCCCAACTTCGTGGGAACAGTTTTGGGGATGGCCCCTTCCTGTTCCAACATGACTGCACACCAGTGCACAAAGCAAGGTCCATAAAGACATGGATGAGAGAGTTTGGGGTGGAGAAATTTGACTGGCCTCCACAGAGTCCTAACCTCAAGCTGATAGAACACCTTTGGGATGAATTAGAGTGGAGACTGCGAGCCAGGCCTTCTCGTCTGACATCAGAGCCTGATCTCACAAATGCGTTTCTGGAAGAATGATCAATCATTCCCATAGACACACTCCTAAACCTTGTGGGCAGCCTTTTTTGGAAGAGTTGAAGCTGTTATAGCTGCAAAGGGTGGGCCAACTCGATACTGAACACTGTGGACTAAAATGGGGATGCCATTAAAGTTCATGTGGTGTAAAAGCAGGTGTCATATATATATATATATATATATATATATAATTTCCTATAGTTTTCCAGCTTCTCTGCACAACTGTTTCACATATAAAATCGGAGAAGAATGTATCTGTGGTTGTGACGGAAGGTTGGGTCTGTCACAGTGGTTATCAGATTTCTTGTGTGATAGAACATGTAGAGGAGATGTGCATTTTCAGCCAACAAATACTTTAGTAGTTTGAGCTATTGTAGTGTTTACTACAAAGACTTTGCTGCTGCGTGGTAGTTGGCTTTATTTACCCTGCACTTCAAGGAATGCCACTTTCGGACTTTGTCTGGTTCTGGGTTACTCAACAAAATTACAGCAAAATGAAACCACATCATTTTCTGGTTTGACAGACATCAAAGAAGAAACTTTAATGCGTTTCACAAAAAAGTATGTAAAGTGACACTAAACTCTGGAAATTCTTTTAAAATGTGTATTCTTATCTCAAAAAAGTACCTTCTATTGCTCTACCTTTTCCAAATCTCCAAATTCCTTTTTTTTGTGATGTGATCTGACATCCTGTTAGAAGGTGGTTACCTGTGTTTTCCATGGTCACGTTGTATGTAGGAACGTTGCCATCCTCTTTTGCTTGCTCCAAGGATGTCCTATAGTTTAAAGGTTATGTAGTGTCCATAGAGCAGTGCACATGACAGCAACTGTTCGTTCCAAACAAACTAAAGTGACAGTTTGTATCCAGGTGCGATTATTCACAGGTAATCGCTCCACCAGCGATTACATGTGAGCAGCTATGCTTAGCAGTGGGAGCTGCCAGCCTCCCATTGTTTCAATGTGGCTGCCACCCACAGCTCAAATGAATGTTCATGGGTCGTCTTACTGAGCCTACCTTAAAGAAGAATTTAATTAAAACCAGCAACTGTTGAGACCTTGGTCAGGTCTATGTACAGCATAATGTTCAGATTACAGGGGTCAGGAGCAAAAATAAAACAACACATGGAGTGCAGCATTCAGGATGAGTGCCTCGTTCACATCAGAGTCCTCCCTTACATCAAAGTCTCCAGATTACCCCCTAAACATCACAGCCTCCCCTTACATCTGTGTCAACAATGTCCTACATCAGGGGTGTCTAAACTTTTTTCAAAGAGGGCCAGATTGGATGAAGTGAACATGGTGGAGGGCCGAACATTTTTCCGAACATTCTTTGAACCATTACAATTAAATGCAAATAAATTATTTTATGCCAAGTTAATTGCAAACGACATACTTTTCATTTCATAACATTAAGATCAACTGACAGCTGAGTTTTCACAATGTATTGAAAATAAATTAAAAAAAAACTAACCTGCACTAATGTGAAGGGTGAAAAAGGTAGCTGGAGCTGAAGTCTCTGCTCGGCAGCCGGGAGGGGAAGAGAAACACACTTCACGCTGGAAGCCCGGCCCTGACGTCACCGCCCTCTGTTGCTCCCAGCGCGGCGCAGTCACGCATGCGCACTGCTCTCAAGCAGAAGACTGTCTGCCACAGAAGGGAGGGCCGTGCGACAGCCGCATTTACACAGACCAGGGAGAACGTGCCGCAGTCAGGCATGCGCACTGCCCTCTGCTCTCAAGCAGAAGACTGTCTACCATAGAAGGGAGGGCCGTGGGAGGGCAACATTACACAGAGCAGGGAGGGCTGTTGGAGGGCCGTATTAAACCGACCCCCGGGCCGTAAATGTCTACAGAGTCCCATCTTACAGCAGAGTTCCCCTTTACACCAGAATCTAGTGGAGTGTCCACTTACATCAGAACCTGGCAGAGTAGCCCCTTACATCAAAATCAGACAGATGGGAGACAGAAAGGAGGGAGATGGGGAGAGTTCAGTGAACTGCTCACTCACCCAGGTTGGGATCTGCTGGCTCAGGCAGAAGTATCATCATGCAGCCACGATGGATCTGCCAGCTGCTGTCTTCAAATCTCCCTCCCACACATCCCCTCTGTCAGGCACAGCACTGGCTGCACATGGGAGATTGCAGTGTGGGTGGAGCAAAGACGGGATGGGAGCAGGAGGAGGCAGAACAGTTCTCTCTCCTCTCCCGTCTGTGCAAGAAGGTGGGGGGGGGGGTGGTTTGATGGCTGGGCTTTGTGAGAGTGTCACAGATACTCAGGCTTCACAGCTGCAGCCAGTCCTTCCCTAAGTCTATGGGCAACTTCTCCTGGGCACAACAACCATGGTGGGGGGAGTTGCCAGGGGGGCACAACCTACCCCAGCACCCCCCTAGATCCGGCCATGTAGTGTAGGTATTTTTATTTTCTTATATGGTCTTTTGGAACCATACAATATTAACAGCAAAGCATTGCAGGACCCACATGTTACCGGACATTGTACTAGCAACAACACAGGCACTACCGCATTGCAAAATTGTAAACTGATTCTTAGTAACAAGGGTGATGATGTGAAATTAACCCCTCCTCTCTCAAAAGTGTAAAAACAAGCTTCTTTGGTTAAAGTACACCTGTCACATGAAAAATATGGAACGTGTCATTGGAACGTGTCACCTACTTCTAATAAATGCCAGTGGCCTGGATGTGTCTGACTTCAGCACCCTCACAGAACAGGAATGCAGCATGTGAACGCTGTAAGAAAGTCACAATTCTTTACTTTTTAATAAGCAATGTAGACATTATTGAAGTCAAAGCATCAGAATTACATCTAGGCAACTAGCATTTTCACAAAGAGAGGTAAGCCATGGCGTTGCAGATATTACTCTCAGCTCAGATGTACTTTAATAAAGGGGGATACTGGATTGTGACCATGGAGATTTCTGGCATTTCTATACTCTACTGATGATTGTGTGGGCTTTCTATTAATGCTACACTTCTCACCTGATGAAAAATTAACTGGTCTCTGACCAGACTGGTCTGAGAATGCATATGTGCATGATCATTGTACGGACACTGGAAAGCGCAACCATAGAGAGTAGCTTATAAATTGTAAGTTATAAGTAATATTGGGTGTAATAGTAAAAATGGGTCCACAGTAAAGTGAGAGCTGCACTTAACCTAAAGAACAAAAGAATACATAGAATAGGAATGGATACTGAGAATTACAAACAGCATACAAGAGATGTCCTACAGTGCAACATAGTGAAGGGTGAATCTGTCAGGTTTGGTTTGCTAAGGGTTCAGTGAATCTTGCTCAAAATTCGGCTACCCCAAACTTCGGCGACTCCTCTTGAAGTCTATGAGGAGCAAATCTTGTTGTTAAAGTGTTACTAAACCCAGGACCCTGCATTCACTCTATCTGGTCTCCAACACTATACACTACAAGGAAATGCAATTATTTTAGTAAATATAAACTGCTAAATACCTTTTCTCATTAGCAGTTAGAGCAGTCTTGTGGGTTCTATCAGTGTCCAGCAGAGCACTTGTGAAAACTTGTAGGAAGAGTTTTCTTTCTCCCCTGCTTGTCCTGTGAGGCTGCAGGACCCCTGATCCTCTGTCTGGACAGGGTTGATTGGCCCTGTGCTGATCACATGCACTCTTCCAATAAAAATAAACTCTCTAACAATAAAAACCAAACTGAGCATGTGCAGCTTGCCCCCAAGGCTCTGTTCTGTCAGCAGATGGATTGGTGGAAGAAGGGTAAGATTAGAGAAGACAGGATCAAACATCCTTTTTTACACAATGCAGAGGATTAACCTCTTAGATGCTACAGTGAGTATAACTAGCATGCTTTACTGCACATACAGACTGATTATATTGTTGTGGGTGTAGTGACACTTTAAATTCTGCTCATTTTTAGAGCTAACAACTGTCAATAGGGCACTGGGCACTGCCGTGGGGGGACAAAAGACCGCTATCAGTTGACTATCGGTCACAGGAGGACAAAAGTAATTGTACACCCATGCCCCACAAGAGAAGCATGGCCAAAAAAGCTTTGACTATAGTTTTAGGATAAGTCCGAAGTTCCTCTTTAAACCTGTACATGTTGTTTCTGAACAGTATAATTTTCATTCACATTTTCTGCAACAGCATACACTGGCTGAACATATGTAGGCGTGCATTTGATGTTTTTCTTTTACAATTAGCTTGAGTTCGACACTTAACATAATGCAGCAGCACCCCAGTCTGATTAATTTCAGTTTGAAAAAAGTTTTTCTTTTCATGTATCTTTAGCAGTATCACATGCTTTATTATTGAGCAATAATAGGCCCACTTTCACAGGCAGAAAGAAATTAGTCAGTAGTTAATGGTGGCTGTCCTTGTTCTCACTGAACATGCAAAACTGACATGCCAATGATCAATTTCTTTCAAACTGCCATTTAGAAACAAGAGACTGCAGATAATACAGCAGTGTAACTGGCCAACATCAGAACATTTTTAATGAGGGTGAGTTGGTTGAAATGTACTAGAGAAAAAGAGTACACACAGGTGTATTTCTACAGGAATTAAGAGACCGCAGACATGGCAGTGTAAAATTGGCCAGCACTGGGACAATTATAAATAGCAAGGCTAGGCACAAATTTACTAGAGACAACACAGGCTGGAGCTTTACTAAATTGTAAAAGAATTAATGTACTGCAGAAGATACAGTTATTTTAAATAGATCAGCAACAGACCAGTTTTACTCAGAGATAATAGGTCTAACTGATGTATTCAGAAAAATTATGGATAGCGCCACAGAAATATATAAATTACTCTAGTGAAAAAATTATATGAAATATATAAAAAATATATAAGCTGCAAAACCTAACCTGAAAAGGCATATAATAGTGAAAACACAGGTTGCGCTCATATTATAAAAATATAAAATTATAGATGTATCAACAACATATAATCAGTGTCCAAATAAATTGTGAATAATATAAAGTCCAAACACCAATGTAACTTTGTGTCACGATGTTGTTCAAAAAATTCTGTGTCCAACAAAATTCACTGTGCACAAAATCCACCACCAGATAAATTAAATGAACTCACCAGAGCAATATATAGTGAGAGCGGGGTGTCTCACATCCATCCGCGCCGCGAGGACGTTTAATGACGAAACGCGTAGGGCAGAGCCTGTGGGTGTTACGTCACAACGTTCCCGAGCTGTCAGCGTCTGTGCATGCTGGACAAGGCTGGGTTCGTTCATTGAGTACTGAGAACGCTTTGTTTGCTGGTGTCGGCTGGGACACCAATAATTGTAAGTGCAATGTTTTTTTTTAAATAAAATAAGGTTTTAATGGTACTGCACCATGAGTTTCTATTCTCTTATATCCTGAGTACTGTTCTGAATATCTGAAGAGGCGGTGACTACTAAAGTGTTTTATCCATATTGCCGAGTATTCCCTGCAGAGTATTGCTCCCAGATCCTATGAAATAGAGTCTACAGTGCTGTTCATTCTCGTGCAGAGTATTGCTCCCAGAGCAGAAAGCACTTATGCTGATTTATAATTTGATCAGCATATTGCTCTGGTGAGTTCATTTAATTTATCTGGTGGTGGATTTTGTGCACGGTGAATTTTGTTGGACACTGAGAGTTTTTTGAACAATATCGTAACACAAAGTTACATTGGTGTTTGGACTTTATATCATTCACAATTTATTTGGACACTGATTATATGTTGTTGATACATCTATAATTTTATATTTTTATAATATGAGCGCAACCTGTGTTTTCAATATTCTAACTGATGTATGCCTAACTTTTTCTCTGGAGATATGAGAGTATGGTGAAAGTTAGTCTTTAACTACTAGATATTATGCGGTATTACTAAGTTCAAAAGAAAAAAAAAAGAAACACAAGGGGGTGCCAGCCTAAGTGCAGTATAAAATACAAGTTTATTAAAAATAGCCAAATTACTACTCACAACTGAGGTAAGTATATGTGTGTTTATCAGGTCCCAAAAGGACATATGCAGGGGCCGGTGTGTCCACTGGAGTCTGGGCACTGAGAGTCTGGTGTGAACGTGAGCCGTCCGTCAGGAACGCCGCAACCACCGTGGAATGCACAGAAGACCGGGCTAGAGGCAAAATCCAATAGGAACGCAAGGATGAATCAGGTGATGAGTCAGGTGAAGCGTTTCAAAGCTTCCTCTTTTTCTTCAGACCTTTTGGTGCTCTGGAGTTTGCTCTGTTTATTGTCAAATGTCCTGTATAGAACAGTGCATTCCATGGTGGTTACGGTGTTCCCGACTGATGGCTCACGTTCACACCAGACCCTCGGTGCCCAGATTCCAGTGGACACACCGGCCCTTGCATATGTCCTTTTTGGACCAGATGACTGCCCATATACTTACCTCAGTTGTGAGTTGTAATTTGGCTATTTGTAATAAACTTGTATTTTATACTGCACTTAGGCTGCCGCCCCCTTGTGTTTCTTTTATAGTTTTGCTTCACTCTATGGGGAGCTGCCGCTATATAGTGCTTATGCCATGGACTCTATAGACTTTTTAACATTTGTTTTCTGATATTGCAACCTTATGTTATGGTGTTTATTGTCTTCTCTCAGCACCAATTACCTGTGTTGTTTTTATTATTTTTTTTTACTGGAGCCTGCAGAGCATTGTACCCATGATTAGCAGATCGCGGGTGCAATGTGAGGCTACTGCACAGTCTTCCTCTAGCTTTGTGCCCATATTCACATACGGGCTTTCTTTTACAAAGCTAAAGGAAGAATGGACGAATGAATTAACTATAAGCATGACATCCTAATACTTATTCCAGAGGACTCAAATAGTTAAAGCAAAAGTCAAGTCAGCATGATGACCAGGTCACTAGCATTTTCAGATAGTCACATAGTTACATAGTTAATCTGGCTCAAAAAAGACAAAAGTCCATCCAGTTCAAACATTAAAAAAAAAAGTTATAATCCTATACCCACAGTTGATCAAGACGAAGGCAAAAAAAACAGCAAAGCATGATCCAATTTGCTCCTGCAGGGGAAAAAATTCCTTCCTGATCCCCCGAGAGGCAATCGGATATTCCCTGGATCAACTTTACCTATATATACAGAAGTCAGAAGTTGTACATTTCATGTTTTATTATGAGAGGTTTCCTTTCAGGGTTGCAAGGAAAGTGTGAGTTCTTCTCTGCTTGACAGAAGGTGATTATATTTGTGGGTTGATTACTCAAAGAGCTAGCAACCAGGTTTAAAGGATAAGTTCACCTTTGGGAACATGTTACATGTTCCACCTGTTTTTAGGGTAGAACATGTAACATGTTCCCATAACCACAGCCGCCACCCGCCACCCTCTCCTCCCTCTGACAGCTAGTACAGGGAGAAGTCTCCCTGTACTGTCTGCCAAATATGAAAACAGCGTGGCCATGTGGGGCTCCGCCCCCCACACGGCCACATCATCCATTCACAAACTTCCGTGAATGAATGAACTGCAAGTCCCGACAGCCTTAGCGGCTGTGGGCTTGTAGTTTTCAATGAACTACCATGGTGCTGTGGAGCACCATGGTCGTTCATTGAAGCTTCCTACCAGAATATCTGCTTGATCATATATCCCATACGGCAAGCAGATATTCTGACAGGTCTGCAGAAGACCTGCGTGGCATCAGCGATCTACTGATTGCTGGTGCAATGCTTTACAGGCTCCTGTAGACAAAAATAATAAATGAACATTTTTTTACCTGCAAAAAAAGTGCATTTATTATTTTTGTCTAAAAGGTAAACTTATCCTTTGAAGTAAAGTTTCCTAACTGACTCTAATCTCCTACTTATGCAGTTTGTCAGCTTTCCCTATCCTTTCTTAACAACAGCTTCCAACTTGCTGATACTATGGCTTCTGTGTGCCCCTCTTTTATGTTAAAGAGGATGACTTAACCAGACCTATGGTTCTTTCTAAGTGTGCTGGTCATAGTTCACAGGCCATGCAATGCATTATAACTTAAAAAAACTTATTCTGGGAAAAATTGCACAAAGATTTGTTGGAATTGTCAATCTCAAACTCACAAAATTCACTTCAACCTCATTGAGAGCCCAAACCTCACCCTCTTCATATATACAAAATAAGAGCAGACTTTGGGTTTGATTTACTAAAACTGGACAGTGCAAAACCCAGAGCAGCTGTGCATGGTGACAGATCAGCTTTTAACTTCAGCTTGTTCAATTAAGATGTGACTTATAACACCCCAGTCACATCAAAGCTGATATTAAAATCGTGCAACTTACAGTGAAGTCGCACGATTTCAAAATCAGGTGATCTGCCGATTTCATTGCGATTCTGACATAGATGTCTATGCAAATCACATCAAAAGTAGTGCATGCACTACTTTAGAAATCGGTGCGGCTCCGACCAAGTCGGAACCGCACCTATATGACCGTTCAAATAGCAGACAATAGGGTGTGACTTGGCATAAGATTTGCAAGCCACATGGCATGCAAATCGCATGCCAAGTCACACCTGATGTGACCAGGGGCTTAATCCTGGGAGCTGATTGGTTTCTATACACAGCTGCACCAAATTTTCGCACTCTCCAGTTTTTGTTAATAAACCCCACTGAAATTTACACCCAGCATACATAATAGTTGTCTGTTTGGCTGCCTATCTAATAGACCTGACAGACAGCCCTATGGTTGCAAGACAATGGCTTGGCAAGATCACCTGTAATAGGAAGTTCTGTTGCTAACAAGATCTCCAGGTAAGCAACTTTGCAACAAATAAAAAACTATTTGCTTACAAAACTATATACAGTGAGGCATGATGTAAAACATATTGAAAAATAGAAAGTACATACACCTAAACACCCTAAGGGCCACATGCACATTGGGCATTTAGCCAGGCATAAGGCTCCAGCATTTAGTTGCGGGCAGAGGGCACATGTGCACGTTCAGCCCTGTAGCCTGTAAAACTCTATGAGAAGCTGACAGCTCCTGCGGTGGATGGGGGCAGGCCGGTGCTTCTAGTAGGACTAATGTTTATGGCAGAGTGTGCCTGGGGATGAATGCTCAGAACACAGACTATTCTAGAGCTTAACAGGCCTACCACCTCCTCTGAATCATTCTCAGCTTCTATTACATGACTCCCAGCCTCAAAGGTCTCTGAAAACCTCCAATCTCCAATGAACATAATTAAAGGCTGGTGCCAGGGTAGATCAGCTAAAACATGCAGTTCTTTATTAATAATGGTGACAAAAAGCCATAAAAAGCCACCTCGTTTCCGCCCTCAGGCTTTAATCTTGGCTGCCATGATTAAGGCCTGAGGGCTGAAATGCGTTGGTGTTTTATGGGTTTTTGTCACTGCTATTAATAAAGGATTGCATGTTTCAGCTGATCTACACTGACGCCAGCCTTTACTTATGTTCATTGTGGGGTTGGACAGTGTACCTCTGCCCACACTTGATCGGCAAACCTCATGCACCGGATCTAAATGTCCAGTGTACATGGGGCCTTACTGTATCTAAAACTAAAAATCTGGCTAGACATTAACTTTAATAAGAAAAGGTAAAACCTTTCTGAAAGGATATATTGTAGCTGGATATTGTGACATGGCAGGCATTTTTTCATGCACACTTGTACATTTATTGGGGATCCACTTTAATTCACCATAAACAGCTTGAACCGTCATATTCAGCCTCAAAGTACCAGCTGTGATAAACACTATAGCCCTGCCGCGCTATAAGATGCAAGTGTGAAATCTACATGTACTGAAATTGCCATAAAAGTGGCTGACTATAACCCCGAAATGTTCTCAATCTCTGGCATGCTGTCAGGAATATTTATTCTCCTAATAAAGAGTAACAGTTAATGTGATGTTCTGGTGCTGCTGTCATTAAGTGGAGCATCAACAGAAGCCAAGAAGAAGAAAGTCTGACGGCACAGGACTATTACCCTGCAGTCCTGGCTGGGCTTGCTCTGTGATTTAGCTCACGTTATCCAAGATGTGACAGCAGCGTGATGTAAGCTTTGCAAACTGTCTGTGTACAGAAGCTGCATTTACAATTCAGTTCCAGCCCAGCCACAGAACAATCTATTCCATCTCCTGCATGTCTCTCTCGTCTTGTTGGTGGCAGCTAATCTGAGCATCATTCAAATCATAATAATCTCAAGTGATTATTTTCTTAGAGGTGCAGCGCGTGCTGGTTTATATCAGTAGGCACGCAGCGTTCATATTACACAAATGAAGATTTGCATAGAAAGATTTCCATTAGCAGGCTTAATATCCATTAATACGACAAATACCTATAAGCGCTTGTTAGCTGTGTTCAAGCGAGGCCCCGATTAAGTGTGGGAGTCTGCATTGCATCCTAGGATGCTGCTTGAAATTAGTGACACATCTGGCTGTAATTAATTTTCTCTTCCCAGGAATTGTAAAGATAGAGTTGTCAAGAAAGCGGATAATTGGGTAATTCTGTGCTAAAAAGAGTATATATAATAATAATAACAATAATAAAAAAGTGAGATAAGTTTTATAGTTTATTACAAAAGATCAAATTGCAAGTAACAATAATAAGAAAAATCGTGCTGAGAGCAGGCCTAGACTTAGTTATTGATTTACAAATAGGCTGTTCACTTTGCAAGGCAATTTACCTGTAGTTTAGTGAGTGAGGTGAAGCCCTGTTGACTTCCATCATCCAAATCATGTGTGTAGCACTACCCTCACAAGGGCCACTGGATTCGTTTGGGTCCCCTTCAGCTTTGCACAGCCAGGCAGCATGCATTTTCCACACTTGTGCTCTCATAGTCAGTAAAACAGTCTTTGAGTTGGTTTTTAGTTGTTTCTGTTAAGGAGTTAACAACGGGGATGGGGTCTAGAGTTATATGGGATGCCCAAGGAACTGTAGAACGTAAGGACAAACTTCTCAGCAACTATGTACAAAAAGGGTGGACTGGCAAAATGAAGCAAATATAGCACATTCTCTTTTTCTTGGTATACATCCTCAGACCCTAGATCAGGGGTGGGCAAACATTTTGACTTGAGGGCTGCAATGGGTTCATATATTGGACCCGGGGGCCGGACCAATGATGTGTATGTGTGAATTAATATAAATTAAATTAAAATTTGTAACATTTGTAACATTAAATGTTTAGATTAATTTAAGGTAGAAAAGCATAAAAAGAGTTATTTTACAAAACTTTTATGCCCCCCACTAGCTGCTGGCCGGCCCAGCCACTACCATGCCATCCATAGTAAGTATAGTAATATTCCCCCATAGTAAGCATAGTAATTAATCCCCCATATAGTAATTCATCCCCCATAGTAATTCATCCCCCATAGTAATTCATCCCCCATATAGTAATTCATCCCCCCTATAGTAATTCATCCCCCCTATAGTAATTCATTTCCCATATTAATTCATCCCCCATATTAATTCATCCCTCACAGTACTATTCCCCCCCAAGTAGTAAGCCAAGTCCCCCCTGTGTCAATTTACTTACCTTTGCTCTGCGCGATCCTCTCGCCGTGTTCCCGCGCCGTTCCGGTCTTCAGGGCGGACTGTGAGAGGAGCCTAGCTCCCCTCACGTTCATCACGCTGCCCCGCCTACACACATCCTGACAGCCAATGTTTGCCTGCCCTGGCTGTTTTTTTTTTTTATCACGCTCCGCGGGCCGGATTAAAAGGTCCATCGGGCCGTATACGGCCCGCGGGCCGTAGTTTGCCCATTGCTGCCCTAGATGAATCTACCACTTCACCCATCTGAGGTGGATCCAGCAGTCCCATGTGAAGAATAGTTGGGTATTGCACCTGACTGACATAACTTCACCTGTGACAGGTACGCACCATAAATGCTGACTATGCCTGCCCATTCCACCACCCTGCTCCATTCATAGAAGCTACAATATCACTCCCCACCATGAAAACCTTTCTATGAATGGAGGATAGGCAGATGAACCTTGATAGGAGGTTTGTGGCAGATACAGCCAGTTTTCTTATTATACTGTATGTACCTTCAAACACCGTAGATTAGGTAGGTGGTCAGTTTTTCAGATATAACTTGTTCTCTGTTTTTTATGCTTTTAATTAATGTTTATTTTGTTTTGTATTTACAATAAAATGGCCGCTTTGGTCATTCGACTTCAAAGAATATGGTTATCGTTTGGTTGAGAGGGGGGCAGAAAGGACAGGCATAGTTGCTCGTTACAGGTGAAGCATTGATCACAGCTGCAAGGGTATTAGTGAAGGGTTGGGGGGACAGAGGATAGAAGATTTTAAAGAAAAGAGAAGCACACACCATTCAAGAAATTACTGTCCCTGGTGCTGATTTAGAAAACAAAAAAAAATCAGCTTTAATAAATAGGACCCATTGTAATACTGAAGCTGTGTAGGAGCTGATGGGGTGAGGGATGTCACTGAAGAGGGAGCAGGGTTATAAGGATGTGTGGCACTGAGCACAGGGGACTTTATTAGGACTAGGATTTGGCATACTAAGCACCCTAATGTCTTTTCCCATAACATATGCAGACAAGAAGGAAATCAGTCATCATACAGCTGTCCATATTTTCTCCTTTGAGCAATATTCCTGTGTACAGGGGAGTGACAGTTGGCCATATATATTGTCATTCACGTGCATAAAAAGCATGATGTTAATGAATGATGTCTTTCGATCTCTTCCTCAATCTCTCTGTTCATGGCTATTTAATCAAACAATCTGACATCTTTGGGAGACATCTTTATAGTTTTAGCCTGAAGATGAAAGAACAACCTTTTTAATTTAATTTTGATCGTTTATCTTCATACACATATCCACAATCATCCAAAAAGAACAGAATCATCAATTTCAAACAAACTTTTGTGTCCTTGCATAGCCAAATTGAATTAGTGGACTGATTTAAAATGAACACGATGTTACCAGGTCTTTGTACTGCATATGAATTCCTTTCCATTTCCCAAGTACTTACATTTTATTCAAGATTTAACAAAGCCTTTCTCAACCTTTTACCCTAGAGGAACCCTTAAAAATAATTTTTAGTTCTCAGGAGACCACTACTGAAACCAATTAGGGGTCAATAGGAAAAATGCCCCTTACATCGGTGACTAGTGGGAAGAATGCAGTGGTGATTAGAATGCCACCCATACAGACAGCTATAGAGATATATGGTGTCATACCATTGACTTTACCAAGTGCTGTTAGCCCTGGAACTATGCAGCCACCATCAAATGGAAGGGAAATCAACCACGACAAAGAACCCCTAACAACCTCTGGAGGAACCCTAGAGTTCCATGGAACATTGGTTGAGAATGGTTGCTTTAACATGCTAATGTAATCTTTAATATCATAACCCCTTGGCGCCAGCGCCTCCCGGCCCTTTAAGGGTTTCAGAAGCTGGGAGGCAGGGAGAAGTTTTAGGGTCATGTGACCGCCATGATTCGCTGTCATGGTGGTCACATGATCAGGAAAGGTCCCGATCGAAAGAGGAGATTGGGACCTTTCCGTGAGTACCAGACATGTGTGCTGGCGCAGGACGCGTGCTCTCAGCACATATGTTTTTCTTAATTGCATGCAAATGTGTGGACGCTCGGTGTCAAGGCCCAGACACCTGGAGGCCATACATCTGCGTGCGGCCGGCGGGAAGAGGTTAAGAGCTACAGCAGGAGTGTCCAACCGTTTAACCTTCTTGGGCTACACTGGAAGAAGAAAACTGTCTTGGAGTGCACATAAAATACACTAACAATAGGGATATCTGATGAGCAGAAAAAGTCAGGCGGATCGCAAGTTAGCGATCACTGATATAGATAATGTACCTATCTGAGTAATAAAACTTCATTTTTTAAATATATTTTCTATTATAAAAGTAAAAGATGGTAACATAAAGCTAGTATGATATTTGATACTGTTTTCCATAAACTAATGCATCATAATCTGGTTCGATGGATGTAGCAGTAATTCTCAATGAATTCTCAAGGTGCTCATCAGATATTTGGGTTCTTCTTTTGTCCTTCGTGTGATTCATCCTTGAAAATAGTTACTCAGAAATATAGGTGCTGCCTGAAAACATATGACACGAACAGGGGTGGATTGACAACTCATGGGGCCCTCGGGCAACAGGGGATCATGGGGCCCCTGTGTCCTCGCCCACACTCAAACCACACCCAAAAAAGCCTATGTAAAGGTACCAGGGGCATCTCATGGGGCCCCCTACTGACCCCGGGCCCTCGGGCAGTGCCCAAGTTCCCAAATGGTCAGTCCGCCCCTGGACACGAATAAGGTGTGATTATGAAGAGTGGGATATTTTTTTTTTCTTTTGAGAAGATAAAACATTTAAAAGTCCAGTAAAAAGACACTATAATTTTTTTCTTTTGCTAAGTGTACTTGCATGTTTACAAAAGATTCCCCCCCCCCAAAAAATTTTATTTTTAAGTAAGGTTATGATTTTGTGCTGGGCTGCATTCATAAACATCTTGGGCTGCATGCGGACCATAGGCCACAGATTGGACACCTCTGATCTACAACTTTCATTAAAATAATTCCTGATAATTCTACCATGAAGATTCCTGTTCAGGCCCTTCTATTACAGGGTGACTACGCACTGTACCATCTCCTAATTGCTCCTCTGCATTGTCACCCTGTCACATTGGCTTCAGACAGTGACCGCAACTGGCTGTTTTATACACATTAAGCGGTACAATTCACTATTGTCAGCATACGGTAACCCACCATGAAAAACGCAGTGCATGTAGACAGAGATCAGCAGCACTGAGATGCAAAAAGAGAGAGAAATGGTATAAACATGTATTTTATTAAAAACAAAAAAATGTATGATACACCTTGATTTAGCAAACTAGATGCCACTCATTTAGGATTTGCATCTACTTTATTTCTGCATTTTGTGAAGAATCATAATGATTTGTGGTACAGGTGAAGCTGTTTCATCCAGCTGCTTATTGTCCTGTATGTGCATCATTCTATAGAAGCCGTGTTGAATTTTTGATGAAGGTGTTGAAGGAAATCTGACAGAGTGACCTGCCTACATTCACTGTATCTATTGAATACACACCTGTCCTGTCTACAGGAAACGGATGTGTCTTTATCAGATGTACTATTGTAAACCCTTAGTGAAATGATTTAAAAAGGTTTCAGTGCCAAAGTCAGTTGAGATAAACACAAAAGAATGCTCACAGTAGTAAATGAACAGCTGCTATTCTCGTTATTTCCCCCTGGCATGGCAACCTAAAAAGAGATACACATAAGGAACTTAGGTTTTGTTTACACTTGTGGCTGGGAGTGGTAAAAACATGCTGTTGAGCCATGTTTTTACCACATCCCAAACTGCTTCCCCCCCTACTCTATAAGGGAATTTTATGGGGTACACACATGCCATGACTGCATTCAGAAATTATAAGCAAAAATTAGCTCTGCTAACGCATTTGGCAGTTAATACCACCCACTGAATGCAACTCATTTATCACCTGTTATTCACCCTCTGAAAAGTTATCCACTGTTCATTGTTCTTCAGATGGTCTATGCAAGTGTAGACAAGCCGTTAGATATCCATGAGACATGCAGTGGTAGTCCTCCTTGTAAATTGATCAAGCTCTGATGTTTGGCTACCTGCCACACTCATATATGATTTTCAAACACATGTAAACCATAGCTAAATGGTATTTAGTTTGCTAAAGCACTGGATATTATATAAAACAGGCATTTTTTCTGTTTAGTTTTTTTAAATCCTGTTTTCACATTTAGTAGTATTATCCACAAATGGTCTGAGTCAACCTATCAGAGTCAAAACAAACACTGCAAGATAGAGTGGGATGTTCAAGTTAGCAAATGGCTAATAGCAGATAGTTAGAATAGGATACAAAACATTTGGCATACTCAATTAGGTGGCCTACATTCCGTGACCCATTTGTATATGTGGATGTCAATAATACATGGAAGGGAAATAGGGATGGGATGGTGAAGGAAAGGGGTAGCTATGGAAACAAATACAGGATGTTGATAAGGACAAGGACCTCTTCCCCACAACCCTGGCCCGGTAGTTGTGGGGGTGGGGAGTAATTTATTTGAATGTGGAAGCCCCCCTCCCCATCATGTGAATGAGTATGGGGTATGTAGTACCTTTACTCATTCACTGAGGAAAGTGAAGTAAAATAAACACACAACACAGTTTTTGACAAGTCAAAAACTGAAAGAAAGGAAATAGTCCCCCCCGATGTACATCCATCATCAATCACATCATCCACAGATGAAGGTCCATGCCAATGATGCCACAACAGCATGGAGTCACCCATTGATGTCAACTGGGGACCCCACCTCTTTGTTTACTTTAGCAGCAGTGGGAAGAGAAAGCTGTCCTTCGGCTTCAGCAAATGACGGGCGGTTAGTTTAAATGGGCACCTTTTTTTTCCCTGTGTGGGTCGTGGCCTTGTTCATCATGATTGACACCGACCTACATCACTGGATGGTGTGATGATGATGCAAGTACATCTGGGAGACTGTTAGGTGGGTTGGCTGGACGGTCCCAGCTCTGAACAACCAATTTAAAAATGGATGCAAAGACGTACCGTTGTCCAATTACATCCATTTGCATCCATTTGGGTTCACTTCTGTTTTTGAAACAGAATAAAAATATAGATTTGTTCCATTTGAAAAAAACGGACCTGAACAGATGCGGATGTAAACGGATGTACATGCATGATCATAAATTTACATTCTTTTGCCCAAAGGAATGTACTGCTGTCCGTTTTTCATCCGTCAATGAATGGATGAAAATGGACAGATGGAATACCCGTGTGAAAGGGACCAAAAGTTAAAAACATGACCCTAACCTTTCATGCCCAGTTTTTTTTTAACTTTAGGTGCCAAGAACAAGCTTAGCATTGGCAGTATGCGTCGGTTAATTTGACAATAAGTCTCTGACTAATGATTGACAGAACTAGGAAAACACACAGTTGCACATTTCTAGTTTTTTTGCTGCAAGGTTAATCAGCATTCTCACGTCAAGAGCCATTGCCCTTGTGTCAAGGCGAATTTCTGTCAGGAAGGGACTAACTAAACAAAGATCTTTTACCCAGCTTGTTTAGTTTGGTTTTCTCCTTACTTTACTACAAATAGTAAACTTTCCCACTCCTATCCTGTGTTGTATCAGCATGGAAATTCATTGGACTTAAATGTACTTTCCGTTTACACTGCCTTTCTTTCTTTGTATAGTCTTCCATTAATGTCTGTGCTCTGGTTTTAATTGCTACCCATGTGAATAGAACTTTATAGCATCATAATGATAAATGATGGTTTGGGATGCAGCCAAGACAGAGTTTAAAAGCAATTGCATGAAAGAGCTCTTAAAATAAAGTGTGATTGAGTGTTTACATAATTCTAATTGCAAAGAATCACAACTGACATCCCACTGTCACTGACTGAAAAGTCAACAAGATGAGTCAAACTGCAGTGATGGTGGAGAACATTTCATCAACTGCCAGAATCACAGCCGTTCATTTTTTGAAGCTCTGCAGGCCAAAAACCTATGCAGAACATGATGACTTCAAGCCAGCAATTACATCCCAAAGCAAAAAGCAGACTTGGGTAAATATTGCTTACAGCAGCTCAACCGTAGTACATATGTGTATAATTGAAATTATTTGAAATCAACTCCATGCACATATTTAAAGGATTAGTAATTCTGATCAGCTAGTCTTGCTACTCATAAGGTAACACCACTGTTGTCTGACTTTGCTTCACAGCTTCTGGGTTTACCTGGACATTGGACAATGAACAAAAAAAGTGATACTGCAGATATTAATATAATGCTGATGCCGATCGTAATCCAATGAGTGAACTAGAACTAGTGGAATGGTATCATGGGAAACTAGAAAGCTGACAAAAAATAGTGAGGGCATCATTCTAACCATTTTGCATGGTGTGTGTGTGTGAATCACTAGTTTGACTGAACAGAATTACTTGAGTTCACATGAATTTTGAGGTGTTTGTAGCCAAATCTTTTTTAACAGGTAATGCCAACAATTTTTATTTTGTTTTTTGATAGAATATGGAAATCTTAGAGCCCCTGTCAGGTTTTATTGCTGTCTTTGTCCCTAATTGGTAGGATGGGAAATCCAAAATTTTCATAGTTGTTACCAGAACAAGAGGTGACCTTCCAGTGGGGACACCAGTTACAGTGACAACTGTCTAACATGGTATTTTACCTCGATTTGTGGAGATCTCCACTATCAACTGTGTCTTTGAGACAGGAAGTAAAGGAAAATATCCCCAATGGTACAAGCACAGAAAAAATAAATTCCAGAGGGTTTTATTCTTTACTACCCTATCCAAACCTAAAAAAAAGTACAAACACTTTAATAGCGTATTCAGCTATTTTCTGGGAACTCTGCTTGAACCCCTTGACAAACCCAGTCTGTCAGTTAACATTCTCAATCAACTTTTTCCATGCTGAGAGAATGTTAATTTACATTCCACCTATTCACACTCCTGGTTCTGTGATTCCATTGTCACTGACAGCTGCAGGTCTCAGACTGGTAACTGGGAACAATCAATGTTATTTACAATTAGACTTCATTCTCACAGGTAAATGTGGACAGCCACCAGTGAGAATCAGTGATTCTTGCCAGTGGAACTAGAAACTGCACAGGCAATAGGCTTGATTTACTAAAGGCAGATAGACTGTGCACTTTCCAAGTACAGTTGCACTCTGCAAAGTCAGTTGCTCCAGCGCTTAGTATACATGTGAAGCTTCGTTTTTCAAAGAATACCCAATCACAGTCAAGGAAACACAAAACACTTTTTTTCTTGCACATGATTGGGTGATGGAAGTCAGCAGAGCTTCCCCTTATTTACTAAGCTCTGGAGCACATGCCCTTGAACAGTGCAACTGTCTTAGCAAAATACACCGTCTATTTGCCTTTAGTAAATCAAACACATAGTGTGCAAACAGCTTTATCCAGATTTGTACCCTTTGCAGTCAATGGATGGCGCTGCCACTGACTGGTCCAAAACACAGATGGTTTCAAGGACAGCAATTCTGGATGCACACAAATTGCCTACAGCTAATCATCCAGTATATATGCAGCCTTAACACAGAGCATGATATATATGCATCGGAATGCTGCAGTCTTGCCACCACCATTAGCTTGCCTGAATGAGGTCTTATGCGATCACTTTGACAACTTATTGCGGTGATCACATGCAGATTGGAGATTTGAGCCTTCTCTGCCTTCTCTAGTCTGCACTGTGTCTCTCTCTGTACACTTACTATACAAAGAAAAGTACAGTGTTAGAAATTATAACATTACAGTATGTAAAAAATATTTAAAACATTCAAATTTTTATTAAAAATTGTTATATGTAAAATAAAATGTATCTTCAGCATAAGTAACCATTTACCAGTGTTAGTAAATCAGTGTCCCAAACAAAAGCTTTATACGCCCTACAAAAAAAGAAGTTTAGTTGTTCATTGAGTTTGTCATGTTAAGCTGCAAAATCTGGTCTGGACATTCAATGACATTTTGTCATGAATGGGGTTAATAAAAAAAATGTAGGTACCTAGGCATACATATAAGTCCTTAAACATTATTTGTGTGAAAATAAGTAAACCCTATCGAAATTGTTAACTGTTTTAACATATGTGAACAGATAAACAATACATTTTCAAAACAGTGCCTAGAGATAAAGGTGATACATTGGAACAAATGACACATACAATTGACATGGTGTATTCATTTTCAGAATCTAAATGAACAAACATGCAGATTTGTACACCCAAGGCTTTTTTTCGCAGAGAATAGGCGCAGGAACTCCCCTTTTCTAGGTCACCCCTTGTTCCCCCCCCCCCACCCACCTCTGAGCACTGTCCCTTGGTTCCACCCCCTATTTGTAAATACAGAAACAAGTATCGTTTTGTGGTGCTAAGTAATTTGTATGGAATTTGTTAATAATAACAAGAAAAGCAGTATAATACTGTAGATCCCTTGCAGCCAGCAACAATAGACCCCCCAGCAACAAAAGATCCCCCATAACAGTAGATCCACCCCCACAACAATAGACTTCCTTAGCAACAATGGACCTCCCCACAAAAAAGTACCACCCCAGCAACAATATACCCACCAGCAGTAAGAACAGATCTCCCAGCAGCCAGCATCAATAGACCTCTCCCTCAACAGTAGATTGCTCTCAGCAACAACTGATCCCCCAGCAACATAAGACCTCTACCCCCTCAGCAACAGCAGATTCCACACCAGCAACAATAGACCTCCCCAGAAACAATAGACCCCCAAGTAAAAAAATAACCCCTCCAGCGACAATAGATCTCCCAGCAGCCAGCATCAATAGACCCTCCAGCAAACCCCAGCACCTCTTGTCATTACATACATTCAGTGCTGGAGGTGCCCGAACTGCGCTACCCCGTGTTCCCGCTGAAAAAAGCCCTGTGTACACCCCAATGTTTACCACCACTTCAAATCAATACACTTAGACTTAGGTGTTCTAGATTAGGTGCCAATAATCAGAAGGTCATTTAAGGAGTATGCAAGCAGAGCTTGTCTTATTGACACATCAGATACCAGGGTTCTGGTGTTTTCTTTGCTAATGGTGTGTGCGGTATCATCATGCTGGGATAAAAAGAGCTTTATAAGGCCCTCAAAAGAACGATTGTGGATGCTTATGAATCTGGCAAGGCAGTAAAAAAGACTGGCAAATTATTTGAATCAATTAATCCACTGAAGGGAAAATAATCTGCAAATTGCGTATATTTCAAACAACCGCTAATTTATTCAAGACTGGCTGACCCTCTAATTCATCCAAAGAGATGACTGATGCTAAATGAATCCTCCAAGAGTCCTGAAATTTCATTGAGGGATCTGCAGGAAACTCGTGCAACAGTTGGTGTCAAAGTGCATGCATGTACAAGCAAAAACAGATTGAACCAATTACCTGCATAGAAAGTATGCAAAGAACCAGCCTTTGCTGTTCAAAAAGAACAATATACTAAGACTACTGTTTGCCATTAAACATATAGGAAAATGCCATGTCTTCTGTACTGTGGACTGATGAATCAAACATAAAGTTGTTTGGCCACTGTAGCATTAGTCATGTGTGACACAAACCAAAGATAGCATTTCAGAAGAACCTTATACCAAATGTGAAGCATGTTGGAGGAAATGGTCTGGGCTGGGCTTGCTTTGTTTAAGGGCCTTAGCAGTTTGCATTCATTGAATCAACTGTGAATTCTATGTCATCAAGATGTACTTGATGGGAATGTGAAGTCATCTGTCCAAAAGTCGAACTAGAAATCAATGTTTCAACATGATAAGGATCCAAAGAACACTAGCAAATTTGCCAAGGGATGACTCAAATAAAAAAGATACTGAGCATTAGTGTTAAATCCCATTGAAATATTGGGGGGGGGGGTTGGGTTGAAATTGGCAATTTATGTAAGGAAACTAATAAACATCTTGCAAGTAAAGGGATTTTGAATGGAAGAATGGTAAAAGAGTCCATGTCAAAGACTGGTTTGTGGTTATGTAATCAGGGGCGGACTGACAACTCATGGGGCCCCTGGGCAATAGGGGATAATGATCAAAAGTTTGAGTGTCAGTTTCCATGGAGTGTGTTCACTTTTTCACACGTCTGTATATGTGAAGCTTTATTTTTAGTTCTTTTGCATGTTTTTAAATGTAATTTATCAGCAGGGGTTCTGCATCTGGGATTTTTGGGGTTTTGGACACAAAGCTACACTTAGCTTGGTGCTTCTGCATACTCAACTCAACACTTTTTACCTTTTATCATGCCTGTTAGAACTCTGCTTTGCAGAGTTTAGGGACTTTGCTAAGACCCAGACAATTATAAGATTAAGCATGGGCATGTTTGAACGTGTCTATAACTGAGTATGAATGATTAGAATTATTCAGCGATCCTAGAGAAGACACACAAAAAACAAATGTTACTTAGCTTAATAAGATCAGCAAATGGTCATCTGGATCATAAATTCACATAACATTAAGACCTGCACATTCTGTGTCAGAACACATAGGTCACTGTGGAGACTACCATATTAATCTGTCTGTCCTTTTTTTCAGTATGATAATAATTAAATAAGAACAAGTCTGAGACTGGCTCCTGGAATGAAAGAAAAATTCAATGTTAATAACATTTTGGAAGAGCACGTTTTTTTTTCTGGTAGAATAAAGAAAACATAATGTAAATGCAGAAGAACAAAAAGTACTTCATGTACAGATGTTGTGCTAAGAAACATTTACAGGACTTAAGTATTTGTAAACCTAATAACTAAAATCTCATAAAAGCTTTAACCTGTTTATGCCATTTCAAAAATATTTTTTAAAATATTGTTTACATCTGTGGCTTTTTTTAAAGTAATACCTAGTAATCCTGCCATAAAAGTCCATGTTCAGGTACTTCTTGCTATATGGTGACAAAGTTTGTCGCTGTCCTATTGCATTGTCATCCTGTCACATGGGTCTTCAGTGGAGAATACAAGTGACTGAGTAATCATGGTCCAGTGTTATCACCATTAGAAAACCCACCCTCAGAATTGCTGTATGCATGCAGACATGGAGAGGCTGCAAAAATGCTGCCAGGGATCAGCAGCACTGAGATAAAACAAAGGATAAAAAAAGGTGATAACTATTTTATTTTAAAATAATACCAATAATTTTGGATATTCAGTGCTTTAGCAAATTAAATGCCATTTATTTACAGTTCATATCCATTCTTTTTGTAATGTCAATTTTATTAGGAAGTTTTTCATGGATCCAATACAATAATGCATTTGTTTTACACATGAAAATAGGCAAACACAAGATCAGGTAATCTACAATCTCAAAAAATGAGTTACCCTAGATAAGAGCAAAAGCAACAGGCTAAACAAGAGCTAAGAAAAAGAATTGTCACCTCTCTCTAATAAATATCTGGTCAACTATTTGGAGCAATAATCTTGGACATTGCCAGTCAGGCTATAGTAAAAGCCTGCAGCATATGATTTTGCTCTGGTTACATGTTCCAAGAGGTATTGTAGTTCGAGGAAATACAAAAACAAAATGAGAGTAATAGATAAGAAGGTGGGGATATGTTAAGCTAGCCGTAGGTGGATCAAAATTCATCTGGTTCAGCAAGGACCAGCAAAATTTTGATTTATCTATGGCATTTCCCACAATCATTTTCCTGCAATGATCCTCCTAATGATTGCCAGTCTACTGCAATTGACGATTGGGTGGGTGGGTGGTACCTGCTGTCAGAATACAATAACACAGCACGGAGGATTACTCCCATCCACCTTGCTTGGATGGAGGAATCCATTCAGTGTTTTTCAATCAGCTCACTTGTGGATCACAAAAAAGTGATCCATGTATGGCCAGCCTTAGGCTAAGGTGGACAGGGGAAAGATGTAGTGAAAAAGAGTAAAGGAGGACATGTAATGAGTAAGGGGATATGGGGAAAAACAACATGATGGTCAGGCTTTTTTATTCAAAGGGAACGGTCTTTGCCTTAAATGGGATCCTCAAAGCAGGTCAGTTGGTCCCACACCCATTCATAGTTTGTAAGAGTATTACGGTATTTAGTCTGGCAGGAAGAGCTTCCATGAGTTTGACCTCTCTAATAAGAGAGTGTAAATTAAGTGTGGTCAGTTCATGGGTCCACCATTGGTGGGAGTCATTCAGCATCTTGTGGCCTTTAAGACATGTAGGGTCAACTTTTTGGCATCCTTAGGCACATTGAATGTGGAAGACCGAGCAAGTATATGGCTCTATCAGGTTTGATGTGGGCCGTGCTTCCCTGCAGCCCTCCATGTGTGGCGTGGTGGGGGTATCTGGTGCGGTGTGGCATGTTTTGTTTCCTTGTGACAGGGGATGCCTATGAAGATCTGGGTGCAGACCTACTGTGGTGTTATATACGCATGCCATATTAAGATAACATATTTCGGTGACTACTAGTTTCATCGGCCAATTAGTCTGCCATTTCATTTGGCTTTTCAAATATATGGGAATATCTGTGATTCTGGTTGGACTGAGATTATATATGTGACCAGGTCACTACTTTACTCTTGCCGGTCAGATATGAAAGCCCACCATTGTCCTAGCCATTCGCTTTCCTTCTGTGGAGATAAGCTTGTTCTGTCCTTACTGGAAACCAATAATCTATATATTTTTTGTATGGTTTGCCTCCAGCCCTGGTCCCCTATATCCGCCCTCCAGATATCTATGCCACTGACTTACCGCCTCCACTTGAACTACTCTACCTCATATTCAAGCTACGGTCTTGAAGAAGCCAAATGCACAGGCGAAACTCATTGACAGTATTTTGAAATATATTAGCACTACTCTCCTTCATATTTAAGATATGGTCCTGAAGAAGCGAAATGCACAGGCAAAACGCATTGACCGTATTTTGAAATATATGTATGTTGTCACTATGTGCTGAGTGTTTATCTTTTACTATGCATGAGGGGGGCTTTGTGCTCAACTTGAAGTGCTTTGTTCTTATCTTCTCTTTTGAAGAGTATCTTTTGTAATATGGATCTTATTATGGACATATGATTTTTTTATGTCAATAAATGGCTATATGTGTTTTACTATGTGGTCTCTTACTGTGCCCAAAGAATCCAATGCCTTACCGTACTTAGCAGTTCGGTCCTTCTTCTTTTCAGGTTTGATGTGAATTTGCAAGAGAATGTTGAAAAGGCTACTACTTCTAGCCAGAATGGACGTATCTTAGGACAGGTCTAGTATATGTGAAATAGTGTACCTGATTGCCTTCTGCACCTGCAGCCATAATTCAGGCTGGTAGGGTTTAGGGTATGTAGGAAAGCACGGGTATGATAAGTTGTAGAATTTTGTATTGATTCTCTTTGTAGGTTATACAAAGAAAAGATTTGGGCGTATCTCCCAGATTATGCCCCATTCCTCTGGTGTAAATTCTCTATTTAAAATGTGTCCCCATATTATCTTATAGTTGTGCCATATGGGCATATCATGGTTTGAAGTCATCAGAGGTTTGTAAATGCTGAAGACCATGAGGTTGGTGGGGAAAAGGTTAAATTGGGGGAAATAGATTCAGCAAAAAATTTCATTTTTACTTTAAAAAAACATGCTAGTTGTCTAAAATTAGTACTTGCAAAGAAAAATGGGATTAGATGCCAAAGTAAAAGTACTTTGTCTGTTAAGAAAATGAAACACATTGCGAAGTCAGTTGTGTAATATGGGGAAATTCTGTTGTACATGGTGCTTATGTTTTTTGTGGAGTTATACAGAATAACATATTTTTGGCAGTGTGTAGGACATGAAAATTGATGTGTTGTCTATTTCAACCAGTTGGCTTCCTTGATTTATTTTCAAACAGTTGATGATCAGTTGCCATAAACAACAAGAAGTTTTACCTTTTATAAATTCTCTCTTGCATTAGGTCCTTAGCGGCACATTTATAGGCCAGTGTTCCCACCAGTGTTTTCAGTAGTCACACCATTTCTTAAAGTGGTTCTAAAGTTTAAAGTTTTTTTTTACCTTAATGCATTCTCTGCATCAGAGTAAAAAACCTTCCACTGTGTGCCCCCCCCCCCCCTCCATTACACTTACTTTACTCCTGTATCAATATAGCACAGTGCCCGGCTGCAGGTCTTCTCTCCCTTCTCTCAGAGGGCAATTCATGTAAAGACGAGCCCTTAAAAAGATGATGGAAATGCTTGTCAATCTTGGATTTAGCTTTTTTGCAACATGGGTTAGAACCTTTAATTTTTTGGTTGCCTGTTCCATGCTGTTCATACAGAAATAAGCGCAACAACCTTCCTTGTATATTATACTGTGCCTAGAGATTTTGCCACTAGATAGTAGTGCCACTTTGATACCTGAGTTATGTATTGTTTGCTGTTATGGAAATATATGGTTATGATGTAATTTCCTGTCTCTGTGTTCCTGTTTTCCATTACAACAAGAAGGACTTAGCCATGTGCCCAGGACCTTCTGGTACAAGTTATATCTGCAGCAGCTTTCCAACATTGTCTCTGTCCCCACTGAGAAGATTTACCTTCTCTGTAATAGTAATCAGTTGTCATCAGAACTGAGAGTGAGGGATAATTCAAACATTTAACTTGTCAACAGAGAAGGAATAAAAGGAAGTCTTCTAATAAAGACATTTGTTGCAGCAACAGCTTTCGCTTACTTTAGGGAAATTTCTCTTCACTCCTTGTTCAAGAGTAAATCTCTCCAAAGGGACACATGTGACAAAAACACACAGGGATTTTACAATTCCCAGCTCTACAATGCAAATAAAGTCTTGGCTTTAGATATATGTTGAAAAATTGCCCCTTGGTGTTTCCGCACATATACTCACTAGCCATTTTATTAGATACATCTGTTCAATTGCTTAGTAACACAAATTGCTAATCAGCTAACCACATGTCAGCAACTCAATGCATTTAGGCATCTAGACGTGGTGAAGACAACTTGCTGAAGTTCAACTTGATCATCAGAATGGGAAAGAAAGGGGATTTAAGTAACTTTCAACATGGCATGCTTGTTGGTGCCAGACGGGCTGGTCTGAGTATTTCAAAACTGTTGATCTACTGGTAATTTCACACACAGCCATCTCTAGGGTTTACAGAGAATGGTCCGAAAAGGAGAAAATATCCAGTGAGTGGCAGGCTGTGTTGATGAAAATGCCTTGTTGATGTCAGAGGTCAGAGGAGAATGGACAGACTGGTTGCTGCAACATTCAGATGGTAGGGTCAGAATTTGGTGTAGACAACATGAAAGCATGGATCCAACCTGTCTTGTATCAATGGTTCAGGCTGGTGGTGATGGTGTAATGGTGTGGAGAATATTTTCTTGGCACTGGGAAGGTGAGTGTATATCTCTCAGGTGGACATCCCTCACTATGCCTGGTGACATATTGGCAAAAGAGGGCTATTATAGGGACAGGGCTACCACAACACACTGGGATAATCATATGCAGACAATGTTTCTTGGGTCAGATGACATTTCAGAAGTTCGCACTAGTGCCCCCCCGCCCTACCCCCATGGAATCCAATGACTGATATGAATGAAGTGCCCTTAATTATAAAGGCATATTTGATTGTACTAAAAAACACCACAAAACATCATTGTGTCAATGCCATCAAAAAGCAGAACATAGTATCTATTTTAGTGTCCTCATCATGGCTGCTCTTTTCTCATGAATTTTCATCACTGGCCAAACAAAATTGCACATAAGCAGCTTGAGATGATTTGTGCGCAGCAGGCTGACTCTTGTTCTTGGGCAATGAAAGGTTCCGATTCCTGATAGTCTCACCTTGCTTCAAGGCCTCATCTTTCACCAATAGCCAATTGAACATAAAAGAAAGCAAAGGAAATGCAGGTGCAGATGGAGCAAAACCTCTGTAGACTCGTGTTGCTATGGAGACCAGCAACTATGGAGGTAATAATGAGAGTAGGCCCCTCATAATAAACACATCAATGTGCTAGGCCCATTTACTGTATAGCAGATACTGATGACTGTATAGTGCTTTGTAAGTATTCACATTAAACAAGCCTTGCTTATTAGGATTTCTCCTCTTATAATGTTCACATCACTAACATAGTAATGAAATAATTCCGAGGACAGTCCCAGGATTACCAGGCATATGTCTGATTTTGAACATGTAAGAACCCCTGTCTTCAGATAAAGATAGGGCTTTCGTTGTTGGTCTCCTTTCAAAATAGGTACTTGTTAGGGAGAAATCAGCATTTCATTTCTCTCTGCTTGTTATGGGTCAGTAACTCAGAACATATTCAAGCCAAAGCATTTGCATAAGTCAGGCAACTTGAAAAGTTCTAGTAGCCTCCATATTTTCCTATGTCAGGTTTCTTTTGGGGCCCATTGACACTATTGCTTTGCAGCAAAGCATGCTAAAACTCATGTTTTTGCCATGTGTAATCACAGCACATGTTAAAACATGGAAATAGTTTGATTAGTGTTGCAATTCATTTAGACTTGTACCCAATGTACATACAAGTGTGCCAAAAAACACGTGCATTTAAAAGTGGAAGTTCAGGGAAAACCTAATTAAGGTTAAACCTACTCCCACCCCCATTCTAAACCTATTCTATCTAACCCTGTAATGAAAAGATCTGTATACTTACCTATTCTGAAGCCGCTCTGGCCCGGTCACCAGTGGCGGCTTCTGTGTAGAGGATAGATCTCCGACAACGGCTGGAAATGCCTGGGAGATATTACCCATAGACTTACTTTCGGGGCATCCTTTGTCAGCTGCCCCTCCTCTACACAGAAGCCGTCAGCTGATCCTGGGACAGAACCTGAGCGGCTTCAGAATAGCTAAGTATACAGATCTTTTCTGTACAGAATTAGATAGAATAGGCTTGGAATGGGGGTGGGAGTAGGGTTAGCCCAAGGCTAGATGTACACTGAAGCTCCCTTGGACACCAAGCTCTCCTGGCCACTGAAAAATGCTAAACGCTGCAAAAACGCATGTAAACGCAGTGGTGCGTTTAGCCAAGCTTAGTGCTTGGGAGGTTTTTTCTTTTATTGGCCACAGTACTTGCCATTGAAATGAATAAATGCCCAAGCACAAAATGTGGTTAGCGCTTAGGTACGTTTATATGTGTTTTTGCAATGTTTTGTGTTTTTTGGCCAAAACGTTCCTCTTCTGAATACGATTCTTTTGCATTCAGGAGAAAGACATTACCAGCCCCTATACACCTCTGCTACTAAACTCTGATAAAAGCCTATGTATGCATGGGCACATAGGCTTTTACTGAGTTGAGGGGCTTTGCAAAAAAAAAAAAAAAACGCCAAATGCTTCTAAATTCACGTTTAGGAACAGCAGTGTACATGAGGCCTTAGTTAGGTTTTGCCTGAACTTCTACTTGAATGTTTGAGAATACACAGATGTGAACCATCTCTGTATTCTGGTGCTCTGCACTGAAAAAAAAGGGGTGCATGTCCTTTTTTAATATGCTTTGTGATGTTTTGCCTTAAGGCAATGTATGTTAATGTGTTAAATAAGGAAGGTTAACTCTCAGGCAGTAACAGGCAGCACCACATCATAGCAGCTTGCATGTGCCATCTTTTTTGTGAAAGAACTGTTTAAGTAGTCTTCATGACTTCTACACGTTAGATGGTCATAAGGTGAGAGCATCAATGATGTTTGATAGGCATCGGCGATGTTTAGTAGAGCCAATTGTACTGCAGTATCCAATATATACACTGATCAGCCATAACATTATGGCCACCCACCATAACCTGTAAAGGCATGAACTCCACTACATCTCTGAAGGTATGCTGTGGTATCTGAGACCAAACTGTCAGTATCAGATCCTTTAAGCTGTGAGATGGAGCCTCCATAGATCGGGCTTTTTTTTCCAGCACATCCCACAGATGCTTGATTAGATTGAGAACTGGAGAATTTGAAAGCCACTCAGTGTTGTGTTCCTTAAATCATTCTTGAATTCATCAGACAAGGCTACCTTTTTCCATTGCTCTGTGGTCCACTTCTGATGCCCACGTGCCCATTGTGGGCACTTTCGGCTGTGGACACGGGTCAGCATGGGCACCCTGACCAGTCTGTGGCTACACAACAAAGTGTAATGCATAGTGTGTTCGGCACCTTTCTGTCAGAACCAGCATGAAATTTTTCAGCAATTTGAGCTACAGTAGCCCTTCTATTGGAGCGGACTACACAAGTCAGCTTTCACTCCCAATGTCCATCCGTGAGCCTTGACCACCCATGACCCTGTCATTGATTACTTTTTGTAAGTCCTGATCACTGCAGACCAGCAACATCCCACAGGAGCTGCAGTTTTGGAGTTGCTATGACCCAGTCGTCTGACCATTACAATTTAGCCCTTGTAAAAGTCACTCAAATCCTTATGTTTGCCTTTTATTTTCTGCATTCAACATGTCAACTTCAGGGACAACATGTTCACTTGTTGCCATCTCATCCACTTTCAGATGACATTGTAATGAAATAATCAATGTTATTCACTTTACCTGTCAGTGGTGATAATGTTATGGCTGATCAGTGTATTTCGTGTAGGAGGGCTCATTTAAGGAACCAGTCAGCCCAGCTGCCTGAATTTGTTCTGAATAGTCTTGACTGTGCACTTCTATTATGTAGTCATAGTGTGTGATAGTCCAAGGCACAGCTGCCTCTGACCTTTCAGTCTTGAGAAGTTTGGAGTGAGATTTGGTGATGTCACTGCTGTGCTTTTCACTGTTCTCATTGCTGGAGAAGAAACTGTACCTGAGGACCTGCAATGCAAGGGTACCTCTGCTTCTGCTTCATTCAAACTTCACTCTTCAAGTGTAATGAGGGCTGAAGTGACTTGATTGATAGCACTGTCCTTAAAGCATAAAAGGTGGACATGTCACCAGTGCTTCTTCCATAAAATTCCTTTTAAGGAGAAATGATGAAGTCATCATATAGAAGATTATGACTTTTTGCCTCCACCCAGTGCCCACTTCACTTTTGCCCTGATAAAGGAGACCCTGTCCAGCTCCAAAACGTCACTGGTTATTGTTAGAGTAGTTCATTAGACTAACCTTTGAGGTCTCAGTACAGAGGTCTAATCTCTACAAATCCAAGTGCATTTGCAGTTTCCAACAGTCCTACTTTCCTTTTGCGTCTATTTACATAAATCACCCAAATTCAGTTTCAACAACACGTACATACTAGATCAGGATGTCTGGTTATAACATCTAAAGAATGCAATTTATTTCAATTCAGATCTCAGAGGGATTGCTATTTACACCGCAGTGAATTGGCAAAGTACATCTGTGTGGTTTTGTCGAGAGGGTATTTTAGAATATATACCGGGCACTGCAGATACAAAGTCATTTGTTATTATGTAAAGATAGTTTGCTTTCTAGATATGTTTACATGCTGCCAGATGTGCAGAATAGCAGCTTAATGATCAAATAGCACTTCAAGTGTTTTTTCCTTTTTCTTTTATTTAAGACTTTTGTAAGCGAGTAATATCCGCTCCCCAATAGCTCTTTTTGTCTCTTTAGTGGTTATGTTTTTTTTTTATTTGGCCTTTATTGAAGGTACGTTTGTTCAGCCTCAGTAAAACTTCCTCTTTGAAATACTCCATCAGTGGTTTCTTACACTACTAAATGTCATCAGTTTAACATTGGGCTTTAGGAAATTGTGATATCATGGAAACAATCTTCCCCCATTCCAGGTTTGTTTCATCATGTTTAACCTAATCTTCATGACCTCTGCAGCCAGCCATATCTGTAAAAGGGCAAAATCATAGATACACATGATAAATATCCTTTCCTATAAAATATGACACCGCGAATATTTGAAAACACAATTGGAAAGGTACAGTCACCCATAGCAGACAATCATTTTTTTTCTTAAATCCAAGAAAAACATAAGACAAAAAAAAACATTTTATTTTAATACCAAGCTCTTGAAAACATTAAATATAACCAGTTAAAGTGCATCTGAAGCTCATTTTCTGAGTGGTAAGGTGTTAAAAACTCTGTTAGGTATTTACCGCTATCTGGGTCCCTACTAGGGAGATTTTACTCTCTCAGTTTGATCTGATGACCATTGTCACTGAGACTGAACTAAAAAAAAATCCCAAAATTTGAGATATCAGAACAGAAACAGATGATAAATCTTCCAATGATGACACCTGCTCCAGTGACAGCTGTCTAAGAGAACATTTTTCTCCCTTAGAGCACACAAGACCCGTGGGCCGAATCTGGCCCACCAGGCCTTATCATGTGGCCCTTGCACCCAGTTTTGCAGCCAACGTGGCAGAACTCCATTCGGCTACCTCCAGCTCCCAACCCTTGCTCCTGCTTCCTGCTGTCAAATGTAAACAGGTAGCCTTTTGTGCTTAGAAGGGACAGCTTTGTTCAGCGGCTCCTGAATCTAGCAGATCCTGCACAGGGGGTACAGATCTCCAGAGAGAGAGAGAGAGAGAAAAAAGATCTCCCTGCAAGGCTCATCACCTACACAGGGAGGTACTAGAGCCAGGCCAGGTAGGAGAGAGAGATGTGAGGAAGATTTACGGGGGGGTGTGGGGGTGTTTGCACACCCCGAACTCTGCACTCTGTACGTAGTGCAAACCCTGCACTCTGTATATAGCACACAACTGAACCCTGCACTCAGTACACAACGCACCCCTGAACTCTGTACGTAACGCACTCCTGAACCCTGCACTCTGTATGTAGCATACCCCTAAACTCTGCAATCTGTACCTATCACACCCCTAAACTCTGCACTCTATATACAGCGCACCCTGAACTCTGCACTCTGTACATAACACACTTCTGAACTCTGCACTCTGTATGTAGCGTAATCCTAAACTCTGCACTCTGTACATAACACACTCCTGAAATCTGCACTCTGTATGTAGCATACCCCTAAACTCTGTAATCTGTACCTATCACACCCCTATACTCTGCACTCTATATACAGTGCACCCCTGAACTCTGCACTCTGTACATAACACACTTCTGAACTCTGCACTCTGTATGTAGTGTATTCCTAAACTCTGCACTCTGTACATAACACACTCCTGAAATCTGCACTTTGTATGTAGCATACCCCTAAACTCTGCAATCTGTACCTATCACACCCCTAAACTCTGCACTCTATATACAGCGCACCCTGAACTCTGCACTCTGTACATAACACACTTCTGAACTCTGCGCTCTGTATGTAGTGTAATCCTAAATTCTGCACTCTGTACATAACACACTCCTGAAATCTGCACTCTGCATAAAATGCATTTCTGAACTCTGCACTCTGTACATAGTGAACCGCAGATACTACCGGGGTATCTGGGGTGATATCTTTTTACTTTCTACTGTGTCTATAAAAAGGGAAAATAAATCTTCCAGAAGGGACACAGATGGCAAACAAATTAGACAAAAATGAGATCTCTCATTTTCTGATTAGCTGACAATGGTCACCAGCACATTTTCTGTTTTGGTGGTAATGGTCACCTGGTGAGTTTACCTAGCGGGTAAATAGACAGCAGTAAAAACTTGGCAGGGGCTCTCTTCTGTTTCTAATCTTTAAAGCAGATGTAAACCCAATCACTAAAATCTCATATGTTCATTAACATGTTTCCGTAACCTCAAAGCTAATTTCCAATTTTTTTTAAATCTACCGCTTAAACTATTATTAAACCCACAACAGTAATATCAGTCTCTGTACAGTATGCAGTAAAGTATGTTTTTTATACTCTCTGTGGATCCTAGGGGGTTAATCCTCTACATTGTGTAAAAAGGATGTTTGATCCTATCTTCTTTGATTCTCCTCTTCTTCTATTGTCCCCAATCCATCTGCTGATAGAACAGAGCCTTGGGGGCAAGCTGCACATGCTCAGTTTGCTGTGTATTGTTAGAGTTTTTTTTTTCTATGGGAGAGTGCATGTGATCAATACATGGCCAATCAGTGCTTTACAGTCAGAGCTTCAGGGGTTATGCAGTCATAGGACAGTCAGGGGAGAATGAAAACACCTTCTACAAGCTTTAACCAGTGTTCTGCTGGACACTGATGGAAGTCACAAAACCGTTCTAACTGCTGATGAAAATAAAGGTACTTAGCAGTTTATATTTACTAAAATAATTGCATTTCCATGTTCTCTGTACTGTAGAAGACCAAATATAGTGAATGCAGGATCCTGGGTTTAGTAACACTTTAAACTAAGATAATATCTGGTGATCCTGCCATGAAGGTTGTTATTCATGGGCTTCCTGTTGTCTCTTTTGCATTATCACTCTATCACGTCTCTGGCACTCCTAGTAGATTATATAAATAGCTGTACAGACTGTCATTGTGCAGGCATGGTCCACTGTTGTCACCACCAGGATACTAGTCCAGAGAAATGCCATGCAGCTGCCATTTAGGCTTATGCATATAGCCCGGTAGTACCTAAAAAGTGGCTGGAGTGGATCAGCTAAAATGAGATGCTAAAAAGAATAAAACGAAAGTTAAACCGGTATTTTCTGAAATTAGAAAAAAAAAAAGCTCAATTGTTTGATATACAGTGTTTAAAAAAATTAGTCCGGTTTACATCTGTCTTAAAGAAACCAAGCTGATGCATATTATGTATATACTCTTTCAGGGCTTTATATCAATATGCAATCTAGGCATTTGTGTTGCCCATAGTGTAGTGTGAACTTGAATGTCAGAATCCAAATTACTTTTCTGGACAATGCAAAAACAAACCCCCCCCCAAAAAAAAAATCAGTAGATACATTTTTGAAAACAAGATTTTTTGTTTCTAAGAAGAAAACCTCATATTTGGAGGTTCCCAAAAAAAATAACTGTACTTGTTGCCCACAGGAACAAACCTGGTTTAATTTTTATTATCCAGTACTATTGTATTACCGTACTGTTACCAGTGCTGTATTTAGGGTTCATGCTGCCCTAGGCAATACAAAAATCACTCCCCCCCCACGGAGAGACCCTGACACCGACCAACACCCCCCCACCTGAGAGAGCCTTCCACTACCATACAACCTTCCCCCACCCCGGCGAGAGAGAAGCCACTCATCTTCACAGCTCCAGACATCCCTGGGTAGAAGATTCAGGCTCTGCATACACCATCAAGCAGCCCACAGCCTCTCTCAGATCTCACTTGGTCCCCATGCTGCGTGTGTCCCTTCATCCACCCCCTCTTTTGGGGGGTGGCACTGCCTCCCTGAAAAATTCTGCTGCCCCCCTGAAAAATGCCGCCCTAGGCAAATGCCTTGTGGTAAATACACCCCTGACTGTTACTGTAAGTTGCAAAATTAAGTTTGTCTACAGGAGAATCTGATTAGCTGCTTTGGACAAACATGGACTATGTAGGACAATTCCTTCCTTATATACTCTGCTAAAAAGTTCTCTGAAGTCTTAACAGATCTAATACAAAAGGAATCATACATATTCAGTGGCAAAAATAATGATTTAATCCCCTGCAGATTTGTAAGTTTGCCCACTTACAAAGAAATGAAAGGTCTATAATTTTTTATCATAGGTGTATTTTAAATGATAGAGACAGAATATCAACCAAACATCCAGAAAACACACAATACAAATGTTATAAATTGATTTGTAGTTGTGTGTTTAGAATAAGCATTTAATCCCCTACCAACCAACAATAATTCTGGCTCCCGCAGTCTGGCTATGTGCTAATGTGGTACACAGATTAGTCCTGTCAATTTAAGAAGGTGCTCCTAATGATAATGCGTTATGTGTATAAAAGACACCTGTCCACAGAATCTTTCTTCCATTCAAACCTCACCATCATGGGCAAGACCAAAGAGCTATAAAAGGACATCAGGGACAATATTGTAGACCTGCACAAGTAAGAATGGGATACAAGAGCATCAGTAAGAAACTTGGAGAGAAAGAGACGACTGTTGGAGCAATTATTTGCAAATGGAAGAAATACAAAATAACCATCAATTGCCCTCGGTCTGGAACTCCATGCAAGAGTTTGCCTCATAGGGTAAGAATGATCATGAGAAAAGTGAGGGATCAGCCCAGAACTACACAGGAGGAGCTTGTGAATGATCTCAAGGCAGTTGGGACTACAGTCACCAAACAAACCACTAGTAACACAATATACCGCCATGGATTGAAATTGTGCAGTGCCCGCAAGGTCCCCATCCTCAAGAAGGCACATGTACAGGCCCATCTGAAGTTTGTTAATCAACATCTATATGATTCAGGAAAGGATTGGGAGAAAGTGCTGTGGTCAGGTGAGACCACAATTGAGCCCATTGGCATTAACTTGGCTCGTTGTGTTTGGAGGAAGAAAAATTCTGACTATGACCCTAAGAACACCATCTCCACAGTCAAGCACGGAGGTGGAAACATTATGCTTTGGGGCTGTTTCTCTGCTAAAGGTACAGGCCGACTTTGCTGCATTGAGGGGCCAATGGACGGAGTCCTGTATTGTAAAATCTTTGATGAGAACCTTATCCCCTTAGCCAGAGCACTGGCGATGGCTTGTGGATGGATCTTTCAGCATGACAATGACTCAAAACATGCCACCAAGGCAACAAAGGCATGGCTCAAGAAAAAGAACATTAAGGTCATAGAGTGGTCTAGCCAGTCTCCAGACCTTAATCCTATAGATAATTTAGAGAAGACCTGTAAAGAAGAGTGGACCAAAATAACTTCTGAGATGTGTGCAACTACAAGAAACATCTTACCTCTGTCAACAAGGGCTTCTCCACCAAGTACTAAGTCATGTTTTGAGGATCAAATACTTATTTTACTCACTGAACTGCAACTCAATTTATAACATTTGTATCATGTGTTGTTCTGGATTTTTGGTTGATTTTCTGTCTCTATCATTTCAAATATACCTATGATAAAAATTATAAACCCTTTATTTCTTTGTAAGTGGGCAAACTTACAAATCTGCAGGGGATCAAATAATTATTTTCCTCACTGTAGTGCACAGTTATTTGTACTTTAGGTTTTACAAGTATCTCTTGGCTCAGTTGACTGGATATGATTGAGCAAAGATGGAGGCAAGTTTAATTGTTTAATCCTCAAGTATAATGTGTTTTGCATACATAGCCTTCATACTGTAAACAATACTGCATGTACTAGAGCTGATTGCAACATCTAAATGGGGCATACTGCTGCAAGGACACAGTGTCAGTGTCCATGATGGCCTAATTTTGTAAAACCACAACCAGCAGACTGAGTCTGGATCTCAGTGGAATAGTAACTGATAACTTGACATTGATATTTGATGTTCTATTATTGTCAAACCGATGCTTAGCAGTCTGTTTCAGTGATCAGGACTGTGGCCAAAAACTGTGAGAAAATACCATTGATCTAGACAGATTGAATTTGATATATGTTGATAAAATGTAGTTTTCAATATGTAATAACATATCTTAATTTGACGTACTTGCAAAACCATAACACTTTCTAAATAATTATACATCATATCTAAAATAATTAATATAGTGTGCTGACGCATTGTGTATCATTTTTAGAAAACATAGTTCAACGCTAAAGTGTTCTTTTTTTGTTCGTACCTCAATTAACCACTTGAGCTGCAGAATATTTTACCCCCTTTATACCCAGGCCATTTTTTGCTATTCAACACCACGCTACTTTAACTGGTAATTGTGTGGTTATGCAACACTGTACCCAAACAAAATTTATATAATTTTTTTCACAAAAATAGAGCTTTCTTTTGGTGGTATTTGATCACCACTGTTTTATTTTTTTTAGATATAAACGCAAAAAGACCAGAAATTTTGAAAAAAAATGTATATATATTTTTTTACTTTCTGCTATAAAACATATAAAAAAAAATTTCTTAATAAATTTTGGCCAAAATGTATTCTGCTATGCATCGTTGGTTAAAAAAAAAATCACATTAGGTGTACATTGATTAGTTTACATGAAAGCTATAGTGTCTAAAAACTAAGATATATATATATATATATATATATATATATATATATAGGAATTTTTTTTATACTACTAATGGCAGTGATTAGCAATTTACAGTGGGACTGCGACTGGGCAATCTGACACTAACTGATGCTCGGGGGGAACTGACTAACTGTGACCAGTGACACCAATACAGTGATCAATGATAATACTATACACTGTACTAATGACACTGGCTGGGAATGGGTTAACATAGGGCAATCAAGGAATTAAATTTGTGCCTAACAATGTGTAATGTGTGTATTATGTGCTGATTTTAATAGCAGATCTCTTTGTTTCTCATCCCTGCTTTGCAGTCCCTGTATTGACTGTTAACACTGGGCTCTGGGCTGTGATTAGACACAGCAGATCAACAGGTCTCGACCATGAATCAGTGGCCAGGGCTTGCTGACAGACTCTTGGTACATACAATCAGAGTGTTTTTTTTGTTTTCTTGTTTTTTTGTTCATACCTCTTTTAATTGGTTCTCTAGGTCATCCTCAAAACACATACCCACACATTCAACAAATCAAGTGTTGACCTGCTGGAAGCTGCCTAAGGCTGCTGCAAGCTGGGCCAGTTCCGCTATCTGCTTTACTTACATCATCAGGGGGATGGCTTTCTCTTTTGAGTTCTTTCAGCTGGCCCCCTAATGACATGCAGCCGCGCATGCGCCCTGTGTTCTAGAGAGTCTCAAAGCCTCCTGGGATGTGCAATATAAGTAGCCCTGGAGACTTCAGGCAGTTGGGGACACCATTGTCACCTAGACAAGAAATGTAGTACAGACTGTGTTCCTCAAATAAAGGTATTCTCCCCTCAAAAAATTGGTATCTGTGATTTCTGGAAAGGAGAGGAGGAAAGAACAATATTGTTTAAAGAGTCAAAAGAGAGTGAAGGTACAATTTAGGAAAGAACTGTACGTAGATGCCAGTCAGATTCAAACCATCACTTTTCCCCAGAAGGTTGAAAAAGTGTGAGAAGCTTATTGTCTGTGAGGAGCAACACACACGGGTTCATTTATAACTAGCCATGGTTGCCCCTCTCCACAGGGCTATACTGGAAATTCTCCACACTTCAATTATTTATTAATAAACATGCACAGAATGCATTGCGGAACAGTGCTGGTCACATTACTTGATATAGGAAGCCTCAAATGCAGCCCCTGTTAAAAGCCACGCATAATGTATAGTGTATGTAATGCTATAAAACAGTCACAGACTGGACAAGTTTCAGTAGATGGTTTAAAGACTGCTGATGGCCACAGACATGATTGGAGATCAGGGGCATGCTGCAAGAGACAGTCAAAGATTGGGCATACATTACAGGTAAAACTCGAAGAATTAGAATATCGTGCAAAAGTTCATTTATTTCAGTAATGCAACTTAAAAGGTGAAACTAAAATATGAGATAGACTCATTACATGCAAAGCAAGATAGTTCAAGCCGTGATTTGTCATAATTGTGATGATGGCTTACAGCTCATGAAAACCCCAAATCCACAATCTCAGAAAATTAGAATATTACATGCAATTTAATAAAACAAGGATTGTACATAGAACAATATCGGACCTCTGAAAAGTATAAGCATGCATATGTACTTGGTATTTGGTTTGGGCACCTTTTGCAGCAATTGCAGGCATGGAAGCTGTCAGGGCTCCCAGGTATGACCAGAGGTGTGTGACTGATGCAGGGAAACGCAGACTTCAGATATGTGATAAACAATACAATTTATTAACATTAACCATACAAACATAAACGCAGTGCAATACTAAACATAATACAGTGCAAACAAACCAAACCAAACCACCCACAGATAACAGTACATACAAGCAAGCGTCGTCAGGCAGGCCGGGTCAATATCAATTGGGCAGGTAGGTACAGGGGGAGCAAGCAGAGAATGGTCGGGGTCACAGGCCAGGTTCAGCAGGTAGCAAGCAGCGTAGTACAGAGGGTCAGGCAGAGGGATGGTCAGGGTCACAAGCCAGAGATCAAAACAGGTAACAAGCAGCGTAGTACAGAGGGTCAGGCAGAGGGACAGAAACAGGATGCAGGACAGATACAGGGCCCAGGACAAACACAACACCAAGGCAGAGTCTGTGGGTCTGGCCATCCCTTAAATACCCCAGCATCATCAGTTCCAGGTGTTAGCTGGCTGAAAGGTTGAGTCTCTGATTGCTGGGAGCACCCGCTGGCCAGCCCTGGTACTGCAGATCAAAAGGCAGGTGAGTCCCACCATTGCTGGCCAGTCCATTCCTAACAGTACCCCCCCCCCCAAGGAGCGGCCTCAGGATGCTCCAAACAGTCCTAGCTGGGCAAAATGTTCCACCGCCCGGGTCTGGTAACTGGCGGGATATCAAAGACTGGCACACCGGGCAGGACTCCGGGCAGCGGCACACCGGGCTGGACTCCGGGCAGAGGCACACCGGGCTGGACTCCGGGCAGAGGCACATCGAGCAGAGGCACACCGGGCAGAGGCACACCGGGCAGAGGCACATCGGGCAGAGGCACATCAGGCAGGACTCCGGGCAGAGGCACATCGGGCAGAGGCACATCGGGCAGGACTCCGGGCAGAGGCACATCGAGCAGAGGCACACCGGGCAGAGGCACACCGGGCAGAGGCACACCGGGCAGAGGCACATCAGGCAGAGGCACATCGGGCAGAGGCACATCGGGCAGAGGCACATCGGGCAGAGGCACATCGGGCAGGACTCCGGGCAGAGGCACATCGAGCAGAGGCACACCGGGCAGAGGCACACCGGGCAGAGGCACATCGGGCAGAGGCACATCGGGCAGAGGCACATCGGGCAGGACTCCGGGCAGAGGCACATCGGGCAGGACTCCGGGCAGAGGCACATCGGGCAGGACTCCGGGCAGAGGCACATCGGGCAGGACTCCGGGCAGAGGCACATCGGGCAGGACTCCGGGCAGAGGCACATCGGGCAGGACTCCGGGCAGAGGCACATCGGGCAGGACTCCGGGCAGAGGCACATCGGTTTACCAGGCGAAGCAGCAGGCAGCGGGCCACCAGGCGGAGCAGCAGGCACCGGGCCCCCGGGCGGAGCAGCAGGCACCGGGCCCCCGGGCGGGGCGACATGCATCGGGCCCCCGGGCGGGGCGACATGCATCGGGCCCCCGGGCGGAGCAGCAGGCACCGGGCCCCCGGGCGGAGCAGCAGGCACCGGGCCCCCGGGCGGAGCAGCAGGCACCGGGCCCCCGGGCGGGGCAGCAGGCACCGGGGCCCCCGGGCGGAGCAGCAGGCACCGGGCCCCCGGGCGGAGCAGCAGGCACCGGGCCCCCGGGCGGAGCAGCAGGCGTCGGGCCCCCAGGCGGGGCGACCGGCGTCGGGCCCCCAGGCGGGGCGGCGGGCGCCGGGCCCCCAGGAGGGGCGACAGGCATCGTGCCCCCAGGCGGGGCGACAGGCATCGTGCCCCCAGGCGGGGCGACAGGCATCGTGCCCCCAGGCGGGGCGACAGGCATCGTGCTTCCAGGCGGGGCGACAGGCATCGTGCCCCCAGGCGGAGCGGCGGGCGCCGGACCCCCAGGCGGAGCGACAGGTCTCGGGCCCTCAGGCGGAGCGGCGGGCGCCGGACCCCCAGATGGAGCGACAGGTCTCGGGCCCTCAGGCGGAGCGGTGGGCGCCGGACCCCCAGGCGGAGCAACAGGTCTCGGGCCCTCAGGCGAAGCGGCGGGCGCCGGACCCCCAGGAGGAGCGACAGGTCTCGGGCCCTCAGGCGGAGCGGCGGGCGCCGGACCCCCAGATGGAGCGACAGGTCTCGGGCCCTCAGGCGGAGCGGCGGGCGCCGGACCCCCAGGAGGAGCGACAGGTCTCGGGCCCTCAAGCGGAGCGGCGGGCCCCGGACCCCCAGGCGGAGCGACAGGTCTCGGACCCTCAGGCGGAGTGGCGGGCGCCGGACCCAAAGGCGGAACGACAGGTCTCAGGCCCCCAGGCGGGGCGGCGGGCACCGCGTCATCTGGCAAGGCAGTGGGCTCCGAGTCAACTGGTATGACCGCGGGCACTGGGTCAGACATTGGATCGTCTGGCTGGACAGCGGGCACTGGGTCACCAGGCATCAGGTCATTTGGCTTGACAGCGGGCACCGCGTCATCTGGCAAGGCAGTGGGCTCCGAGTCAACAGGCACGACAGTGAGCACCGGGTCATCAGGTACCGGATTGTCTGGCTCGACAGCGGGCATCGGGTCACCAGGTATGACAGCGGGCACTGGGTCACCAGGCATCAGGTCATTTGGCTCGACAGCGGGCACCGGATCAGGTACCGGATCATCTGGATCAACAGCGGGCATCGAGTCAACTGGCCTAATAGGATCGTCAGGCTGGATCAGTTCATCATGCTGGGTAGAGGCATCAGGCTGAATGCCGGCGTCCGGCTGAGTAGAGGCTTCAGGCCGAGTAGAGGCTTCAGGCCGAGTAGAGGCATCAGGCCGAGTAGAGGCATCAGGCCGAGTAGAGGCTTCAGGCCGAGTAGAGGCTTCAGGCCGAGTAGAGGCTTCAGGCCGAGTAGAGGCATCAGGCCGAGTAGAGGCTTCAGGCCGAGTAGAGGCATCAGGCCGAGTAGAGGCTTCAGGCCGAGTAGAGGCTTCAGGCCGAGTAGAGGCATCAGGCCGAGTAGAGGCTTCAGGCCGAGTAGAGGCTTCAGGCCGAGTAGAGGCATCAGGCCGAGTAGAGGCTTCAGGCCGAGTAGAGGCATCAGGCCGAGTAGAGGCTTCAGGCCGAGTAGAGGCATCAGGCTGAAGAGAGGCTTCAGGCCGAGTAGAGGCATCAGGCTGAAGAGAGGCATCAGGCTGCATACAGGCATCAGGCTGAAGAGAGGCATCAGGCTGCGTACCGGCATCAGGCTGAAGAGAGGCATCAGGCTGAGTAGAGGCATCAGGCTGAGTAGAGGCATCAGGCTGAGTAGAGGCATCAGGCTGAGTAGAGGCATCAGGCTGAGTAGAGGCTTCAGGCTGAGTAGAGGCTTCAGGCTGAGTAGAGGCTTCAGGCTGAGTAGAGGCTTCAGGCTGAACCACGGAAGGCAGGCTCACCGGTTTGGATGCTGGCAGGATGGTATTGGTTGGAAAGAAATTTCGCTTTTTTCTGGTTTTAACTACTGGAGCACTGCAAGTAAACGCAGGTCTGCAAACGAATGGAGCAGCTGGAGACAGAGAAGAACTGGAGGATGGAACAGGAGAGGGAGCGGTTGCTACAGAGGGCTCTTTTACAGGGTTAAAGGCAGGATAGGTGCAGCGAGTGGGAACAGGGTACTGACATGCGGTAGATAGCAGGGCAGGAGGAGCTGTTGGGAATGCAGGAATAGAGTTTTGAGGAAATAGATTAGAAGCAGGACTGGGTTTTTGTAAGCTGACTGAGGCTGGGTGCAACAAATCTGTCCATGTCTGCAGTAGGGGTTGAACAAAGCTGAGCTTACACAAAGCCTGTCTGGTCAATGACTGCACTGCGTTTATACAATCTCTTAGTGTCTGTGGTGAACATGTGGAATAACGCTCCAGAAAGTAACCCACATCATCCTCTAATAACCACACCAGGGACTCTACCTGGTCTGCACTAAATGGTGGCAAAAATTCATCCCTGCATTCGGGGGTACCAGATGAAACCAACTCAGCACAAACCTCAATCAAAGGCTGCACCTCAGAGAACTCTGTGCCCTGATCTACTAGAACATGAGCGAGCCGTATACATTCTAGCAGTTCATCCCGGGTATACTCCTTCAGAGTTTGATAAGCATACTCCCTGTCATCAAACACTAGCAGATATAAATATTCAACCTCATCAAGATCCATCCTTCCCATCAACAAGCCAAGATGGCTTCCCTGTGCAGCCACTTCTGGTCAGGATTGGCCTTGGTGTAATGTCAGGGCTCCCAGGTATGACCAGAGGTGTGTGACTGATGCAGGGAAACGCAGACTTCAGATATGTGATAAACAATACAATTTATTAACACTAACCATACAAACATAAACGCAGTGCAATACTAAACATAATACAGTGCAAACAAACCAAACCAAACCACCCACAGATAACAGTACATACAAGCAAGCGTCGTCAGGCAGGCCGGGTCAATATCAATTGGGCAGGTAGGTACAGGGGGAGCAAGCAGAGAATGGTCGGGGTCACAGGCCAGGTTCAGCAGGTAGCAAGCAGCGTAGTACAGAGGGTCAGGCAGAGGGATGGTCAGGGTCACAAGCCAGAGATCAAAACAGGTAACAAGCAGCGTAGTACAGAGGGTCAGGCAGAGGGACAGAAACAGGATGCAGGACAGATACAGGGCCCAGGACAAACACAACACCAAGGCAGAGTCTGTGGGTCTGGCCATCCCTTAAATACCCCAGCATCATCAGTTCCAGGTGTTAGCTGGCTGAAAGGTTGAGTCTCTGATTGCTGGGAGCACCCGCTGGCCAGCCCTGGTACTGCAGATCAAAAGGCAGGTGAGTCCCACCATTGCTGGCCAGTCCATTCCTAACAGAAGCTATCAGCCTGTGGCACTGCTGAGGTGTTACGGAAGACCAGGATGCTTCAATAGCGGCCTTCAGCTCTTCTGCATTGTTCGGTCTCATGTCTCTCATCTTTCTCTTGGCAATGCCCCATAGATTCTCTATGGGGTTTAGGTCAGGCGAGTTTGCTGGCCAATCAAGCACAGTAATCCCATGGTCATTGAACCAGGTTTTGGTGCTTTTGGCAGTGTGGGCAGGTGCCAAGTCCTGCTGGAAAATGAAGTCAGCATCCCCATAAAGCTCGTCTGCGGAAGGAAGCATGAAGTGCTCCAAAATCTCCCGGTAGACGGCTGCGTTGACCCTGGACTTAATGAAGCACAGTGGTCCAGCACTAGCAGATGGCATGGCTCCCCAAATCAACACAGACTGTGGAAACTTCACGCTGGACTTCTAGCATCTTGCAGTGGTGCCTCTCCATTCTTCCTCCATACTCTGGGTCCTTGGTTTCCAAATGAGATGCAAAAGTTGCTCTAATCAGAAAAGAGGACTTTGGGCCACTGAGCAACAGACCAGATCTGTTTTTCTTTAGCCCAAGTAAGACGCTTCTGACATTTGTTGTTCAGGAGCGGCTTGACAAGAGGAATATTTGAAGCCCATGTCTAGGATTATTATTATTATGCAGGTTTTATATAGCGCCAACAGTTTGCTCAGCGCTTTACAATATAACGGGAGACAATACAGCAACAATACAGTTCAATACAAGAGGGATAGAAGGGCCCTGCTCCTTGGAACTTACAATGTAGGATCCGTCTATGTGTGGTGGCTCTTGATGCACTGACTCCAGCCTCAGTCCACTCCTTGTGAAAGTACCCAACACTTTTGAATGACCTTTTCCTGACAATCCTCTCCAGGTTGCGGTCATCCCTGCTGCTTGTGCACCTTTTTCATCCACACTTTTCCCTTCCACATAACTTTCTATTAATGTGCTTTGATACAGCACTTTGGGAACATCCAACTTCTTTTTCAATTACCTTTTGAGGCTTTCTCTCCTTATGGAGGGTGTCAATGATGGTTTTCTGCACAACTGTCAGGTCAGCAGTCTTTCCCATGATTGCGATTCCTACTGAACCATACTGAGAGACCATTTAAAAGCTCAGGAACCCTTTGCAGGTGTTATGGCTTAATTAGCTGATTAGAGTGGGACACTTTGAGCCGAGAATATTGCACCTTTTCACAATATTCTAATTTTCTGAGATTGTGGATTTGGGGTTTTCATGAGCTGTAAGCCATAATCATCACAATTATGACAAATCACGGCTTGAACTATCTTGCTTTGCATGTAATGAGCCTATCTCATATATTAGTTTCACCTTTTAAGTTGCATTACTGAAATAAATGAACTTTTGCACGATGTTCTAATTTTTCGAGTTTCACCTGTACAAGTGACTGCTAGAGAATACTGACATTATAGTCCTGTACAGGAAATCGCCCCCTACAGCCCTATTAAAGAATTACTGCCACCACATTTGATATTTCCCTTAGCAAGATCCATTAGAAACGGTCAGAGGAAAGACTGGGCAATAAACAAAAGAAGTGTTGAAATAAAAGCAGAAACTTGTTTAATGAATATTTTTATTTTGCTGTTCCTAAGTAAGCACATAGGAAGGAACACACTGGCTGCTGGGACCTAAGGATGGCACAATAAGTACCAAAGGACCACAGGTTGGGCACAAGGAGTTTGCAGTCTCTAATGCCCTGCAGTGTGCTCTCTGCTTAATGCTGCAGACAATACTTGCAGATAGGAGGAGAGAGCTAAATATGATCACTTTGCATTTCCCAAGCAGCAGCATTGGGGAGACATGAAGAAAATTGTTCAAGTCGTTTTAAAAGCATTTTTAAATACAGTGGATGTTTTTATACTAGAAAAGCAGAGGTTTTATCATGTTAGGACATACCACTTCTTTAAAATTCTTTAAAAACAGGTCTCATAGTTCTAATATTAGGACATTTAAATGAGACCCCCAATTATTTCCTTTTTAAAACTAAGTTATGCCTTTTTTTCTAAAACTTTGTTCTTTTGGAAATCTTGAAAATAGCACTGTACCGCCAACATCATATCAGTTAGGAAATGTGTGTTTTATGCTGCCTGTTTCCCTACCTTAATACAAATCTTTTGGAAAGATATCAATTCTGTATTTATGATAAGACATGCATGAACCACAATTTAAAGCCCAACTCTGGACACAACAAAAATCAAATACCCTTGCAGCCCCTCTCCCCCTTCCCTCTGCACTGCAAGGGATACATTCTTGTTACATCTAGGGGTGCATAAATAATGAGAAATACCTTATTTCATGCTTCAGAGGGCTCCCTCCTCTGGTACAGTTGGTTTGCTGCAGCCTTCTCTCTAAGTTGCTCACAGCTGCAGTTGCAGACTCATCCCCAGCACATGCAGTGTAGGGCTAGTAAACCTGTGGGGATGGCCCACAAACTGGAGCATCAAGGAGAAGAGAATAGCACCAGAGCAATGTGTAAGTGGATGTAAAGACTCACTTTTTTACCTTCATGCATTTTATGCATGAAGGTAAAAAATCTTCAGTCTGCAGAAGCCCCCCCTCTAATATTTACCTGAGCCCCATCTTGATCCAGCAATGTACATGAGAGCAGTGACTCTCCGAAGTTTTTGCCTCTTCATTGGCTGAGACAGCACAGGGAGCCATTGGCTCTCACTACTGTCAATCACAGCCAGTGAGTCAATGAGGAAAGAGCATGTGCGGGGCCGAGCCACGCTCTGTGTGTGAGTGGACAGACAGAGCAGTGGCTCTGGAGCAAGCCTGCTTGGGTGCCCCATAGCAAGTTGCTTGCTATGGGGGCACTCATCAGGATTGAGGAGCCAGGAGCGCTGGCGGGGGACCCAAGGAGAGGAGGACCGGGATTTCTCTGTGCAAAACCACTGCACAGAGCAGGTAAGTATAACACATTTGTTATTTACAAAAAAAACCCTCCAATCTGTCATTCCAGCCCCAGGTCCAATCACTGACAAACTCATGTAGACTTCACCTCCGCAACATCTCCAAGATAGAACCGTTCCCAACCCCGGAAACCACTAAGCAACTCATTCACTACCTTATTATATCACGCCTTGACTACTGTAACTCCCTCCTCACTGGCCTACCTCATCGTAGGCTATCCCCACTCCAGTCCATCATGAATGCTGCTGCCAGACTCATTCACCTTACTAACCGCTCTTTATCTGCCACCCCTCTCTGCCAATCCCTCCACTGGCTTCCAATTGCCTAACGGATAAAATTCAAAACACTAACACTGATGTATAAAGCCGTTCATAACACTGCCCCTAATTACATCGCCGAACTTGTCTCAAAATACCACCCAAACCATACTCTCCGCTCCTCAAAAGACCTCCTACTCTCTAGCTCCCTTGTCTCCTCCTCCCATGCTCGTCTCCAGGATTTCTCAAGGGCTTCACCCATCCTCTGGAACTCATTACCCCAAACTATCAGGCTATCGCCTACTCTGCTCACTTTTAGGCGCACTCTGAAAACCCATCTCTTCAGGGAAGCCTACCCCAACCCCAACTAATACTGGAATCCCCTACTCCTCCTACCACTCCATCCCCCACAGCTAATTACCTCTTGTACCACTATCCCCTCCCTCCTAGATTGTAAGCTCCAAAGAGCAGGGCCCTCTAATCCCTCTTGTATTGAACTGTATTGTTACTGTACTGTCTCCCTCCATAATGTAAAGCGCTGAGCAAACTGTCGGCGCTATATAAGTCCTGTATAATAATAATAATAATATCAATTTAATGAACATTTAACCCTTTCAGTGTATGGGGGGACCACTGCAAGGATATTTTTTTTCCAGTTCCTGAATTGAGCTTTCAGGCAGTTGGGATAGAAGGGATAGCACCAAAGTCTAACAGTACAGATTGTTATAACTCTTTTATTATTTTGTTGCCCTGTCCACCTCTACAAATTTAACAAAAGGGGAGCAAAAAGGAGTTTGAAGACTTTCAAGAGTTCAGGAAACATGAAACCATCATACAGTTGAAGAATAATCCCTTGTGTAAAGTAGACCACATGCTGTTTCCAATGACACATTCTAGAATTGGTTTTTACTAAAATAATCACATGGCACAAGGGGTGGTACTTGATCAAAAGGACATTTTAATTCAGGCATGTTTAGGGCAGTGTCGTGTCTAAATATAAGATGGGGAATTGATAAGAATGTATGGAGCATGCTATCTGTATGGTAACAGAATCCTGACTGACTCACAATGGACAATCTCACAGCTTTTTCTTTATGGCAGCAATTGGTATTTTATAGCAGGAAAACTGAGAATATTTATGGTGGTAATGACCTGACTTGGAGGAGGCATGATTCTAATGATTTGGCCTGAACATGCTGGCTACAGTCTACTGAAACTAGAACATTACATCACTACGTTTCATCTTTTCTTTACTGAAAAATAAGTAGGAAAAGCATTGGCATACCTCCCAACTTTCTGAGATGGTAGTTATAGTACTAGGTAGGTAGGTAAAGGGCACACCCAGCTACACCCTTAGTTATTTGGACCAAAAAGAATCAATATGCAGGAAAAGCAACGGTTAATGTCATAAAACATTTTTTTCAAAGCTAATTTTCTGGCATTTTAAAAAAGCAAATTCAATGATTTAGAAGATTGTTGAAAGGTGTACTGCAGTGAAACTTTTTTGATAATTTAAAGCAGCATTTCTCAACCTTTTTTTGTGTCATGGCGCCCTTTAAAATTCAGCACAATCTCAAAGCACCCCATTGAAAAATACACAAAAATGAACTAATAGTTTTACAAAAGGCAGCAACATCCACACACGTAGGACACTCTATGTTAGAGGTGATTTATTCCTCCAAAGCATATACACCTTTGCACACTGGTACAGACTAGTATTCCAGTGTTTCTCTTCTCTCTCAGTTTCTCTCCCACTTTATTGGTTGTTATGATGCCAGTAGATAAAAGGTTGTAATGGGCACAATAAAAAGCTGTGGCTTTGTGTAACTAAAAGGCAGGCTTGATCCACCCACTGGCTTGTATACAGTGTTTGGCCAATTTTTAGGCTTTTTGCCAAGGCACCCTTGAAGAAACCTGAGGACATTCAGGGTATCTGAATACCCTGGTTGAAAAAGACTGGTTTAAAGTGACCCTGTTGCTATAATAAAGATGGTAAATAAAGCCAAATTCTGGGCACAAGAAAAAAATAACCCTGTACGCCCCTCCCCCCAACATACACATTCTGTGGACACATTTGTGTCCTTTTTTCAACCTCTCGAACTATGGAACTATGTAACACACTGCAGGAATGTATTGCTCATTTTTGCTCTAATACTTACCTTACTCCTTGCTATGGCAGACTCTTCAGTCTGTGTGACCAGTCCCACACAGCCCCCTCTTTAAGATGCTCTCAGCACATTTACAATACCTCCTTCATATACAATGGAGGACTATTAGTCCTGCATTTTATGTGGTGATGTCAGCTTGGAGTCTAGGACAGAAAAGAAGAGCAAGGCATAAGGTAAGTAATGCAGCCTTTTCCTCTACCCCTTAAGGTGTAACTAAAGGTAAAACGTTTTTTTTTGATAGATGGGAGAGGTATTAGAACCCTTGTCAGGTTTTTAATGCTATCTGTACCCCCATTATGAGGATTCAGCTTCTTAATTTTCAGGGATTTCCTCTCACTTTTTGTTTGACGATGGGACAGAAAGTGAAGGGAAATCTGCCCAATGGGACACAGATGGTGAAAAAAAATCTGAAGAAAAGGGGTTATGACCATCTCTTACTCTATCCAAAATGGGAAAAAAGTACTACTTTAATGTTACCAAGCATATATTTTCATTTAATTTAGCATTTCTTCTTTCTTGGAGTTGTGCTTCAAGGCATACCTGTAAAAGAAGTCTGAAAAAACATATATTTTACTGGTTCCTCTCTCTGACCCCCAGCTGATACAGGATAGAGTAGTGACAAGGAGGTCAGCAGAATAAACTAGGAGGAGCTGCAAGGGACCCAGAATACTGAAACACTTGGAAGTGCCAAGTGCCAGTGTAGACTGAAAGCAGAATATTCCTCTTCATCAGTACAGCATTCGGTAATGAGGGCAGCAGGAAAGGTATGTATTTACAGATATTTTTTACAGGTAGGTTTTAATTTAAAATCTTTACTACACAGATAGTGTCAGTTTTAATGTACTCCACTCAGCAAGATTAATATTCTCTCTTTATCCTGTAACATTGTCACCAGAATAGAAATATTACAAAATTCAAAAATTTGCAGTTGTCACCAGAACAGTTGGTAAAGGAAAGTGGGGCATCTGTTCTGACACTTTACATTACTTTGGAGAGGTTTCCTAGAACGTCATGTTGTAGCTCCAGCAGATAAAGTGAAAAGAAATCTTCCCAATGGGACACAGACAGGAAAAAAGCATGAAAGGGGTTTTAGTCAGTCCCTACTCTGTACAAAACAACACAAAATCAGAATTTTTCCTTTAGATACTGTATACATTAAACTGTGGATTTTGAATAGAGGTTTATACAACAGAGAAAAAATAGTGACAAATGAGGAGGAAAAAGGGACAAGTGGTTTGGTTCTAAATATGGGACAGTTCCACTAAATGAGGGACAGGGAGCTATGAATATAACATAAAAGTGGTTCTGTGCATGAAGGTAAAAACCTTCTGTGTGCAGCTGCCCCTTCAGCCTCCTCCACCCCCCAATCCTTACCTGAGCCCCTTTCGATCCAGCAATGTTCTGGACAGTTTCTGCTGTCTGAGGACTCTTCCTCTTCATTGGCTGAGACAGCAACAGGAGCCCATTGGCCCCCATTCTGTCATTCACAGCCAGTGAGCCAATTAGGAGAGAGTGCGTGTGGGGCTATGTGTCTAATGAATGCATAGAGCAGCAGCTTGGGGACCAGCATGCAGAGGCGCCCCCAGGGTGAGCAGATTTCACTGGGCGCACTGCTCGAGGAAGAGGAGCCAGGAATGCTGGAGGGGGCCCGAAAAGGAGAGGATTGGGGCTGCTTTGTGCAAAATCACTGGTAAGTATAGACATGTTTGCTATTTTAGAAAAAAAAAAACAAGCTTTAGTGACTCTTTAAATGTTCATATCTCTGGGCCCTTTTGCCTCCCTCCTTGGGGACATACAGGGTCTTCTTCTCCTCCAAAGCCGCTGTCACTTTTGAAACTTGCATGGCTGTGTGGCGCTCCACCCACACAGCTACATTGTTCATTGACAGAGATCTGTGACTGAATGAACTTCAAGCCACTTCTGCCACCAGATGAACTTGTAGTTCTAAATGGAACACAAGTTATTTATTACAGGTACTTATCCATCAATTTATTCAGTGCTTACATATATATTGCACATTCACATCAGTCCCTAACCCTCAAGGTGTGTACAATCTAAGGTCCCTAACTTAAATTCATACATACACATACTTGGGCCAATTTAGACAGGATCCAGTTAACCTGCCACCTTTGGAGTGTGGGAGGAAACTGGAGTACCCAGAGGAAACCAACGCAGACACTGGGAGAACAGACAATTTCCAGGCAGGTGGTGCAATGGTTGGGATTTGAACCAATGACCCAAGTACTGCCATGTGGAAGTGCTAACCATTTAACCACTGTGCTGCCCACACTCACTGCCCCCAATGACTTAGGTCATTGACACTTCCTTCAGCTCGGTAACTGAAAGCCCATAACTCAGTAGGGACAAGGAGCTGCAGGATCCTGGCATCGCACCTGCGATCCACTGATGCTGGTTGCAATGCTTTGCAGGTTGATTTGCAAGAAAAAAATCCTGCAAATATATGTGCATTTATTATTTTGTTGTAAAATGTAGACTTGTCCTTTAGGATTGACAGCAGATAAGAAATGAGGTAATACAAAGATATTATTGGTTCGTGAAGGCTTCATTTAGAAGTAATAATACAGGAGACCTGCACATTATATACAGGGAGGTCTACATAAATCGAGCAATCTCAGAAAAAGCTGTGCAAATGTTATCTTTTAATCTTGTTCTTTGTGATAGCTCTGAAATGATTAGTCTTGGTGACCAGGAGTTTTAGGTATGTTAGTGACCTTTGCTCTGTGCAGTCTCTTGGCACACAGACTTGTCAATCATTGTGGCATTTCATGGGTCCTCTGACATTGTTACATTACAAAGCTTGACTTGTTTGGACATACCTATCTTTTTTTAAGTACATCTGATATAGAGTAATCAGTCACATTGCGCTGAGAGAAAACAAAGGAATCAAAAAGATCTCCAATAAATTACTGTGTGTTACAGCATAGCCTCCTTAACCACTTGCCCTCCAGAGGATTTACCCCCCTTCCTGGCCAGGCCATTTTTGCGATACACTGCGTTACTTTAACTAATAATTGTGCGGTCATGCAACGCTGCACCCAAATTAAATTTATGTCCTTTTTTCCCACAAATGGAGCTTTCTTGCGGTGGTATTTGATCGCCTGTGCATTTTTTATTTTTTGCGCTATAAACAAGAAAAGACTGACAATTTTGAAAAAAAAAAACAATATTTTTGAATTTTTGCTATAAACCACATCCAGTAAAAAAAAAAAATCAAGTCTTTGCTAAAAAAAATCCCAATACATGTAAATTAATTGGTTTACGTGAAAGTTATAGCTTCTACAAATGGCGGTATATATACTGGAACTTTTTTTTTCATATTAGTAATGACGGCGATCAGCGACTTATAGCAAGACTGCGGTGGGCATTCTGACAGTGGTGGGAACTGACTAATTGTCACTGACATCCCCATTGCCACTAATACAGTGATCAGTGCTAATATAAAGAACTGACACTGTACTAATGACACTGGCCAGGTAGGGGTTAACATCTGGTGCGATCAAAGAGTTACCTGTGTACTGTGTGTATTTTACTGTGTTGTCTGTGTGTGCTTTACTATGTAAGCACGCTGCTTTGTATTGCGATACACAGCAACATGCTGGTGCTGACAGGGGAGAGATCTGTATTATTTACATACTGACCTCACCTCTGTCAGTGTTCCTTGGCGATTGCCGGATGCTGCCAAGGAATCTCTGGCCAGGACCCGGTGACTGACAGCTGTAGCCGCCAATGGCAGCGAGGGTAGGGCGGCGCGCGCCCCCTTCCCAGAAATACAAACTCACATATATATATATATATATATATATATATATATATATGTGTGTATGTGATTTTGCACAGCCCTGTTATATAGTTCTGCTATGGGGCAGTTGGGATATTGTCTTGCAATTTTTTTTCTTGCAATCCTTTTAGACAAAAAAAGCATCAAAACTAAAAAAAAAAAAAAAACACACTTATTTTATGACCTGTAGTACAAAGCATTGCAAAGTTATTTACAAATTAAGATAAACTGGTGTTTTTCAGTGTTGCATAGGAAAATATTAGTTGCAGGGAGAAGGTAAAGAAGAAGATAATTAGGGCTGGTCAGGAACTAATGGCATCTACAGATGGGATTGTGTTATTAAAACAAGGTGGTCCCAAAGATTCACACATTCCATGGTGAATGGGTAAAGGATACTAAGTAACCCATGCATGTGGATATAATTGCTGGTGTATATTTCTGAAAATTATTAGAACTGAAGAAGCTGTTTTGATAGGACGCAAAATCTTTTCAACATTGTAGGACAAGTCAAGTTAAATGTGAATAACTACTAGCTAGTCTCAGAGATACACAGAGGAGGGTTTTCTGGTTACTGGAAATAACAGTGGGGATCTTGTGTTATCTGCAATTTGACAGGACTTCTACTTTTATACATTTGAACTGGGTAAATATATCATCACTGTTATCACACTTCCAAAAAGCAAAATGGATGATGAGCAGAGACATGCATGATTCGTGATGAGCAGAGACGTACAGAGACAGCAGAGATATTGTTCATACCCCAGCCAACTAAGGATACAATGGTTATTAGCTAAGGTAGTAACTTTAAAGCAAAACTAATCCCCCCACCGTCCTCCCACAACAAAAATAAATAGTTAAAATACAAGAGAAGATATAGATTATTGGGATATTGTCCTTTCTGCTAACGAAAAACTAGTATTCAGGATTTTTTCTTAATAGCTCTCCACTGTTACAAATTTAGAATTTAAATATTTTAAGAAATAAAAAACCCTTTGGAACTGGTAGAGTGTCAGAACTGTATATGGTATTTGGGTGACCTAGTACCTATTCTGGCTTGCTGTCTTGTGTTTTACATTGATCAAACCTTTTAATTTGTTCCTTTCTATAGTCCTTATGTCTGCCTTCATTTCTACATCTGTCAAGGGACATTGTCCTTGCTTCTAGGGAGTAATGCAGTTATGTTTTCAGTTCTGCTGAGTGGCATGGGATCGGAAACTGTTTTCAGAGCATCCTGGCAGCTCTGTGACAATATGACAGGGAGAAATCACAGGCCTCCTGAGGCTGGAAAACAGGCTTTAGCAACTTGTGCTGTGATGCAACTTCAAGTCTCATTCCCCTGCGACAGCTGTTGGCTAGTAGTTGGTGCTGAAGGAGACTTGTGGTTCTGCCACAAATGAAGACTCATATAGTGCCTTGAATTAATTTAACGTAGCTCTGGTATTATAATTAAAGTTGCTCCAATCAAACCATTTTTTAAAGAAACTTAAAATAAATAATTACATGATTTAAAAAATGCATTATCAAAGATTTCCAAAAAAAAGATACAGAGATAGTGGTATTTTTACGCATGCAATCTGCTTTAGTGAATGGAGCCCACATTTTTCCCAAATACCGCATGCGATCATGAAACTATCAATTCACTATTGCTTTAGGCGGTATTTACAGCAAAAAGAAAAAAATGTGCAATGAATGCTGTATAAAACAGTGTTAAAGTCAATTCACAAAAGGAAATAAATAAATGCATGTAGTAATTAAGAAGTGGTCCAAGCATGCGGTAGTTAGGGAATGTGTTGGATTTTAACTGGTTGTTGAGCAGCCAGAAGATTTTTTACCAGCTGAGTCATCGGTTGTGAAGGACACGGTGGCCGCCTGCTTCTTAACAACCATGATAGTTACTGGTTGTTGAGGATGCCAGCAGCCGCCCACTCCTTGCTAAATGGCTATTTATTGTTTGTTAAGGATGCTGGCTACTACTGGCATTAAAATATCGTCGGCTTTCACTACTAAAATACCACATCAGGTCTTATAACAGCACATGTGGTATTTTAGTGAATTGCAATAAAAGTTTGAAAAATGCTAGGCGGATACATTGACAATTTCTCTGCAAAGGGTTCCCATCAACCCAACCTACTGATATTTACTTTGCCAGCCCTCCCCCACCACCCCCTACTTTTTCGCAGCTAGCAACAGTACCTGGTGCTACCATTTATGAAGGAGAATGGGACTGGTGCTCTGGTCTAGCAAGCCCAATGATGTCATTGCCCCCCTTTCCCCACAGAGTCTGACAGCAGTGCTCTCTGGGAAATTTATTAGGAGCTTAGATAGGGGAGCACTGGCAAGGTATGAATCTAAAGTTAACATTTATTTTTAGTTTTGGATAGAGTAGGGAAGAATTAAAAACCCTTATCAGATTCACTCTTTATTTGTCCTGTTAAAGTAAGGGGAAATCTTCCAACAGAGACACTTGGAGAGATCTCCTCTCACTTCCTGTTTTGTAGGACAGGAAGTGATGGAAAATACCCCCAATGAGGGCCCTTTCTGACTGTAGTTGTTTGCAGGTATCATTAGTAGCTGGCTGGGGGACTTTTCACACTGTCTGTAATTGTTCTTTAACCTGTTGCTTCGCACGTAATAAAAGTGGTGGCGAAAGGGTGGGCCTTAACGTCCACACGCTGTACATATGTTTCACTGGTTGGCAGATGTTTATGTGCTCTCACTGCCCACTCCCAGTACAGAGACCAAGCTGCCAAAGACAGCTCTCTGTCCACAATAATGATTGGTAGCCAATGGGACTGGCTTCCAATCATATGAAATCCAGTCACAGTGGTCACATAATCAATAATCCTTCCACCCCCAAGGCATACAGACCCTAAAAAAGGGAAGATGGGGCTGGGCAGGAAGGAGTTAACTAGTTTTCATGTGGACCAAATGCATCAACGTAAGTGGGAAACAGGTATATCTGGGAATTCTCCGGATCTCGACCCAAGTTTTCAGGTAGCCAGTTTGCTAAAAAAAACTAAGAAATTGTAAGAAAACTGCACTTGATGCTAATTCCAACCTTGTGAAAAATAAAAATAAGAATGTGTGCAGCTGCACTCAATAAAACATCCAAATACAAATGTGTACCTTAAACTAATACCATAAATTGTTGCTCTGTATCATCATTACCTGTCAATACGTAGAATTATAAACAATAAAAAAAAAATCACAAAATATAACTATGTGTCTTTAAATTATATTTCACTGTGAGTCCATAGCCATGTGTGCAAAACAAAGCAATATATTAAAATCCACCAATGGCGTGTCAAATTAATTAATGTCTTCGCAGTGGGTTCCACCACCATTCAGAAAAACATCTGCCTCTTAGCAGAACACAAGACCCCAAATTATAGGAGATCATGTGAGCACTCAATGTACCCGAGGGTTTGTCAGCCACTATCTGATGATACTGGCAAGGGATACAGCTCAGCACAAGTCCAGTATGCAGAGAAATGGGTGGGAGCCACAGAGCTCTCCAGCAAGGAAAACAGCTCAGCCCTGGCAAAGAAAGATTACAAATACTCCATAGTGTAAAACCACAAGCAATATGCTGATGTCAATCCCCATGAGGATGTCTCTTCAGATGAAACGCGTCGAGATTGGGCTTATGTTGATGTCATCACACTGCCTGACTGGCCGGTGGCATGTTTGTGTTTGTGTGATGCACTTTACACATTGTTTTTTATGAGTACCTTTCCTTTTAGTAAATAAATATTTACTAGAGTGGTGGAGTGGTGTGTTGATGCATAATTATTTTGGAATGGCACGCCTACCCATCTTGCAAATGCGCTACGTTCATGTGCATTTCAGCCCACCACAATGCAGATGTGGGAAATATCAGTCTTTTGTGGTGCACTGCTTTAAAAGAAAAAGGTTCCTGTGCAATATTTATAATTCATTCTGGTAAATTGATAGTCCATTCAAAATTAATGAAAAGCCTTAAAGTAAAATCTCAGGTATGGGTATTTTACATAGTTACACCTATTTTGCTTATTAATGTACCTTGTTTAAAAACAAATTCCAGGTGTGGACCAATGTAAACATGCATATACCCCTGTGGGATCCCTCTGGAAGCTAGAAATTACTGCAGTAGACAGCACCACTACAATGATCTCCACTGGCCTGCAGGTCCCGTGCGGAGCCCATGCCCTGCTGTATTGTGAACACATGAGGTAGGCCACTCGGCATGGGTGCCATTCATTTTACATTTTCTGAATGAATGCACAGCTTTCTCTTGTTGGACAAGGTGGAAAGTATGACATCATCACTCCACCTCTCCACCTGTCTAATCAGAGAACGTTTTGCATTTATTGAGAAAGTGCAAAATGATCTCTGAATGATGCCGGTGCCGAGCGGGCAAACTATTGTGTTCACAATGAAGGAGGGTAGTCGCTTGGCATGGGACCTGGAAGCTAGTAGAGATCACTAGAGTAAAAATGCCTACTACCAAGATTTTCACTCTCTAGAGGAATCCCTCCGGTATGGTATATGCACAAATAAATTGGTCCATGCTAAACCAATGTAACTATGTAAAAATGTCCATACTTGGAACTCTTTTGTAAATAACACACGTTACCAAGCAAAACAACACATTAATTTATACATCATGCACCACAAAGCACTGGACATGTGTGAATGGGACCTGAACTCAACCTTGTCTTCTTCCAGCCTCAGAGCCACCCTATTAATCCTTGAGGTTGTCCATACAATTAAATAGCCAATGACGAAGCTCTGGGACTAGAGAGAGCAAACTAAGCTGTACATTTACTGTAAAAGTCCTGGATATGATATGAATGTTTTTCTAATATGCTCAGTCTGAATTTGTTAGGTTTGTAACAGGTAAACTCTTGCATTATCCTCTGATGTAAATCATTGCCATGAATCATTAAGCCATACAGAGATGTAACAATTTTATCTTAGGAGACACAAATCCAATATAAGCTATGACAGCATTTCTAGTGCATGCACTACTGTGTATACTTTGGTACTCATGCAATTCAGTGGCCAATTTGTTACCTTCATATTGTATTGACCAATGAGATTACTTAGCTGAAATTGCTGTTTCAAGAAAATATGAGCTTGTACAATTGTCCCCAAGTGATTCTAAGACTATATCCGCTAATCTTTCTAATCTTTATATACCACATTATATTGAGACTAGAGGCTCTGCAATATCCACTGTTGTTTTAGTACTGTATATGTCATACATATAAACAGACATGAGTCCACAGAATTTGCGTATTTTACAACAATTTACAAAAAAAGGGTGTTAGAAGGGTTATAGCTGTGAGTTTTGTTTTATGATGTGTCCACATTGAACAACATTTCCTATCTGCTCACAAGATAATATAATGGTATTTATAATGGGATGTGATATCTAACACGTTACCTAATCAGGCTCTACAATCCTCCCCTTTGCAAACTGACAATATTGCCATAGATAAAGATGTGTGAGGCTTAAAATGTCACTAAACTGAATGGTCAACAAAATAAAAGAAAAAATCAATATCATAATCAGGTTTCATTTTTGAACCCTGTAGTTGTAGACTCTACCACACACCCTGAAATACTGTATAGTGTTCAAAGCTGCTGTGCTCCTACTTCCATTATGAGCAAAATTATATACTGACACTCCACGGATCATAGAAATAATGTCCAAATGTTCATTCAGGTGATCACATGACAGCGATAAAGTGCAAAAGTTTCAAGGCTACGTAAGACCATTTCATCAGGAATGTGATTATCCTGTTACAGCATTTGCTTTCCTCTTGCCATTTCCAGGAAAGTGTGTGAAGAGAATATTGTATATACAGGACTTCCCTTATGAGGATGTTCTCCATGGTCCCACTGTAGGTAGGAAGGTGACCACTCTATGCTTGCTCCTAAGAGGGACTATAGGATATTGTGTAGGAAGGCTCATTATTGCCTGGAATTTGTTCTTCAGAGAGAGCATTGCATGTGACTGCAATGTTATGTGGTCTGCTTGATACATGGGACAGAAAGCGAAGGGAGGAAAGCTATCTTCAAGTGTGTGGAGATACTGTTACTTTGGTCCAAAATAATGGGATGCAAAGTTTTTGTGCACGATTCATAATAGTTGGGATATTTATTTGCCAGATTTGATGGTTGTTTGTGTGGAAGGTTTAGTGACATTTTAAAGCAGAGGTAGGAATACTTTCAGAGGTTGAGATCTACCTGGACAACATGGAGAATATTAAAGGATAAGGTAATCTTTGGGAACATGTTACATGTTCCACCCATTTTTAGGATGTAACATATAACATGTTCCCAGTGCTGCAGCCGCTGCCTAATCCCCCCCCCCAAGACAGCAGTACTGAGCGAAGTTCCCCGTACAAGCTGTCACTTTTTAAAAACAGAGCAACTGCCCACACATTCATTCATTTGAGTCATTCATTCACAGAGTTCACAGCCTTAGCAGCTGTTGGCTTATAGTTCTCAATTAACTACTATGGCACTGACTGTGGAGCGCCGTGGGAGTTCATTGATTCTTCCTGTCAGTATATCTGCTTGGCCGTACATCCCATACGGGCAAGCAGATATACTGACAGATCCGCAGGAGTCCTGCATGGCACCAGTGATAGCTGGTGCAATGCTTTACAGGCTCTTGCAACAAAATCTATTAAATGCACATTTTTTTTTTACCTTCAAAAAGATGTGCATTTATTATTTTTTGTCAGAATGTGAACTTGTCCTTTAAAGATCCCCGGGGGGGGGGGGGGCGTGTGGCCCTTTAAAAGAAAAATGTTCATGTTCCCAGCAGGAGGATGACATGAAGAATTCATAGTGTGTCACAGTAGTATCCTCTGCCGCTATCCACATCACTTCACATCACCCCCCACAGTAGTGTCCTCTGCCCCCCTAACCCCACCATAGTAGTGTCCTCAGCTCCCCTCATGGCAGTGTTCTCTGCCCCCCCCCACAGTAGTGTCCTTTGCCCCCCTCACAGTAGTGTCCTCTGCCTCTATCACAGTAGTGTTCTCTGCCCCCCCTCCCCCATAGCAGTATCCTTTGTCAATTCACATCATCCTCCCACACTAATTTCCTTTACCCCCCCTCCAAAGCAGTGTGCTCTGCCCCCATTCACATCACACACCCCTACTGTAGTGTCCACTGCCCCCCCATAACTGTATCTTCTGCCCCCCCACCCATGGCAGTGTCCTCTGCTCCTCCCCGAAGCAGTGTCCTCTATCTCTCTGTACATCACACCCCCCGCTGCACTCTAGTGTCCTCTGCAATCTCCGTAGCACTGTCCTGTGCCCCTCACGAAGTGTCCTCTGCACCCCAAAAGCAGTGTCCTCTGCCTCCCCATCCCCCAAAGCAGTGTTCTCTGTCCTTCACCCACCCACCCACCCCCCCCCCCACACTGTAGTGTCCTCTGCTCCACCCCCAAAGCAATGTCCTCCAACAGTGTCCTCTGTCCCCTTCACATCATCCAACCCCCCCCCCTACATTCAATGCTGTGTAGTTAGCACTCTCCTACCTGCTAGCAACCTGCTGGTTAACTCAAAATGTTAACTAAGGCAGCTCCTGCTCTCGCCCTCCATCCAGCTCTATGCTGCCTCCCACTCTCCACTCCACAATGAACATGAGAGTGGTGGAGATTGGGGGGAAGCAGAGCAGGACTACCTGTCGGCTGCCTGTGGTTGATGGCTTACTGATCCTTGTTTTGAAGTATAACTAAAGTCAAAACTTTTTAAGGATTTGAATAGATTGGAGAGGGATTAGAACATCTGTGAGGTCTTTATTGATGTCATCTACCTGACTTGCAGGCATTTCCCTCACTTAGAAGATATTTGCTCCCACTTTCTGTTGTGGTTATGGGAAAGTAAGTAAGTGAAATCTGCCAAAGGGACACAGATGGAAAAAACTGACAGCGGTATAACCCTTCCATCAACTGCATCTAACATGGGCAAAAAAAAGTTTTGCCTTCAGTTCTGCTTTATGCGATGTAATCCTATCCTAAAGAATAATGTTATGATGTGTATTCACAATACCAGTCATGACTTTGTAAAATGAACCTGCATACCAGAATGCATCTATATGACTAGAGTCAAATATGACCAGTCAGCTGAGTAAGGATCATATACAGTATGCAATCACAATTTAAACAGAGCGGTGCCCTCTGGTGGCTAAATAATTATAATATAAATCAAAAAGTCACACACAGGAGTCACTGCCTTGTTGTGCAAAACATTGACCATTTTTACATATGCATTGTCCTCCAAATACTTTAGCTCATCATTATATGAATTCTTTAAAGCTAAGGTTTAGCTACAGCTTTAATAATATTACTTACCTGGAATGAACTATGTCCTAAGTTGTGCAGGCAGCTGTACCCTGCAGAACGCTTCACAGCAGGCATGCCTGTCCTCTTCCTATCTCTAACCTTTCAAAGTTGCAATGATTAAAAGCTTCAACTCTTCAGGCAAACCAGCAGTACAGAAAGACTTATGGGAACACACCCCTTCCTGCTCATTCCTCCAATGAGAAAAGTTATTTTATTAATTGCACTGCTTGTAACATGATCTGTGAATGGGGGAAAGAATCATGTGACTGATCAGATTCTCCTCCATTCACAGATCATGTTGCAGGCAGTGTAATCATGCAAACATTTTCTGAATGGAGGAGGAGGATGAAGGAGGGGCCTTGTCCCCATCGGACTTTTAGAATCATGGAGATTGCCATTGCTGGCCTTTTTCTCTGAAAACACTACTGCCTTGCTGTAGTGTTGATTCATTGACTTCAGTAGATATAAGTAATTCTGACACTTCTCTATCTCTTTTTTTTAGCATTTATGTTTTAGGTCTGTAATTCAAAACGTATTGATGCTACACGCACACACCCAATAAGTATTTTTTAGAGGGAAGCAATGGATGTACTTCTGTCATGACGCATTCACTTTAGGTGCACAAACACAGCATACATACTCTAAACATATACAAATATTTAGATGACACCTAAAGGTGCAGAATAAATCAGAATATTGGTGACTCTGCATACCTTTCATCTTAAAGTACATGTACAGTATTGCCAAAACCTTTTTTTCTTTTGGATACAGTAGGGAACGTTTTCCACCCCTGGGGTTTCTTCTCTTTTTTTTGCTGTTAGTGAACTATTGGTGAAATTTTGCTTGACTTTCTGTCCCACAGATGCAGGAGGAAGTTAAAGGAAATCTTCCAAAGTGAGGGCAATCCCCTCTTAGACTGTTGTCCCTGGAACAGATGTCCACACTGGAAGATTTTGCCTTACCTTCTGTACTGTGAACAGTTCTAATATTTCGGATTATTTCTCACTTTCTTTCCCATGACAGTGGTTGCAGTGCAAATAGAGAGAGTGAATCTCCCCAATGGGGACACAGACAGCAATAAAAACTTTACAGATGGTCCAGGGACGGACTGACAACTCATGGGGCCCCCGGGCAATAGGGGATCATGGGGCCCCATGAGTCCTTGCCCAAACTCAAAAAAGCCTATGAAAAAGGTACCAGGGGCATCTCATGGGGCCCCCTACTGACCCCGGGCCCTCGGGCAGTGCCCGAGTTTCCAAATGGTCAGTCCGCCCCTGAGATGGTCAAACCCTTCTCCACTACATCCAAAAAATTGTTTTTTACCTATTTTGCCTAGAGACACTTTAAAATGCAAATTTGAAGCGCAACTCCAGGCATACTGTATATAAAATACACATATTAATGCAGATATGTATTCATTAATAAATCATTAAATGTAATGTTTAATATAGTTAGAATAAATACTTGAAATGGTCACAGTATTAGCCTCTTTCAATTCCCTATCCAACAGCACTTAGTCAAAGAAGGAAGGTGTGGACTGGGAGCCAATCAAATGTGCCAGGAAGGAACACAATGATATTAGAAAAGAGAGCAGAGTGAAAGGGCATGACCTCATTAGCTTGCTGCTATTCCTTTATTGTCCAATCAGCAAGCTGTTGACAGAGAAAGGCGATACCATTGTATTCCTTGAAAAGACTCTCTCATTAAAATAAAAAGCTTTAAAAAGTGGCCCAAAAAAAATTGTTTGTATACCTTACCAGCTGCATGTGCCACCAATTGCACCTGGACTGTAGGGAAATCATCCCTTGCAGAGGAATCTGATGCTTGGAATGTTGGATTCCTGGTTTCCTGCTGTGCACTGTGGCATGTCCCACTGATCCCTACCCTACGGATTATGGAAGTGATGTAGGGGCTGCCAGTATGAACCATGGTGTATAGCAAAGGACCAGGAAACCAGCATTTCCAGAAGTGTCAGATTCAGAAGATTCGGCAACTCCTCCACAATTCAGTAGAGCCCATTGGCATGAACAGCTAAAGAGGCTTTTTTTTAATCAGATTATTTTTTATTTTGTATTTTTTCCACACAAACAAAACATAGGAACAATCCTCTAGGGCATGTCTGGAGTAAAATACAGATAGCATAGTGCTAACAAGAAAATGAAAGTACAGCTTAATAATTGACAATAGGTAGGACAGCACTCGAATATCACAAACCTAGTGGATCAAGAAGGGGCATTTATAAACAGAACAGTTTATTGGCAAAAGACCGAGGCGACCATATATTATCAAATAAACACATGGCATTGCATCTGTTTGGTTTACGTATCCACTCTTTTACCAAAGGACTTAGGACTTCAGGACTTTCATTTTATGGCCCAAAAATAGAGATTTAAGTATAGCAAATTCCCTGATATTGTACTATACATTTACATGCTGAGGATCAGCTACCAGTTTTGTAGTAAAGACTCCACTGAGAATCAAAATAACACCCTCCCAATACCTATGAAATTTGGGGCAACAGCACAGGAGATGAATTCGAGTGCCTTGTGGTTGACTGAAAGAGGTGATTATTACTGTAAATACCTTATTTCCAAGGGGGCTGCAAATATATGTTGGCCAAACTAGTGTGGAGAGAACATGACCACGCCATCTGAATCCAATGTGGAGCGGATTTTTTTTTTTTTTTTTTTTTACAATTCATGCTTCTCTAACTACCAGACCAATGTTTGTGCTTTAGTAATAGTGCTTAGTAGTAGTCTTTCAGTTAACTGTCTGATACATTGAGTCTTTGGCATATTCTGTATAATATACAGTAGGTGCTGAGGCCTCCCCATGTTTACATTAACCTTGGACTGCTGAAGATCTTCTGCAGTTCTCTAACATTCTGGTCATCCTCTTATGTCTCTGTTTCAGCTGGAACTGTCGCCATTACACTCTATCATGGGCTCTGTCAGTGCTTATGGCTTAATTATAAAATGAATCTGTGCAATTTCTAATTAGCATGGGAAATGTCAACCCTTGACACCACCTAGTGAGTCAGAAATTCTTACCAAGGGAAAATGCGTTGTTTCTTGAGAAGTCTACATTAGCATTTGGATGGTGTGGCCTTTGATATTTTATGTATCTATTTGGTTTATCAATTAAGTTTCCAAAGCTTATTTTCTTCATCTGCTTAAGAAATTCCATTCTTCATTCTGCACATTAACTATGAGAGTACTGGAACTGCATTTGTTGCTCTAACACTCTAACGCACAGTGTGGGGGTTATTCTTGTGAATTGCTCTGATATTTATATATACTCGTTAGGTATACCACACAGCTAGTTGTGAATTCTGGAGCAGGTGATGACACTCTAGTGGCATGGCAGGAGTTAAATCTTTTATTCCTGGTTTCAGCTTCCTCCAGTTTTTGTGGAAGGTACCAAAGAAGTTGATGGTATAAAATCTTTACTACAGTCTTGCTGTCCTGAGGTCTTCAAGAGCACATTTGATACATATATAGAGATTGCGGGAGAGAAAAAGCTGCTGATTCAAACAGGGGTCTGCAATTTTTTAAGTGCAAAGGCCACATAGTATATTTTACAAATATTTGCAGACCAAAAAAACCCAGTTTTTTATGATATCCCTTGTTATATCCAGGAGTGCCCATCAAAGTCCCCCATTGCATCAAGTAGTGCCCAGCAGAGTCCTCTTTTAAATTAATGTGCATTCACCAGATTCCTCCCTTACATCCATGTGTTCTCTGCTGAGTTCCCCCTCACCTTTCAGGGTACAGAGAAGCAGGGCAAAAGCCAGGAAACAGAACAGAACAGGTCTGGACAGTTCTTTTGTAAATTTCAGGGGCAGGGCAGCATGCTATTGGTTGTTTAAACCCCTATGGTCCTAGCAACCAATCATGGCAGAGTGAGGGGAGAAATCTGCACTGGGGAAGGGTGATGGCTGGTTGGCTGGCTGAAATGAGATACAATATTTGTACTCCTTTTTATGATACACAGACCATCGCATCCACTGCCAGCCAGTTGGTGTATTTTTACGGAGGGCTTCTGTGGGCCTAATAAATAAAATTTTGTACAGGGCAGGATGCATCCTGCATACCATAGTTTGTAGACCCCTGATCTAAGATATCATGAAGGAGTAAAACTGGAAAGAGAAAAGATGAACATTAGGAAAGGCTGCTGTTAGAGCCCCCCCCCCCCAAAAAGAAAACAGTTTACTATGCTTTAGTTATAAATGAACACAGTGAGTGATTGGTACAGATCACTCATTGTGTTCATTCAGGAAAGAAAGGGTCTGGAAAATGTGACATATTTCCCAGACCCTTCCTTGAAAGATCCTGTTGTGTGCTTGCAGCTGCTGGTGAGAAGGAGAGAAGCCGGCAGCACTGCAGGTGTGGGGACACACGGGGGGGGGCCTGAGCAGCAGGGGGAAATGTGTGGTTCACAGGGAGGATGATCCCCTGTATCCTCTGCAGCACCTAAAAGCTAGCTGGAGGGAGACAAGAAGAAGCCAGCTTTCATCTGCTGCAGAGACAGTAATACAGGGGATCGGTTACAGTAATTGCCCCCCCACCATGCTTATCACCCTCCCTGCCCACATCCGATTCACCCAGCTGCATTGGCACCCCTGCTGGCCTAGGCCCCGTACAGGAGGACTGCTGGTACCCCCTTATCCACGGCCCCGACATTAGGTGCCACTATGGCGAGAAAGATCCTCTTTCTTTGTCTCCTCTCAGAAGCTTATTTCTATCATACAGAGGGTAGTTGGAGGAAAACCTATAGTGAATGGCACAAGGAAATCAGAGCAGTCGCTGCATGTGTTCTCCCAAGATTTCCCTGAAAAGGGGTTTTAGAGAGATTGGCACATTAAATATTGGCATAATTAGCAGATGAGGGTGTTGCCGCCAATCTCGAGAGGATTTGGAATGCTAGATTACAGTTTTCATAATTTGGCTACAAGAAGAATATAAAAGGAGTTTGAAGTATTTATTCCACTTGAATCTCTTGATAGTAAAAAGTGTGCCAATTTCTTCTGGCTTCTGTTTTTTATGTTAACGTTTACTCTATGTGAGCCGTTTTGTTTGGTTTGAGGCTTTTGGTAGGTAACTTAAGCCAAACGTAAAATAGAGAAGAGTACTCAAATGAAGAAGCTGCATATTTCTAAACATAAAGTGGTTGTAAACCCTTATATATGCCTAGTGAAGTGACTAGCCTCAGGTGAGGTGAGGCAAATGTAACAAATCTTTCTAGTAAGTGTTACCAGTTTATCCCTCTCTTCTCGTTTCCGCTATTCAAAGTCCAGAATTTATACAACTTGTCTGAGCTTTAAGAAATCAGGGGGTGGGGAGCTGAAGCTATACTCTGCAGAGCTCAGTGAGAGCTGATTGGAGGGAAGGGACACACACCCCTTCACACAGCACACAGAAACAAAGCTGAGACTGTCAATAACAGGCTATGTTCTGGAGCTCCCTCCCCTGTCATATTTGATCTCTTTGTGTCAGGAAAACTGAAGTGACTCATGTAGATAGCATAGCTTGAAAAGGAACTTGAGACTGCCACCTCTCTATACAAACTTACTCCCTCACCAGATAATATGTGCCTGGTGACCATACAAATGCTACTGGCGGAGACATAATAGGCAGAAGGAACAGGCGGAGACATAAATATGATCGACCAAAACTAAATGTTATATACATAGCAATAAGCCGTGCACTATTTTAGCTAACAGACTAAACAGATCCACTAAAGATACAATTTCCCTTTTTGCTGGTAATCCACTAGCCTCCCTTACCTGATACTCTGATGACATACCATATTTGGCCAAATATCCAGCTGTATAAAGACAGCTCTGCCTTCATCTGGAGACATGGAAAAGATAACATATATCCTGCCACGAATGCATTGCAGCAATCAAATTGTTCCTTCCCCAAGCTCTTTTACTTATTTCTTGTATATGCCAATTTGCATGCTCTCACATAGACTTCCCATCCATCAAAGACAAATACTGATGTTCATATAGGGTAATAGACCACCCCAGATTAATTGGAAAATCCTTTTTCAACCGAAATTCAGGAGGGGGGGCCCAGCAGTCCCACATGTTGCCAACTACTATACAGTGGAACAAATAGCCGAACTCTTGGGAAGTCAAACCCAGGGTACTCATTTACACATATGGTGGGAATGTCCCAAAATTAGAAGATAATGGACTGGTGCATACCAATTGGTCTATACCAGGGGTGGGCAAACTTTTTGACTTGAGGGCCGCAATGGGTTCATATATTGGATCCGGGTGCTGGACCAAGAGTAGATGAATGATGTGTATGTGTCATCCATAGTAAGTATAGTAATATTCCCCCATAGTAAGCATAGTAATTCATCCCCCATATAGTAATTCATCCCCCATAGTAATTCATCCCCCATATAGTAATTCATCCCCCATAGTAATTCATCCCCCATATAGTAATTCATTCCCCATAGTAATTCATCCCCCATAGTAATTCATCCCCCATATAGTAATTCATCCCCCATAGTAATTCATCCCCCATATAGTAATTCATCCCCCCTATAGTAATTCATCCCCCATAGTAATTCATCCCCCATATAGTAATTCATCCCCCATAGTAATTCATCCCCCATATAGTAATTCATCCCCCATAGTAATTCATCCCCCATATAGTAATTCATCCCCCATAGTAATTCATCCCCCATATAGTAATTCATCCCCCATAGTAATTCATCCCCCATAGTAATTCATCCCCCATATAGTAATTCATCCCCCCTATAGTAATTCATCCCCCCTATAGTAATTCATTCCCCATATTAATTCATCCCCCATATTAATTCATCCCTCATATAGTATTTCATCCCCCACAGTACTATTCCCCCCCAAGTAGTAAGCCAAGTCCCCCCTGTGTCAATTCACTTACCTTTGCTCCGCGCGTTCCTCTCGCCGTGTTCCCGCGCCATTCCGGTCTTCAGGGCGGACTGTGAGAGGAGCCTAGCTCCCCTCACGTTCCTCACGCTGCGCCGCCTACACACATTCTGACAGCCGATGTTTGCCACGCTCCGCGGGCCGGATTAAAAGGTCCACCAGGCCGTATATGGCCCGCGGGCCGTAGTTTGCCCATTGCTGGTCTATACACTGCTGTGGAAAGGATTTCCCAAAAAATCCAAGAGAAGCTTTATTAAACCTGAACTCTGTATGAATAACCATTTTCGTTTATTGACATTTTCACGGCAACCAAACAGGTTCTAATAAAATCATGGTGGTCATAAGCCCCTCTCACAATTCACCCTTGCTATAGAAGACTGTAAGGTTGACTTTGCGTTTTGAGCTCTTGTTTTGGCATCTCAGCAGATCCGCATTTTAAGTCATGCATTTCAGTGTTGTGAAAAACAACATAGCAGTGGATATCAGCTTATATATGCTTAGACATCCATAAGCATTGTGTTTCAGCGCATGAAAATCACACTATTTTAGCCTGCTCAGTGTATTGAGTACAAGAGAATAAGAAGTATACTCACAGAAAGAGATAAATAAAGGGAAGAAGAAAAATGAATGTGGATAATAAAGATATATATGGATGGGATTGTAGAAAGATGTTGATTTTTATTAATAGAATTTACTATTGGGAGTGAAACACTGAATTATGTACATTTTTTTTCCGATAGTATCCATCACTGTAACAGTGTGATCAAACATTTTTATGTCTGACAGATGTCATCTTTGCTCTTTGTATAATCTATTTTATCATATCATATTGTGTCAAGGTAATATATACTCTGTATGCCTTGCAACCATCGAATGTCAGAACCAGATCAGTTTAATAATTTAGTTCTACATTCATGATCAGTGGATCGCTTGTTATTTTCAGGAAAGGGGTTCAAGAAGAACTGAGAGTCCTAGATCCTGTATTTACAGCTACATATTTAGATCCAAAAATTATGTTTTGAAATTCATGAAGCAGGCTCAGTCTACTTGAATATTTAAACCCTAACTGAAAGACATTTAGGGGCATATTTATAAAACCATGAAAATGATTTTCACCAGAAAGATTCACCTGCCGTGAATGTTTAGTGAACATCAGAAAAAGGTGGTTGTAAACCCCCAAAAAAATCAAAATTAAACTAAACATTCTATCTTGCTCAGCAAAACAGCAAAACTCATCCGTCTCCAGTGTGGCCGGGAAAGGTGCAGAAAGTCATTTGTGATCCGTCCTGTTTTCGTACTGCAAATAATCTGACACATTAATCAGACACATCGCCACGCCCCCTCTCCTGTGATTGACAGATTTAGGGCTCATGTACACTGCAGCTGCTAAACTGACGTTCAGCTGTTCAGCGTTTTTTTCAGCAGCCCCTGAACTCTCCCTAATGTTTTCCTATATGTCCATATACACATAGTCATTTACAGTCGTTTACAGGCAGTTAAGTTTACAGTCATTTTTTTGAACGCACCAAACTTGTGTTCAGGTGTAGATTTTACTGGCGTTTCAAACGCCAAATGCTTGTAAATGTGTGTAAACCCTTGTAAATGTGGTTAACCGCGTTTATAAGCGTTTGCTTTCAGAAGCATTTTTTAACTGTTCCATATCCAGATGCTGTCCAGAGCCTTTTTTCATCATCAGAAATGCATGCAAAGTGTTTTTCATGTATTCAAATAGACCCGGTACACCAGTGAAGTCAGTTCCAGGTTTCGCGTGAAGGAAAAAATGGTAGAACGTGCAGAATTATGCTCATGATGGGATCCATAGTGAATACAACCAGAAAAGACAGGTAATCTCAACACATTCTGCTCTCTCTGCTTCTGCTCTCTCTATTTCTCTCAAAATGTCTGAAATAGTTAATTATTTGCTGTTTTTCAGTGCATTTTGGGCATTTGGGAAGGTGTCCTGAGGTTATCTTTTAAAAACACTTCTAAACGCAAACGCGCATAAACGTCAGTTTCCATCGTTCAGAAGAGTTTTCCAAATGCCCCGTGTACATGAGCATTTAATGAAGAGACACCTGTATGAGCATGAGTGATGGGGCGTGTCTCCCACAGCTGCACACACAGCATATCCACACCAGGGGCATACTGACCATTTGGAAACTCGGGCCCGGGGTTAGTAGGGGGCCCCATGAGATGCCCCTGGTACCTTTTTCATAGGCTTTTTTGAGTTTGGGCAAGGACACAGGGGCCCCATGATCCCAAATTGCCCGGGGGCCCCATGAGTTGTCAGTCCGCCCCTGATCCACACAGATCCCTCTCCCCACCTCCTTCGGCTCCCCCAGAAGTAGGTGTTCAGCACCTCAGGGCTGAAGGACTTGAGAAAGTCAGGTGGTGTATAACTTGGAGGGGAGTCCTGTGACATCACAACTCCACCTCCTGAGCTTTGGGTTGTCAACATGCCCACAGAACCGGAGATATTCAGCCAGCTTTTACAGGAATGTACATTGAAATACAGAGGTGCGCATAATGCAATTTACATGATTGTTGTACAAAATATAAACAGATGTTAAAGTGACAACTCTTTCTGCGACAATCAAAAAAACTACAAAGTCTAAACTGCTGCTGTGCAATGTGAAAAACACAAATAATACCAGATGTACAAAAACAGCAAGAATTCCATAGAGTGGATGCTAAAGGGGGTTTAGGATCCCTTTAAAATCCCTAAAGGCTTCTCATTCACCAATATCTGGTGAGTGTATTTGATGTTGGTGTGCACGGGTGGAAGGTGGAAGCTTCTTTACATTTGAAGAATTTATGGAAATTTCTATTTTCATTATACATGGACTTTTGGTGTTTATTATTATTGGGGACATTCACTATTAATTTATGGTTTATGATATATTTATTAGTGCTATTCACTTTATGTAAAAAAGTTTTTATTTTATTTAAAGGTCTATTTTTGCGCTGTTTTTGTACATCTGATAAACATATGTTAGTCTTTAATACTTATGGCACATGGAGTTTACAGCCATTTTAACTGCTTTATAAATATGCTCTTTGGTGTTTGCTAAAGCATCTTGTATTATAAACATTTTTTTTAAATAAAATGTTGTTTCACCATTTTGCATCCTTGATTGCATCTTAAGCCTAGTTCAAACTGGCTTTAAAAGGAGGCATTTGAGGGGTGTTTTTAAGGCTCCTCAAATGCCTATGCAAGTAATACTATGGGCAGCTCACAAAATATGAAGCGTTAGCTTTGCGTTGCTTCAAAATTGAAGCCTCATGTCAAGTCAGGTGGAGATCGAAGCCTTTCAACACCTCCCATTCAAATCTATGGTGACGCTCCTCAAACACACTGGCAGGCATTTGCGGTTGCGGAGCATTAATAACATCACAGTTTATTTTGTTTGTGGTGTGGTTTTAACGCTTGTCAAATGCTTATAAAAATGCGTTTTTAATGCTTATAAAAAGCCTGTCTAAAGCTCATTAACGCTTGGCTAACATCCATACTAAAGCTCATTAACTCCTGGCTAAAGTTAGAGGAGCTTCTAGTAAAAGGTAGACATTTTGTCAAGTGTGAACAAGTCCTTAGTGCTGTTAACCAGTAGCCGACAGCAGATAGCCGAATGACGGCTGCACTGCGGCCGGCCAGTTCTGGGTGGACGTCATATGACGTCCTCCCCGAACGCACTCTCCTGCGCGCCCCAGGGGGCGTGCACCCGGCGATCTCCATGATCGCTGTGTCCTACGGACACAGCTGATCACGTGATGTGGTAAAAGGCCAATCACAGCTGCCTTTTACCACGTGATCAGCGGTGTCCAATGACACGCTGATCAGAGGAAAATGCAAGTGCCGGTTCTCGGCTGCACTTTCCTCACGCTGTCAGATCGTGAGGAAAGTACTGCCGAGAACCGGCAGTTGTCAGAGCGGGGATCGGCACCGATCATCAGGGCACTGATGATCAGTGCCCTGATGATCGGTGCCCAGCAGTGCCGCCCGCAAGTTCCGCCCCCCTGTGCGCAGCAGTGCGCCCACTAGCTCCGCCCACCTGTGTCCAGCAGTGCACCCACCTATGCCCAGCAGTGCACCCACCTGTGCCACTCTGCAGTGCCACCTACCTGTGCCCAGAAGTGCCACCTACCTGTGCCCAGCAGTGCCACCCACATGTGCCCACCCACCTGTGCCCACCAGTGCCACCCACCTGTGCCCACCCACCAGTGCTGCCCACCAGTGCCGCCCACCAGTGCAGCCCAGCAGTGCTGCCAGTCAGTGCCCAGGGGTTGTGCCAGTCAGTGCTGCCAGTCAGTGCCCAGCAGTGATGCCAGTCAGTGCCGTCTATCAGTACCCATCATCAGTGTCACCTATCAGTGCCGCCTATCAGTGCTGCATATTAGTGCCGCCTATCCGTGACACCTCATTAGTGCTGTCTATCAGTGCCGCCTATTCGTGCCACCTCATTAGTGCTGCTTATCAGTGCCCTTTAGTGCTGCCTATCAGTGCCCATCAGTGCCGCCTATCAGTGCCCATCAGTGCTGCCTCATCAACGCACATCAGTGAAGGAGAAAAAATACCTGTTTGAAAAATTTTATAATAGAAACAAAGAAACTTTTTTTTTTTTTTAAATTTTTTTAATTTTTTTTATTTTTAGCGCAAAAAGTAAAGTGCCCAGTGGCGATTAAATACCACCAAAAGAAAGCTCTATTTGTGAGAAAAAAAATGATCAAAATTTCATATGGGTACAATGTTGCATGACCGCGCAATTGCCAATCAAAGTGCGGCAGCACTGAAAGCTGAAAATTGGCCTGGTAAAGAAGGGGGTATAAGTGCCTGGTAGGCAAGTGGTTAATCTCCTGAAACTTTGTCATGGCTGCCTGGCATTTTTACGGGCAGGTTTCTTGATGCTTAAAGCTGTTTTACCATCAGCCATGTACAATTGTAGTCTCAATCAGAAACCCCTGTGACACTGTGACAATGCAGGAGCACAAGGGGGCAACAGGGATAAAGGGGTGCCAACCTATCACAGGTAGTGCTTGAACAAGAACCTTAATGGCAGGATCAATAGGTATTAGTTTAATGAATGCTACAGATGAAAAAAAGCTAAATAAAAACACTGGTTCCAGTTATCTAGTATCCTGGGAACACTCTTATATGTTTTATGGTAGAGTCCTCCTGTCCTCGAATACTTTGCTGATGACCTTTATTTCTAGCATCCCACACTTGGCTAACACTTCTTTCCTATTTTGCATTGCTTATTTCCCATTTGCTCCCACTGTCTGCTTCTGGGCTGCTCTGGGCCCCATCCGTTCTCCTTTTGCTTCCCTCCACCTTCAGTCATTTGTTCTCCTGCACCAGTTTTGAGCTCCCATGTTCTCCTCCAGGCCTTCCTCACTTTTCCCGGTCCTCCTTTGCTCATTGTCTCAACCCATCTGGTGTCAGTCAGGATTTTGTGCAGCTGCTGTAGTTCTGCCAAGAATTCTTTTTGTGAGAATTGGGAAGTACATCAGTGTAGAGAGCACATACTCATCAGATCAAAGTGAACTGATAGAACCCTCTGGCTGCTTACCAACTGCAGTTCTTCCTGGATAGCATGAAGTATTTATTCATTGAAATTACCTGGTACCTGGAGTTGCTTTTTAAGAGAAATAATTCCTCAGCTTAAAACATACCTTGCAGTTTTGGGTAAGAGTTTACCTCATTAATAACAAATATGCAGTGCTATGTGTATATGTATATATCACTCTACAATATGCTCAGATATATAAAAAACAAAATCATACATAAACATCCAGCAATAAATAATCCTCTATCCAGTGCAAGATAAGTGAAATCCAAATGAAATGATACTTGATAAAGTGCAAGGTGAATAGCTGTGGAAACCAAACCCCTTCTGAAACAACAGAATAGCATCAGCATGAACCAATACCAGAAGGATTAACTGAATAGGAACACCACTCAAATGCACCTTCACCATTCAATCCAAAACACGCTTACCAGATCAATTGAACCTCTAAATTATAAGAAATCAAAGTGTGCTTGTGTCACAAGAAGCATGCTATTCAGGAGGTAGATGGCATCGTTACGATGGATTCCATTATTCCAAAGAGACGAACTCCACCATTTTAATTGAGTGAAAGCCAGGAGACCACATAGTGTAAATCCATAAAATTCCAATGGTTTATTAAAATAAAGAAATGATACTCACAAACATAAAAACATACGTGCATATGAATTCAATATTCAGTCCCGGGGCTGGCACAGGCCACTTCCAGGTCTCCAGTGCGTGATGACGTCACAAATCTTGGTTCCACCATACGCGTTTTGTCACAACTGACAACGTTTACCACAGCCAAATGCTTTCTAAGTACCTTAATAAGAAACTAAAAACTTGAATAGTTTTACTTTGCTAATGTAGATCTTTACCATTCACTAAACCTTATCTATTTAATAAACTTGTGTTATTTAAAAGTGCTTTCAATATTTTTAAATATGTTGCTTTCCTAAAAATAAAAAAAAGCCTACCTGATGATCCTTCCATCAAGCTTCTTGGTCAGGCTCTTAATGTTTTTGAATTACAAATGTCTGTCCCACTTATACTCCTATGGTCATATGCACCACCCTTGAAGGCTATAAGTGGCTGACTCACATTGAGCAGGCAGGGTCCACCATTATCACTACCATGAAGGTGGTCCACAAATGTCATTCAGTTAGGGTTAATTACACTTAAAATGTAACTACCTTTACAATATTCCCCTATGCAAAAATTGCACACTTTTTAACAATGATAGATTTGTCCAATATGAGGAGTGAAGCTCTTTTTAGAGGAAATCACTACAAGGTTAAGGGAAATCTCCTCGTAGAGCAAGTTTGCCTATTGGAAGAATGATATTCCAGGGACAACTGTACATGATTGGGTTTCCTATGATGTTTGGTTATGGTGACTATGACAATGGTCACCAAGACAAACAGAGATGGTAAAGCCTCCAACAGGGATACAGAGAGTAGTAAAAAGACAGGGGTTCTAACTATTTTCTAATCTCAAAAACTATCGACTATCAAAAATTAAGGAATAAAAAAGATTTGGATATACATACACCATGGCCATGGCATACCTTTTGTGCATACAGTTTAATCGTCATATTCTATGGGCTTATTTGTAGCTTTGAAGGTCATTCAAACTAAAAGTAATGTAATGTTGTGGGCGAGAACAGCTGCTCTATAACCTGTTCCTGCCTGAACCCTGGGGTTGTGATTTTATTTTAATAGAATACCACGGACACGGGGGCCTTCAGGGGAAGTATCCTACTTTCCGTTTTGTGTGGGGATACCCGAAGGGTGACCCATTCAGGCTTAACTGGTACCTGTGGACAGTTCTCTGCCGACCTGCTTTAGGTCTTACATTAATGGACCCCATTTTGCCAAGTTTTGTTTCCAGGAGATGTCCTCATATAGAGATAATTATATATTATGTGTCCCAGAGGTTGGCATCACAGAGCAGAGGGATCCCAGTAGTCTCATAAATGCATAAAATCCTTTCACTGCTCCAGGCTTCCCCCCTGATAATAAGCTAAGCGAATAAGCCCAATTGCCTACATGTTGATCTGGTCCAGTCCATCCACAGACACAACTAGTAAACACTCTCTTCATGACAGCTGAACCAGGAAGCCCTTTGCTTTCCTATTATATCCTTACCAAGGGTGCACCCTCCTTGCAGGGGGGCAGAGCTGGCACTTAAAATGGAACTTACGTGATCCACGCACCCACCAGTGCGGCTTTGCTGTGATTAGTCACAGTACATGCCAATCACTAGGTCCCAGCCTAGATTGACCACTGGGACCTGATTATCAGCTCTGTGTTTCACTGAACACAGCTCTGTGCTAGTAAACAACACAAAGCTGTGTTCAGTGACAGGGGATTGAGTTGTTTTTGCATTCCCTGCTAAGTGGGGAATGAAAACAACTGGATCCTCAGGAAAAGCAGCACACAGTGAAGACACAAACACTTGTTAGGCACACACTTAACCCCTTTATCTGTCTAGATGTTATCCCCTTCCTGCCCAGTGTCATTAGTACAGTGACAGTGCATAATATTAGCACTGATCACTGTAATAATGGGCTTCGTTCACAAAGTGGTATTTTCCTCTTTAAAATGTGCAGTAAAATGCCTCATAGTGTTTTTCATAATTGTTTTAGCAATTCACAAAAACGCAATAAAATAAGGCATGCGGTATTTCATCGAAATATGTGGTATTTATTTTATGAAATCATTTGGTAATTTGTATCATGTGATATCCAGTGGGATGGATACAGTGGAGAAGAATTAGAACCCCTGTCAGTTTTTATTGCTAATACAGAGGTAAAATGGATTAAACCGTAGAAATATGCCTGCTCACTAAGTCAGTGAGAGATCCTCCCACTGACAAGTTCCCACTGACATCATTGATCTTTTTAGTTATCTATAAGGGGGTAATTTTTCCCAGTGACCATCACAATAATGAATCATGAGTTGTAGATATAGTAATTTTTAGCAGGGGTTTCCTGAGAATTCTTCTGTGTTGAAAAGGTTGAGAAAGGCTGCTGGAAAGTGTGACTAAAAACAAAACTTTCTTTTTCATTTTGGATAGAGTAATGAAGAGTTAGAATCCTCTATCAGTTTTTTTGTCCCATTGGGGAGATTTACCTCCACGATAATGGTAAACAGGGGCACAGACTGCAATAAAAACAGGTGTTCTAATACCTCTCTACCCTATCCAAAACTAGAAAAAAAAGTTTATCCTTTAGTTATACCTTAAATAAATACAAAATATCATTCTAAATGTCAAATTTTGAAAGAAAATAGTATAAAAAAATCACTCACATATATATAAATACCTTTCTTCCACCAATAAAAAAGACAATGTTGTAGAAGAAGAGTATTTACAATATATATATATACTGTATATATATATATATATTAACAAACATATTTTGTATTTACTTCATTAAACTTTGTTTTTTATAAACCACGTGTGTCCCATGAAAGCAGCTTCCCTTTGACTGGTATTCCAGTCACCTTTTTTCTTTTGTATTAATACATTTGCTGCACTGACGTAGTGAGTTGACATATTTTTACATTTTAAAACACTTTACCTTTATTAGCAATAAAAACTGGGGTTTTTGAGATTTTGGCAGCCATCTTTGGGAGGGATGGGTCATTTAATGCCCCTGTTGTGCCATGTGAAGAGCCCTGGAGTGGGAAAAGTGTGTAGGGACAGGTTCCTTGGAAAGAAAACCGGCAAATTAGCATGCCACCATGTCTTTTATAAAAAATACAAACCGTTCACAATGTCTTTGATAACAATTATGCTTTTTAGTTTCAACGATATTTATTGAAAGGGCTTTTACAAAGGTTTGAAAGGCAGACATTAACATAAAAGAATAAGGCCTATAGTCAGACTCCCTTGATTTATCAAAGAGCAAACATAAGTACGAAACCAGGTAGCATGAAGTGTCGACATTTAAATAATGACAACAATAGGCTTCAGGAATAATACATGGACAATCATAAGATCACCAGTAGGAGTTTTCATCAATGTTACAAACATTACAAAGAAGAACCAATTTGTGGGTTAGATTATAGGCTATTCAGTGGGGGAGGAACGAGATTCCCTGACAGAGAACCCCCCACTCCCTCCATGACTGTTCAGGCAGATAAAGAATAGCTAACCCCAGAGTCGTAAAAAGGGCTAATTGATATCATACAAGATATTTAGCCTGTTCCATAGTGATAGCTGGCCTACTTGGCATGCAGGAGACCCCTCCTTAACCTCCCTAGCGGTCTGATTATGTCCATATTTCTGTGCTCAAAGCGGTACATTTTTTTGCATGGAAATATGTATTTTTTTATTGTAGGCCTGTAATTTTTCGGAATAACTCACTGAAATCTGTCCGAACAAGAGTCTAGTAAACATCCCGGGTATGTTACAATTTTAAACATGAAATCATAAATTATAATTTATTAAATAATCATTAAAAAAAATAATATAATAATAATACATTTTATTCAATAATATAATCAAACCAAAAACACTGAAATTTGAAATATAGCGCCAAGTTCGCACATCACTGAGCAAAGTCGCAGAATCGTTTTCAGTGTCTGATGACGAATTTCCCCACGAATCATTATCAATCAATTCTGCAAGTGGTTCTAATTTGCTATCACTGTTCTCTAGCTGGTCTAAAACCGCTTTTGACCTAAAGGGGCGCTTTTTGGACGTCATGGATATTTCTCAGTTTCCAGGCAGAAATAACAGTAAAAATGCAGGCAGGGCACAGGACAAAGCACTCGGGACAAAATGTATGTGAAATGGTTTGATACAGTAATGTTATACTATGTGATTTTAGTGAATTTAGTGAATGTCACTTTTTGTAATTTTCAAATTTCCCGCCATTCCATCCCCGTACGTCCCGACGCTCGCAGGGGACGGAACCTGATGACAGATGCCGGCATCCGCCAGAAGACATTGCCGGAGACACTGCAGGGGGGACATCGTGGGAGTGCAGGACAAGGTAAGTGAAGAACAGATCCCAGAGCAACGCCGCATTTTAAGCCCGAGGGTAGCTTGGGGGTTACCGCTTGTGGTGCTGAAACTTTACCCCGAGCTACACTCGGGAATACAGCCAGGGAGGCTACATGCGCAATTTCAAAATCTGCACACTATTCATAAAATCAGATATGATACAGCTATGTTAATAATGTTTATAAATCGGATTGTGGAAGAAGATACTGAATGGTTCAAGGTTAAACATGGCTAGGCTATCATATACCGAAGGTGGAGTAGATATATTTCCTGTGTTTACCTTCTTATCATCATCATCATTTTTAGTCTCTAAAGAATTGTGATTCCATGCTGGACAATAATATGTGAGATACCAAATTGTGATGTAGTATACTTGAAATAATGACACATTTAGCAAACTGTATCTGAGGTACTGGCAGCTGCACAATCACTGTCCAATCCTCAGACCTTTTGATTGGTCAGGCTATTTCTGGCTGCATCAGCAGTTTGGAGCGTTCCTTTACCATAACATAGAGAATATCAGCTGAGAGCTTTTTTTTATGAGAGCCAACACTGATCCATTTGTTTACCATTGACTGAACTTTGCTGGAACAAAAAAAAAACTGGACTTCAAATACTTTCATTCTTGATCTCTTTTTGTTTTCTTTAACATTGTTCAATTTATCTCTAATGCAGTAAGCTGGAACTTAAAGAATCCCTTTCTCTTTGAAGAGTGCTATTATATTGTCTGTTGTGACAGTGTTATTACAGACATTTCTTAAAAAGTGTAATTGGACACAACTGTCCGGTTCAAGAGAGTCTGGAATCCATGGATACAATGTCTTTGTACTTCTACATAGGGAGTACTCTGGTGGTGACCGGGGGTGCGGACGGTACAGTTCTCAATTCCCCTTTCTACTCTCTCTCTCTTCTTTCTCTTCTTCTATTTTTAATTCTTCTTCCCCCTTTCCCCTATCCCCCCTTTCTCTTTTCTTTCTGGCTCTGCTTGCACTTTCCATCTATTCCCTGAGGGTATTTTGAATTGGGGTCCCCCCTCCCAGTTTCCATTCTTTTATATATCTTATATAAACTGCTTCTCAGCTGTTATGTGACTGGGGAAAATGTTTTGTTTCTAACATCAATGCAAATTCCTTCTGGTGATCTTATGACTGTCAGTATGTTATTCCTGAAGCTTATTGTTGTCATTATTTCCATGTTGACACTCTATGCCGCCTGCGTAGTAGTTTCATACTTATGTTTGCTCTTTGATAATTCAAGCGGGGCCGACTGTAGGACGTATTCTTTTATGTTAATGTCTGCCTTTCAAGCCTTTGTAAAAACTCTTTCAATAAATATTATTGAAACTAGTGTAATTGTTATCGAAGACATTGTGAACGGTTTGTGTTTTTCATAAAACACATGGTGGCATGCTAATTTGCTGGTTTCTTTCCTAGGATGGGTTTCTGTCCCTAAACACTTTCCCCACTCTCCAGGGCTACTCACATGGCACAACAGGGGCATTACAGTATATGGACCCCCCCCGAACATGGCTGCCAAAATCTTAAGAATACTTTTCAAAGGTGGTGTCAGGAGTCCATAGCAGTGGGCACATTGGTGCCACGCTTAATATCCCCCTAGAATAAGGGTCTCTAAACTTTCTAAACAAGGGGCCAGTTTACTGTCCTTAACACTTTAGGGGGGCTGGACTGTGACCAGTAGGAGTAGAAAATGTTCTGGTAGCTGTGGAAGTAAACAATGCCATATCTTTAGTGGGAGGAATAATGTCCCATCATTGGTGTCAGTGAGAGGAATAGTGTCCCATTTTTTGCTGTCAGTGGGAGGAATAGTGCCCCATCATTGGTGTCATTGGAAGGAATAGTGCACCATCATCAGTGTCAGTGGGCAGAATAGTGCCCCATTGATAGTGGCAGTGGCAAGAATTATGCTTACATTGTTGGAGTCAGTATGAGGAATAGTGCCCCAAAGGCTGGATAAAGACAAGCTGCAGTTTGGAGACCACTGCTCTAGAAGAACAAAAAGGAAGAACTTCTCTTGTACAAGCTTTCAACTAAAGATAGGTGGGAATATCTACTGGTAGAAAGTGAAAACTACACTAGAAATCGTATTGGAAGGAAACAAGGCAAGGTTAGTACAGGCTGGTATTCACTTTAGAACGGCCTCTCTGCTCATGTAAGTCTATAGGAGATGTCAAAGCTGCTTCAAGCAGGTCAAATGCAGATTAACTACAAACCAAATTTGTGTTGAATTTAAAATGATTTCTGAAATGTCTCAAACTGATGCCATAGGCATGCTGCATTTATCTATGGATACACGCATTGACACTGGTCTTTACATATTGTGTTTCACAAAGAAAATGCACTTATATGCATTTTCCTTTTGTGTTTAGCTATTTAATCCTTAATACCACCCCCCATCCCCCCCACCTTACCTTCTCATGCCCAAACTGCAAAGTTCCTATAGTTGTGGCCTGGAAGTTTACTTCCTTTCAACCAAGATCTATTTCCTTTGTCTGTTTGTGCAGGTGAACACAGTAAACTTCCATGGGACTTTCTCTTAAGGCAGGAGTTGTTCAGAAGATCGTCCCATATTAATCTATAAGGGGATACTGCACAGGCATCGTGCTTGGTGATAAGTCACTCAGGCACTAACAAATGCATTGTGGGATGTGGTTGTTGAAGTTTGCTTGCTTAGTGAGGTTTTTTTCTATGGCGTTTGTCAGGAGGCGACAGTGGCATTCTAGGGAGACACAAAATGTAGCACCTTAGGATGTTTTCAGTCTAGTTTTAGGGCTCTTTTCTTTCTAGGAAGCTTATACGGTCTTACTTTATGTAGCCAAATTATTATTTTTTACATTTTATTTCCTGTGTGAAAAGATGGAACAACCTTGGAAACAATACAATAAATATTCTGTGAATGCACAAAGAAGAAGAACAGAAGAGTCTTTCAAGTAATGAGAACTGAGTTATGAATGTGAATAATGTCTGTTATTTGTACTCTATATAAATCCATCTTCAGAAAGTCAGATAACACATTTATTGCAGACATCAGGGAAGCACAAGGCTTGTGATCTGTTCTTCTACATTCTAACTGGCACTTGGAAGTGTGTAGGAAAAATCTGATAATTGAGATGTTCTGAGTTAAGCTTTAATTAGATGAGCCTTAATTAGCAAAAGAACAACTTTATCAACCTTGTGCTGTTCTAAAATTTGGCCATCAGCAGGACTTTTTGTTGCTAGCATCTCTGGTCCAGATTCCCTGTTTTTAGTGAGGACCACATGTATAAAGAATAGGCTAAAGAAGACAGACCTTATTGCTCATAGCAACTAACTTCCAGTTGTCATATGTGCAATCCTAGGTCAGTTTTATAACACCAGAGTTTGTAGGCACCCAACTTTTTTCACCCCAAGTAACACCTCTCTGCTAGGATCAGCTATTTTACAGAAGACACTGCCTTGTTTTCCTGGTCCTAACCTGGCTTAGAATATTGTGATAATATCATGTGAAATGTGGATTACCCCTGATGATGGAATACCATTGTGTGTGCGTTAGTTATGCAAAATAAAGCCACCTCTTTTCCTCTTGTTATAGGCATGGGCCTACTGTGCATAATGGTAAATCCAGCCTAGGTTTGGAATGGTTGGTAAGGGTGATAACACTTTATTCATGGTTGCATACTCTTCAAAGTTAAGCCCCTAAAGGATTAAAAGATCAGCTAGATGAATATATTAATGATACTTCATTGCAATGGTGTATGTTTGTGAAGAAAGATCTCAATAAATTAACACACCAGACAAAAGATTTAAAGTGCAAGCACCTTTTGGTATCTGAAAGTATCTTTGTTAGTCTTTTAATTGATCTCTCTGCCCCTGTGGCGCCCATTGGATCCATGACCAGACCCTTCAAGTTCTGCCCAAGTCAAGGCAAAGCCCTGCTCCAGTGCTAAGTTCTTTCTTTGACATTTAACTGTTGAATGAAAAGAATGGTTTAATGAGCGGTGAGTCTTAATAATGGCATGCAGAGGTTGAGACCCCATTTACAGCCTGGGCCTAGGATCCAAGGGAATCCAGAAGGAAATGATTATCAATCTGAAGGTTAACACCTCTGGTGTTTTCAATTTATAATGGTTACCATAGAAAATAAAAAAACAGGTCAGGTTCGCTTTAAGATATCAGAAATATATGTGAATTCTCTTCATGATTCTATCTTGATGACAGCAAAAGATCAATTACAGACCTTTCTTCTAATTTCATTGTCTTACATGTAATGTACATTCTCTTTAGGAAAAGGAGTTGTGTAGATAAAACACGTAATTAATGTAAATAAATAGGGAATATTTTTTGCCAGAAAATCACCTGGACAGGTTAGGATAAAATGCAGTCTTTACTGTTCTTAAAGTATATAAATAGTAATAACACAGATGGCAAACCAAGCTTCTGTCAGTCATTGTTTGTGGGAAATATGCCTGTAAATGCCATCATTACACAAAGGAAAGCTGTTTTTAATGGAAGCATAAAGTAAAACTCAACTTTTGTTAAAAAACACACTTCTCCAGGAAAATGTATTACACCTTAAGAATTTAAAAACATTTCATTGCAGATTCCTACCTACTTTTGTCTTGGAGATTTTGATGCAGAGTTCTAAGAGAGGCCATGATCACACAACCACTGCTGCTGCTGCTGCTTCACTGTCCAATCAGGAGGCTGCAGACAGCAGGCACCACTGCAAATGTCTAACCATTGGCCTTGTTAGCACTGCACACCCAAAGTGGGTGCCCCAGATATCTTGAGGCCGTCACCATTCACCATTGTTTTTTAACCCCTTGCGGGGTTAAGGGTCATGTAACCGCCGTGACACGCCGTCACGGCGGTCACATGATCGGGAGAGGTCACGATCAAAAGAGGAGATCTGGACCGTTCCGTGAGTACCGGACATGTGTGCAGGGCACTCGCTCTCAGCACATATGTTTTTTTTTTTAAAAGAACGCAAATGTGCGGCCGCTCGGTGTCTAGGCCCAGATGCTGGGAGGCCGCATATTTGCGTATAGAGGTTAAAGTTTGTGTGTTCGCTGCTGGTGTGGCACCACTCACCAAGTGCTGAGGTTTGTGTGTCTGTAGGACTGTTGCTTGGGGCATATTTTGTAGGTATCAGGATTGTGGCATATGTGTACTATATGTACAGTGAATAGGCTCAGGTTCTATTTAAAATGGAACTAAAGGCACACATACTTACCTTTGTTCCCTTAGTCCGTGAGGTCCCTCACTGGTGCCAGCATATTGTGCCTTTGTTATTCTGGGTGTTGGTCTTAAGTGATTTTGATTGGCTGGTGCAGGTTGACATCACTCTTGCACATGTGTCAAAGTGCAGTCATCTTGGCACACTGCCAGTGTGCCAGAATGTAAACTGAACTGCACATACACAGCTCAGTGTACATTCCTCAGGGGATTGCAGATAGGTAGGTAAGTGTACTGCATTGCAGAAGAGACATTGAATGTCTCTCCTGCAATAAAACACCTGCCTGTTCCCAGTTGTAGCCATATCCATCATTTGCCATGACATGCAATGACCCCTGCATTCATTTTCTCCCTGTAGTGCCCACGGATGCCTGAAATCTTTTACAACCCTAGCAACAACCTTTTCCTTTACAGCCCCATTAAATATGGTGCCACCCTCCTGGTTGGACTTTCTGCCAGAGACAAATCACAAACTCACTGAAAATAATAAAAAATTGGTTGCCAAAAAATGACAGTGCCAATATACTGTATATCTTGTAACCGCGAGTTTAGCTGTTTCCCTGGAGTTCGGTTTTAATGTATAGGAAATCTTTCCTTAAAGCCCTTTAATCTTCTTCTGCGGTGCTTTAGTGTTAAGTCTAGATAACAGTGGCGTTTGCTTGACACATAACTCGTGATAATGTCTCCTATTTGTAGTCAGTACTATAGTAGTGAATAGTTTCTGGGGTCTTCTGTTACCACCAGGTATTTCTCTGAGGTTATCTGTCTGTTTGGCTGATGTGACATTCTGGCAGCTTCATTCAAAAACATTGAATAAGAAAGCCTGCAGGGACCCATCTGGATTTCTTTATATTCCACTATAGTATGTAACTCTGCTTTGCTGCTTAACTAAAATAGAACCACAGGGGCTTCCCACCAACCCACTATGTAACAGATATCCCCAAAACAAAGCACACTGGGCAGAAATGACACTCAGCCTCCCCTTTGTAAATCATTTAAGAATGAATGCCAGGTAATTAGAAGGAAGGGAATGAAGCTCATTCTTGTAAGTAAAATTTAAATAACTGTAGACCTTTTCATTAGCATGGTGGATAGAAGGATGAACATTGTACAATGGAGAGTAACCCATAGCAACCAATCAGATATAATCATTCATTGATCACAATAAACATAAAAGCACAGCAACACAGCAGCAGTAGTATATTTTTTCAGAAATGTTCCACCTTTTATCATTAAATAGCAGTCCTTGAGCTTCATTAACATTGCTAGGCTGAGATTTAGTCGTTGTTTTGCTGACAGGCAGGAGGAAGCATATTCTCAGTCTCCTCTCTCTCCCAGTTTTCAGACTGAAACATTGCAGCTACGGGTGAGAGGCTACAGCAGGGGACAATTTGTGTCAGACATTTGTGGATACAGGGAATGACTTCACCAGAAATGACGACATGGTGTCATCTCTGAGCCAGCTTTTATATCTTACTTCCTCTTTTTGTTTAAGTATTCTGATATGAACCATTCAACTTTTTCTCTCATGTCTTTTAGTGTTAGACTTTGTCATTGTAAGTTTATATTGTAAAACATTAAGAGATATGTATGTGCTATACAAACAGTAAGAACAATTATAACTTTAAAGCAAGCTTGGTCCCAGGTCATAATAGTAACACCAACAGTAACAATTGAAAAGATGAACCATGAAAATTGTATGTACTGCTCAAAATATTTTCCAATTGGGGACTCTGCAGAGGGCTGTTACAATGCAATGGTTGCTGCCATCTTGGATTTCCCTGTGATATATAAGGTGAATAACTGTTAACTCCACCTAACCATCTGCATTCCTTCTTTTTTCTCATGGTCCTTGGTGTTTCTTCCCATATATAGCAAATTGTGAATCCAGACCTGTCGATTTCGACCTAATTGTGACAAGATCCCATTTACCATATTCTCCCAGCACATTGCATTATGTTTTTATGTTCATAATATATACTGGTTTTCCTTAATTCTCCATTTACTCCTTTTGAATACATGATCCTTGCTACTATCATCGCAAATTGCATTGTCCTGGCACTGGAACAGCACCTCCCTGGAGATGACAAAACGCCCATGTCTCGTAGATTGGTAAGTTCCTCTACAGCATCTTTCTATAGCCTCTGGGCTCTTGTATTGTGTTTTTCCATCAATGCCTCCATGTAATCTTAATCACTTTACAGATTTTCTTAGATTGTAAGCTCTAAGGAGCAGCGTCCTCTGAATCCTCCTATATTAATTTGTATTGTAATTGGACTTGCTGCCCTTAAGTTGTAAAGCGCTGCATAAACTGTTGGCGCTATATAAATCCTGTATAATAATAATTTTATTCAACTGTAACTCTCAATGTCTGTATGCCACATGAATTGTATGTGTATGTTTTGTTTGTATTGGTATGACACTAAAGAAATGGAGAAACAAAATGCCAAATCTGACACATTCCACGCAAAACTCCAAAATTGGACCGGACAAAATTATTGGCATCGCCTCAAAATTGTAAGAAATAATTGCATTCCAAATTTGTGAAGGTACTGTAATTTGTAATTAAACTCACCGATACAAATTAACAGGTGCTGACAACATAGAAATCACACCGGCAACCAGTTAACCCTCCAGAGGATTTGCCCCTCTTCCAGACCAGGCCATTTTTTGCGATACAGTGCTGCGTTACTTTAACTGACAATTGCACGGTCATGCAACGATGGCATTCTGACACTGGGTGGGAACTGACTAACTGCCACTGACATTCCAATAACACTAATACAGTGATCAGTGCTAATAAAAAGCACTGACACTGTACTAATGACATTTGTCAGGAAGGGGTTAACATCTGGGACGATCAAAGGGTTAACTGTGTGTGGTGTGCTGTTTTTATGTAATGTGCTGTGTGTGTTTTACTAGGGAAATGTGCTGTTTGACAGAGTGTGCATACTATGGGTGAGATTTACTAAAACTGGTGCACTCAGAATATGGGGCAGCTGTGCATGTTAGTCATTCAGCTTCTAACTTCAGCTTGTTCAATTAAGCTTTGACAATTAAATTGTGGAAGCTGATTGTTACTGTGCAGAGGTACACCAGATTTTCCACCATGCAGTTTTAGTAAATAACCCCCATATCTAGATTTTGTTATATATTATTATTATACAGGGTTTATGTAGCGCCATCAGTTTGGTCAGCGCTTTACAATATAAAGGGAGACAATACAGCAACAATACAATTCACTACCAGAGGGTTAGGAGGGTCCTGCTCCTATCATTTAAGCTGAGCATACCCAATGTACGCAGATGTTTTTACTTTGACATCAAGTAGAGAAAGTAAGACAATGTGTTATTTAACCGCTGTCCAGCTGCCCTATAGCAGATATACAGCTACAGGGGTGCGCAAAATCACGTATACATACGTGATTTTGCATTTCCGGGTAGGGGGTGCGCACAAGCCCTACCCACGCTGCTATTCGTGGCCTTGGCTGTCAATCATCTGGTCCCGATTACTCGCTGTATTGGTGTCACTGGGGATGTCAGTGACACCAAGTCAGTTCCTCCCAGTGGCAGAATGCCCGCTGCAGTCCCATAGTTGCTGATCGCTGCCATTACTAGTAAAAAAAAAAATCCCAGTATATATACCGCCATTTGTAATTGCTATAACTTTTCACGGAAACCAATTAATTTACACCTATTGGGATTTTTTTTTAGGAAAGACGTAGCAGAATACATTTTGGCCCAAATATATGACGAAATTTGATTTTTTAAATTTTTTTACTGGACATGCTTGATAGCAAAAAATATTGTTTTTTTCTGAAAATTGTCCGTCTTTTTTTTATAGCGCAAAAAATTAAAAATGCACAGGAGATAAAATACCACCAAAAGAAAGCTCTATTCGTGGAAAAAAAAGGCCGAAAATTTAACTTGGGTGCAGCTTTGCATGGCTGCGCAATTGTCAGTTAAAATACCGCAGCACCGTAACGCAAAAAATGGCCTGGTCAGGAAGGGGGTAAATCCTCCGGAGGGCAAGTGGTTAAAGTGGTTGTAAAGGCTCATGGTTTTTTAGCTTTATGCTTCTTTCTGTATGCAGCAGCCCCCCTAATACTTACTTGTGCCCCCTTTTGATCCAGCAATGTGCACGAGAACAGTGGTTTTCTGGGGACTCTTTTTCCTCATTGGCTGAGACAGCAGCAGGAGCCATTGGCTCCCACTGCTGTCATTCACACCCAGTGAGCCAATAAAGAGAGATCGGGGGTGGGGCCAAATAGACACACAGAGCAGTGGCTCGAGATTAGGCCTGCTTGGGTGCCCCCATGCTTGCTATGGGGGCACTCGGCAAGAGGGAGGGCCAGGAGTGCCAGTAGGAAGAGGAGGATTGGGGCTGTTGTGTGCAAAACCACTGCACAGAGCAGGTAAGTATGACATGTTTGTTATTAACTGCCTTTAATATCACTTTAAGTGCAAATGTAACCATTATTTCCTATTTAATCCCACTTTTTAACAATGCTTGTGTTTTCGTTCTGTCATTAGTAAATATGTTTTTTGTTTTTTTTCACTGGTCATCACACAAACCTAAAAATAATTGATGCATTAAAAGTTAAATTCCTTTTTTACTATGGTACAGTGCAGTGAAAATGTAGCATAAAGGATAAAGGCAAGCAAAACAATAGAATTGCAATGGAATTTAAAGATTGCACGAACACTTAGGGGCCCAGCACAGAATTTTGTATTACAAAATCACACCAGCTACTGTATTTGTTTCAGTACTCTGAAACAAGCAAAACTGAAAATGTTTTTTTTTTGGATGGGAAAAAAATAGTGGCAAAAGGAGAAGAGCCCAGTAACAGGACCTTTTAAAGCAGCGGTTCTCAACCTGTGGATCGCGACCCCTTTGGGGGTCGAACGACCATTTCACAGGGGTCGCCTAAGACCATCGGAAAACACATATTTCTGATGGTCTTAGGAACCGAGACACCGCTCCTCTATCCGTCTCAGGCGATGTGTGGGCGTGATGACATGCTGTCCCTGTCACCTGGCCACACCTCTGGGATCACTCAACAGCTCCGCCTCCTTGCCGGTGATTGGCCACCGGAACTGTAGCTCAGGAGAGGCACACAGGCGGGCAATTACCGGTGAGGAGGTGGAGCTTGGAGAGGAAGAGCCGAGTGGCAGCGCGCGTAGATCAAAGAAGACTGAGTAAGGGAGCTGCCGGAGCGAGTGAAGAGGAGAGCGGCCAGAGAAGGAAGACAGCTGATCGGTAAGTGTTTGTACCGTGCAAATTTTGTTGCTGCTGTAAATGGGAGAGGGAGGGAGCGAGCCCAGGCTGGAGCAGGGGTCTGCAAGGTAAGTATCATTGGTGTCAGTGGGAGGAATAGTGCCCCATCATTGGTGTCATTAATACCAATGATGGGGCACTATTTCTCTCACACATACACCAACAATGAGGCACTATTACTCCCCAGACTGACACCAACGATGGGACACTATTCCTCCCCCCACTGACACCAACAATGGGGCACTATTCCTCCCCCCACTGAAACCAAGGATGGGGCACTATTCCTCCCCCCACTGAAACCAAGGATGGGGCACTATTCCTCTCCCCACTGACACCAAGGATGGGGCACTATTCCTCCCCCCACTGACACCAACGATGGGGCACTATTCCTCCCCACACTGACACCAAGGATGGGGCACTATTCCTCCCCCCACTGACACCAACGATGGGGCACTATTCCTCCCCACACTGACACCAACGATGGGGCACTATTCCTCCCCACACTGACACCAACGATGGGGCACTATTCCTCCCCCCCACTGACACCAACAATGGGGCACTATCCTTCCCCCCACTGACACCAAGGATGGGGCACTACTCCTCCCCCCACCGACACCAACGATGGGACACTATTTTCCCCCCCCACTGACCCCAATGATGGGGCACTATTCCCCCCCGACCCCAATGATGGGGCACTATTCCCCTCCCCCACCACACTGACATCAATGATGGGGCACTATTCCTCCCACACTGACACCATTGATGGGGCACTATTCCTCCGACTGATACCAATGAAGGGGCACTATTCCTCCCACTGACACCAATGATGTGGCACTATTTCTCCCACTGATACCAAAGATGGGACACTATTCCTCCGACTGATACCAATGAAGGGGCACTATTCCTCCCACAGACACCAATGATGGGACACTATTCCTCCCACAGATACCAATGATGGGACACTATTCCTCCCACAGATACCAATGATGGGGCACTATTCCTCCCACTGACACCAATGATGGGGCACTATTCCTCCCACTGATACCAACGAAGGGGCACTATTCCTCCCACTGATACCAAAGATGGGACACTATTCCTCCCACTGATACCAATGAAGGGGCACTATTCCTCCCACTGATACCAAAGATGAGACACTATTCCTCCCACTGATACCAATGATGGGACACTATTCCTCCCACAGACACCAATGATGGGACACTATTCCTCCCACAGACACCAATGATTGGGCACTATTCCTCCCACTGATACCAAAGATGGGACACTATTCCTCCCACTGATACCAACGAAGGGGCACTATTCCTCCCACTGATACCAAAGATGGGACACTATTCCTCCCACTGATACCAATGAAGGGGCACTATTCCTCCCACTGATACCAAAGATGAGACACTATTCCTCCCACAGACACCAATGATGGGACACTATTCCTCCCACAGACACCAATGATGGGACACTAGTCAGCGGCATTAGTAAGGTTGAGAACCACTGTTTTAAAGCCATGTGATTTAGCTTTTCTCTTTTCACAGATTGAAATTCTTGGGATAATTGGTTTTACAGGTTATGGGACATTGAAGGCTCCACACTGCAGTCTGCAGTTATGAATTACTCATAAAATAAATGTGGGTCCAGTGTGGAGTAAACACTGCAGTGTCCTGAATGGATAGTGGCATTTCCTCTCTGTGTTAAATAGTCCCCATAGTCAACCAGCCTGTATTCCTTTCCACTATATCAAATATGCAACAGGTACAAGGGTTGCTTAAGTAGTTCATGTTCCAAATGGATCACAAAAGAAAAATCATAGCAATTAGAGCATGTTGTACTCTTGTTAAAATAGCATGCATGCCACTTTAATTCTAGCACACGTTTCCTGGTTAGGATAAAAACAAGTGGACCGTTGCTACAACTTCCACTCAAATCTGAGGACAGCTCTGAAACCCAGTGGCCTGGCTCTTAGGTCTCCAGAACCTCACTGATGTGGAAACCACATGGAAATGCTGGCACATTGATTTAAATCAGCAAAGCAGTTGTTCTATATTGCAAACAGGGAAATACAGACAATAAAAAAAAAAGCGTTTCAGCTGTTCAAACGACAGGTGGAATTGTAAGGTAAATATAAGCCATAAGAAAGTAGTAAAAATGCAGATTTCTAACTAGCAATGGATCCTACTCACAACACTGAGGAAAGACCCTAACTCTGTTACAAAGTCTCAACTACTTTTGATGTATCGAGAGGAGTACTGATCTTGCTACAGACTTCATAAAATAACAATAATGAAAAGTCAACAGGCAGAGTGAGGTGTATCTGTTAATGACCATTGGTAGTGTCGTTGAGAACAAGGTACTGAGATCACTTACCATCCAAGTCTTTGAATTTTATAGAGATAGAGAGTGAGAGAACTCTTGTCCCACAATCAAACTCACCAAATGTACAACTAAACCAGTACTGTCTATCATTTTTATATCCAATTGATTTCTCTATTTATATCAGTCGATGTCTCATGAAGGAGTTCACATTAGAGTGTGCGCTCACCATACTCTTTTTATCTAGGGAAACCTCGGTACAAAGCCAGTTAATGTTCTAGTAAGTTTCTGATTTGTGGGAGGAAACCCCTATAAACAAACAAAGAACATACATATCCATGCAGATAGCATTCTCAGGGGGATTTAAACCCTTTCTGCACGGCAAAGCTGCTTACCTTAGCCACCATGCTGTTAAACAGCAAAAAAAAAATGTTGGTGTGCCACAATACCTTGTAGTCACAGATGAGCTTTAACAAGAGAGATATTTGGCACACTAAGAGGAAAAAGACCACATGTATTATCTGATGGCTAGTAAAGAAACCACACCAGTAAAATCCTTATAGTCCAAAGGTGGTTAAGGGATAATCCAATAATGCTTGACTCAGTAACAGCCAATTCAAAAGAGCTAGAAGAGACTTTGTGTGAATCATAAAAAGAAGAGACGCAACAATAAAAATAAATAATTTATTTTCACAAAGTTGGAAACTCACAGTAGTAGTCAAATGAGCGCTTGTGAAACTGTTGTCAACTGCTGTGTGACTTCGGTCAAGTCCTGCTGCATGTAGGTTTTCAATGCACTATCCTTGGCTGTGCTGGTGGCTCTCAGCACTTCCAGCTCAACATGGATCCACAGAAAAGGCAGGAGCAACATCAGCTCCAGGTACAGCAGCAGTAGTTGTGGTACATGTTTGGAGCATGTTCTGGTTCATCGGACCAGGGGTCATATATTGGCAAATGATAGTGACATACTGTATCGCCCAGCCAACTCATGGATAGGACCAAGTGTCATCATAGGTTAGTACAAAAAATATATTAAAAAAAAAAATATCAAGCCTCTCTCTTTTAGACTCATTAAACTAAACACTCTTAAATTATAATAAATAAAGTACAGTAAACTTATAAGGAGGATATTATGGTAAAATCATGCAAGTTAGGAATATATCTCGCTATGCACTATGATAGAAAGACCATGTAACGGAACCGGACCCCGACTGCACTAGGGTATTTCCATTATACTCTTGCTTCCCTGTCCGAACACCATCCACAGACCACACCGCTGATCATACAGGAAATAGACAGCACCAGACTCTCTTAAGACAGGAAGTAGACTGCTTTATTTTAACACAAACACAAGCTATATACACAGGGCGGGGAAATACAACCAGGAACAGGAAACACAACAGCAGGCCCTCCCATCAGGGGGAAGGGCTGCTGGAAACA